>NC_143395.1:328802824-329105855 GCF_052110815.1 Crocodylus siamensis
GTAGGGAGGCAGTTAGACAAGCCAAAGCTACCATGGAGCTGAGGATGGCAACCCAAGTAAAAGACAATAAGAAATTGTTTTTTAGATATATAGGGAGTAAAAGGAAGGCCCAGGGAGGAATAGGACCCCTGCTATATGGGCAGAAACAATTGGTGACGGACAGAGAGGACAAGGCTGAACTCCTCAACGAGTTCTTCGCCTCAGTGTTCCTAAGCGAGAGGCATGACAAGTCTCTCACTGGGAGTGTAGGGAGGCAGCAGCAAGGCACCAGACTTCCATGCGTGGACCCTGAGGTGGTGCAGGGTCACTTGGAGGAACTGGATGCCTTTAAGTCGGCAGGCCCGGATGAGCTCCATTCGAGGGTACTGAAGGCACTGGCCGACATCATTGCAGAGCCACTGGCGGGAATATTTGAACGCTCGTGGCGCACGGGTCAAGTCCCGGAGGACTGGAAAAGGGCCAATGTGGTTCCCATTTTCAAGAAGGGGAGGAAGGAGGACCCGGGTAACTATAGGCCAGTCAGTCTCACCTCCATCCTTGGCAAAATCTTTGAGAAAATCATCAAGGCTCACATTTGTGAGAGCCCGGCAGGACAAATTACGCTGAGGGGAAACCAGCATGGGTTCGTGGCAGGTAGATCGTGCCTGACCAATCTAGTCTCTTTTTATGACCAGGTCACAAAACGCCTCGACGCAGGAGGAGGGGTGGATGTCGTATACTTGGACTTCAGGAAGGCCTTTGATACGGTATCCCACCCCATACTGGTGAACAAGTTAAGGGGCTGTGACTTGGATTACTGCACAGTCCAGTGGGTGGAGAATTGGCTGGAGGGTCGCACCCAGAGAGTCGTGGTGGATGGGTCGGTTTCGACCTGGAAGAGTGTGGGCAGTGGGGTCCCGCAGGGCTCGGTGCTTGGACCGATACTCTTTAATGTCTTCATCAGCGACTTGGACGAGGGGGTGAAATGTACTCTGTCCAAGTTTGCAGATGACACTAAGCTATGGGGCAAAGTGGACACGCCGGAGGGCAGGGAACAGCTGCAAGCAGACCTGGACAGGTTAGACAAGTGGGCAGAAAACAACAGAATGCAGTTCAACAAGGAGAAATGCAAAGTGCTGCATCTAGGGAGGAAAAATGTCCAGCACACCTACAGCCTAGGAAATGACCTGCTGGGTGGCACGGAAGTGGAAAGGGATCTTGGAGTCCTAGTGGACTCCAAGATGAACATGAGTCGGCAGTGTGACGAAACCATCAGAAAAGCCAATGGCACTTTATCGTGCATCAGCAGATGCATGACAAATAGGTCCAAGGAGGTGATACTTCCCCTCTTTCGGGCGCTGGTCAGACCGCAGCTGGAGTACTGCGTGCAATTCTGGGCGCCGCACTTCAAGAAGGATGCGGATAACCTGGAGAGGGTCCAGAGAAGGGCCACTCGTATGGTTAAGGGCCTGCAGGCCAAGCCCTATGAGGAGAGATTAGAGAAACTGGACCTTTTCAGCCTCCGCAAGAGAAGGTTGAGAGGCGACCTGGTGGCTGCCTATAAGTTTGTCAGGGGGGCACAGAAGGGAATTGGTGAGTATTTATTCACCAAGGTGCCCCCGGGGGTTACAAGAAATAATGGCCACAAGCTAGAGGAGAGCAGATTTAGATTGGATATTAGGAGGAACTTCTTCACAGTTCGAGTGGCCAAGGTCTGGAACGGGCTCCCAAGGGAGGTGGTGCTCTCCTCTACCCTGGGGGTATTCAAGAGAAGGTTGGATGTGTATCTAGCTGGGGTAATGTAGGCCCAGCACTCTTTCCTGCTTATGCAGGGGGTCGGACTCGATGATCTATTGAGGTCCCTTCCGACCCTAGCATCTATGAATCTATGAATCTATGAATCTATGCATCTTATCTAAGCATTCTTCTAACTTGCCCATCCTTTGTATGCCCACTCTACCTTTCTGGAGAAGTTGAATGTATAGTTACAAACTGTGCTTGGAAAAGTGAAATTTCAGGAAAGGTTTGAGGGTGGATAACATTACACAGTATTCTCTCGAAGATAGCCCAATAGACAGTCAAAGGGAAAGAGTTATGGGGCCAGAATAAAAGCATATGGACCCTTTTTCCTGAAAGGAAAGTTTTCTATGACCCAGCAGTCAGGCTCTATTTTTCTATCTCCAAACACAGGCACAAATTCCTTCCCATTATAGATTCTTGGTATTGTTCACTGGCAGGCATCTCCTGCATAAAGAAGTATTAAAATGTGATGTAATGAAGTCTGCCACTGGAAGGCTTTCCCAATAATACATTCTCAGCATCTATTCCAGTTCCACTGGGACAGAGAGTCCCAGTGAATCATCTTGTGAAGAAGTCTGTTCACTGCCCCCATTATTTTTATGCAGATTCCCCAACAACTCTGCAGTGCAAAATCCACAAATTGGATACAATACTGGAAGCAGACTCACCCACCCCCTGCCAGGGAAATATCCACCTCTATAAGCCAGGGTCTGTCTCGTTTTTGCTTTCAAAGCATTCCCTGTAATGCCTTCACTTTTAGCTGCTTAGTGGCCGAGCCTTAAAAGAAAGATTATTTCAGTCTAGCCTGCTAACAAGGATGCTGGTCTTGTTGAGATCAGGGTTGAAATTGCCTCCAAGGATGTTAGCCTAGAAATTGGGTATCCCAGGTGTTCTCTGTCCTGGAAGATGCCCTAACTACTAGGCTGTTGGGCAAACTGTGGAACATACTCTGTGTCAAGTTGTAATTGTGGTTTCTGATAGACTACAATTTGCAGGAGTTAAAATGTTTTTAACATATCCAAGATGAAGATGGATTAAAATGGCTCATTGAGGACTTAAATCCTAGCATGCACCATAGGAACAATCTTAGATACGTGTATGACAATGTGGCCATTCATATGTGATTCAGGACACTACAGAAAGCAAAACTGAATGTCATTGGGACAAGGGTGACTTACGTGAATAAATCTGCATAAGCATCACTTAAATGTCTCAGCAGGGGAATAAAGTGCGGTCCTTAAAGTATTCCTATATTGTATATTACTACCATAGTAACAGTAAAAATTCAAATTATAGTAGCATCTTCAGCAGTGAAGGCAGTTCTCTGAAATAAACTGGAAAAGAGTGTATATGTAAAACTTCCCTACTTTCTACTGCTGTGGAACCTGTCAAAATGTTTTCTCTCTTTCTATATGTGATGCATGGGGAAAACTGGAGCAAATTGTACACTGGCATTTGTGGAGGGTGGGGGAAACACCTGAAAACTGATGACATTTTGGAAAGGCCACTATTGATGTTGTCAAGTGCACATTTATAAAAGATGCTGATTTCTTTTTTTCAAATGTTCCCCTGTAGTACTAACTTCACTTGAAGGTGCAATCGTTGTAGTTTGAGAGTTTTCTTTGAAAGAATGAAACAGCTTTGCTTGCATTTCAGGAAATCCTAAAGCCATCTGTATCACCCAGAATTCAGACCATTTTATTTACTATATGAATGGTAAATATTATTTTAACGTACATAGATGACATCAGTAATACCTAACATTCTAAGTAAAGCTTCATAAAAAATCTTCTTCTATTTCATTTAAGAAAAATAGAAAACATTTTTGTGACTTGCTAACAGAAATGAGATATGGTATAAATGCATCACTCTCTTCCCCTAATCTTGCAAAGTGAAAAGACCCTTGTACAAGTGGAACAGTTTGCAGGAACAGGACTTATATTTTTAGCAAAATTGCAGGTCTGCTAAAGTAAAACAAAACAAAGTGAATTCTATTTCAAAATATGCCTCTCTCATAACTATTTTCCCTGAGAATAACTGTGATGTCTAGAAGATGTCATAATTCTGCTCTTTCTGTATTTATTTCTGAATAATTTGATTGACCAGTATTATGCTAATATTTTAGTCTTCAAATTAAATAGTTTATATATGGTACAATAATAGTCACTGCTAAAAAATCAGCCTTTAGTAGCAGTTACTACACTATGACATGAAAAGTATCAGAATTTGTTTTAAAATTTAGTAGAAAAAATAATCTTAGATATTACTATCTAGTTAATACATATGACTGGTGACATTGTAAGGGTGACCAGTGCAGTATGAAATGCAAAATAACTCTAATTTCATTTAATAAATTAAACTCTGCACATGAAAGACACAGGTGTCTTATCTAATGTCCACTGAGGTCAGTAGAAATCTTTGCATCAGAACCTAAAATCTTCATCAAGAATTTATGATTGATGCCAGTTAGAAGTCAGGATTCACCTTTGGAATCTGAGAGTACTATTGATATTTCCTCTGAAGTTAGAATAGAAAATATATTCAATACCTGTGTGATAATGTTTAAAAATGTTAACTCTGACTTTTAAAATTTCTAATCTGAATTTGGGTATTCTGTGCTATACTACACTTAGTAATAAACACTAAAGAATATTGAGGTGATATGCCAGAGCGGGCTGAAAATAATTAGGAGTCATTATTTTATGTTAGTGTATGAAAAGGAGAAATTGCTATTATCTGTTAGTTACATGTTGTTTCTTCCTTCTTGTACATATTGCATTGTTCCACTGGAGCATGTGAATAAGTTCATAATGGTGTAAAGGGGAAGGGGGGTCTCAGTTGCTATATCAGCAGTCTCAATCTTGGCTCTTTCAGTCATGACTCATGACTTTTCAGCTTGAGTGGATTCCAGGTAAACCAGTCTCTAAGACACATTAAAGGGTTAGGCTCTGATTCAGAAAGCATTTAAGTCTTTGTTGAAGGTTAAACAAGTATTAAAGTGTTTCACTGAGTCAAGGCAATGCACATGGCCTTCAAAAGGGTATAGAATTCAATCAAGAGTCAGTGGAACACTTTTTTGTTTTCAAGACCGATATCGAATGGTGTATCGCATAGAGGTTCTATATGACCTTCAAAATAAGATCCAATAATAATACTCTTTTGATGCTGTTATTGTTTGTATTTTGGCAGTACCTGATGGCCTTAATCAAAGACTAGGCTCCATTGTGCAGGGCAGAGTTCACACATGTAATAAAAGTATGATCCTTAACACTGAGAACTTATAATCTAAATGGAATCTATAGGTGAATGAGAGTGTATTCTCCTCCAAAAAGAATGAGCACATCATTTGGTTCAGCTAAGAGGTGAAGAGAAGGGGTTCTAGAACCAGTGATAGTTCCACATTTGTCTGAGACTATATGCCACGTTAATGACAAGAGAGTAGGTGTCTGTAGCAAAAGATTAAGTCAACTGCTGAGCTGTTTTTCTTTCCCATGTCAGCTGTGTTTTCTCATATCCAAACATGAGCCTTATGGCTTTCAGCCATGTGCTATATATCTTAGATTGTGGAATAAAGCAATTAATAAGTCCCTGAATGGAGATTAAAGCTGAACAAAAATTCAAAATCAGCTACCCTTAATTTCTCTTTCTTTCCCTGCCTAGCCAGTACAGTTTCTAACCACATCCCTCTATGCAATAATGCTGTATTTTATGTTCCTGAAATATCTCATAAACAATGTGGGTTTGGCATTTTTTGGTGTGCATCAACTGAATAGTCAGGTACTGCAGGGATTGATGTCAGTGATTCAATAGGTTGTACTTTTTCCATTGATTTAATAATGAGCCAGGATCAAATCAATATGTTAAAGTAAATCTTGCAGCTAAATATAACGTAAGTCAGATGAAATAAAACCAAGAACCTGATTGCTTATGATGCTTTTAAGATTTCTTGGCGACAGTAGGGCTGTTAGCCACAAAGTCCTGAACAAATCCTACTAGGATGATTACATTTTGCCTACCTAAGTTCTCACCCTGTTCCAGTTACTTGCAGTTTCTTTCTTTATTTTTTACTTCATTACTGTGGAGCATATCACAATAATGATATAGATGAGTTCTCATGTTTCATTACAAAGTAGGGTAACTTCACTTCAACTTGCTTTTTTAAATTTTTGTAAGGCACCTTGGGATCATTCAAGATGAATGACATTAGAAAAATAAAGTCTATATATGATATATTACAGCATATAAAATCAAAGCCTCTCCCATCATAACCAGTTTATTGTGAGAGAAGAAAAGGGGAAAAAAAGGAAATAACAAAAAAAAATGACCATCACCAAAACCAAATGCATCCTTGCAAACATACCAGGCAGCTTTCCGAAGAAACCTAGTTTAATCTGGAATCATTTAGCTAATACACTCATGGGTATTGTAAACCAGAGAACACCCAAAGATAAATAGGAGGGATAACATCAGCTTAAAATCATACCCCATCTGACAGTGTTTTGTACTAGGTTTTTGTTAATTAATTGCATTTTTAGTGTCCAATATTTTTTACTGTTTTCACTTTTTTGTGTTCTACCTTTGGTGGCATCCTGTATATAATTCCTACTTTTCCATACATAGTTACATTCCTTGCTTTGGTATAGACATTTTCATTGCTTTATGCAAACTTTTCACACAACAACAAGTAAAATAAAAATATTTAGAAATCAGGAAAATATTTCTGATTGCTGATTCTACTCTGACTGAAGTCAATGTCAATTTTGCTATGGATTTCAATGAGAACAATATCCAGCACCTTGAAAAATAGAAGGGCACAAATGCAAGGTTGGCAATTGTGTTCTGGATTGTAAAATTTAAAAGAAACCAGAGAATATAATTGAGTACCACAGTGATATTATTGAACTTTTAAATAAGAATTTAACTGTAAAAGTTATGAAAATAGTAATTGTACTCCAGGACAAATACAATATTTGAAAATATTCTCAACTATGGTGTATATTATACAAAGCTAGATGTCAATATTCTTCATTTATACTATATTATTTATACTTCATGGTCTACAAAATCAGTGACTGATGCGTTACACCTTCTACTGGTCTAGTGGTAGTACAGTTTATGCAATATCAGTCCTGGTGCTTGGGGAGGACTGAGCATACAGGATACAATCAAATTTATCTTGCTTGACTCACTGTGAGGAGTGAGTAAGGATTAGAAAGAGGTTTATTCCACCTCTACCAGAGGCCAGATAATGTAGATGCCAAGCTATGTTGGTGAGAAAATGTTGTAAATCTTGAAAGGATGTCACAAGTTATTTCCAATCCTGCAACAAGACAGCTAGGTCTAGGAGGCATTCTCAAGCAAATTACCTTAGAGTATTTCCTATAGTATCTTGTTTGGTAAACCTTGTGAACATCATTCATCTCAGGATATTTTTAGTTGCCTCGCATTTATTCTAGTTTGATAGATGACTGGGTCTGTTTGACTGAGCATGGATAATTCCTCACAGCTCTATTCATATAGTACAACTCCACTTTATTTATATATTTCATGCTCACTTTATTACAAAATGCCTTTCAGAAGTAAATAATATAGAATTTAATAAGGCATAGCAAGGTAGATGGAAAAAAAGAGTCAAGAGAGAGAAAAAAGAAAGGGGGTGTTTTCTAATGAAATTTGTTAAGAATATGAGTAACTATGAGGTAATGGGTACATCTACTCATGATGCTATGTTACCATAGCAATGTGTTATAGTGACGTAGTATCAGCAGGGACAAACCATGATACCTCCCTCATAATAGCATGCTGCTACGGTGATGTAAGGGCTAAAAATAACCATGCATCACCAGCACAGTGCACTATGGGCTGTTATTGTGCCATCATTTAGTACTTCCTTGGGTAACAAAAAGAAGTACTAAATGACAGCACAGTAACAACTGCTCTGTAGGGTCACATATAGATGTGCCCAGCAATATTTTAAAATAATGTCCCAGAGGCAGGAGATGGAGAGAAGAAGGCTCTCGCAAGTGCAGTGATTAAGCATTGGGAAGACAGAAAGAGGAGAACAGAGGAAGACATGCAAAGGGCTGGCAAACTGATCTACTGTAACTACATTCGGTGTGAGCTTTGCTATGGACTTCAATGAGAACGATATCAAGTCCCACAAAAAACAGAATGTTACAAATGCAAGCCTGCCAACTATAAACTGGATTGTAAAGTTTAAAGGGAACCAGAGATTATATCTAAGGACCACTGTGATATGATTGCTCTTATAAATAAGAGTTTAATTTCACTGCAGTATTTTATTATATATATGTATTTTTTAAATCTTGGTCAGCATTATCAAGGGGTTGGAGGTCAGAATCTACATTTGTATGGGCAGGAGTACAAAGGCAGCACAGCTTCTTCCCAATTTTCCATCCTTAAAAGGAATTTCTAAAGCAAACCCTTTAATGGTGACATTAAAGTTTAATTTGAAATTAAAATGCCTTGCAGGGACCAAGTCATCAGAGAAGCAAGGGTCATATGCTGACATACAGATTGACAAAGATGATACTTGTGCTGATTCTAGTAATCCTGTATCATCAAATAAGTATGATGACACTGAAGCTAATAAAGGTCAGAGTGAGGGTGATAAAAAATTAGAAGGAGCACAAGAGCATATTAGAGACTAAGGAACATGGAAACAGCATATTGCTGCCCTAGGAGATTGTCTCATATTATCAGCTAACACTGAGAGGACTGCCTGATGCAGAACACAAGTACTCTATTATAATGTAAACGATTTCTGTAGTCTGAGGAGGACTACAAACTAATAAATCCAGTCCAATCGACATTTTCATTGTCTGCCACTGTAAGGAGAGAGATCCTATTTCATGATCCTGACTGGAAATAATAAAAAAATAAAACCTTGTCACATTGTTGTGGCCCTTAAGCAAATTAAAATTACCTTTAGCAAGAGTCTGGGGGATCACTCAAGCCCAAATCTAAGCATGAAATCTGAGGTTAAATTGAAATTGATGAAAATGTTCTCCTAGCCCTCTGTGATATTAAATAGGTATATTCCATGGGTGCATCTACAGGAGGCATCTACTGTGCAGTTGACTAATTAGCTCTGCAGTAAACATCTCAGCATCTACACATACACCCCTATCATGCTGAAGTAAACTAACTTTCAAATACTTGTATTGACAAGTACTATCCTGCTGCAAAGTAAAAAAACTCCGCAATAACACAAATGTAGATACTAAAGGGGCTGGTTGGGGTGCAAGGGTGCTTCAGTGTGGGAGCTGCCTGCTGGGTAGCCTTGTACTGAAACACCCTTATGCCGCAGCCAGCCCCCTACAAGCATGTTGAGGCAAGCAGGCTAACTTCCCCCAGGCCTCTGCCAGTCAGGACTCCTCCGACCCAGCTCAAGCTGCTGTGATTCCAGACACACTTGCAGACACATGCCTGGCAGTATAAACTCTGGAGCAATAAGCTATGTATAGACATGACCCATACATGTTTTCTCGCTTTGAGGTTATTTTGGACCAGATTCCTCATATCCAGGGATCCTGGTTTTCTCTGACAAAAAAGTCCCCGGTTTTTGGATTAAGAAAAGTAACCCAAAATCCACATTTCTCTGTGATTAAATTGAAACACCACTAATGTATATCTATATCTATACCTATCTATACATAGCTATAGATAGATATAGATAGATATTATATATATATATTATACCTTTTTAAATCCAAAAATTAAGATTCTTTTAAAATCAGAGAAAAACAGAATCCCTGCTCATATCTTACCTCAGTTTAGTACCTTTACATTTCATCAGTGATCCCATTGACTTTAAGAGACGACTATTTTGAGGAGGTGTTTATGTCATGAACATAATATACCTGGACTTTAGTAAGGATATGAGCAAGATAGAAATACTGTCAGGTAAATACATGATGAAAGCAAAGAGTAGCTGCAAACCAATGGCTGTAATGTAGCTATAAATAGACTTGGATGTTACTGATCTACTTTGGAGATAACATACAACTTGGAGGGACTGCAAGCACATTAGAAGACAGGATTAAAATTAAATTGATCATTCTAAACTGGAGAATCATGCTACAGAGAAAAAAATGAAATTCAACCAAGAGAAATGAAAGGTGCTACACCAAGGGAAGAAATACCAAATATCCACAAATGCATACAGTCAGAAGGGGGGGAGAACTGGCCAGGCACTATCATTGCTGAGAAGAAACTGGGAATTAGGGAGGATCACAATATTTAACATAAATCAGCAATGTGATGTTGTGACCAAAAGAATCCAACAAGCAAATGTATTAATAGCACTGTGTTATTAGGCCTCAGCTTAGGTGACAAAGTGACAAAGTGTTTGAAATGAAAGGTTTATGAAGAAAAACTGAAACAAAAGGATAATTGTCCTCATAAATGCTATTCCCTTCCTGGCTGTCAAAGTGTCCACATTTTGTTGCCTGCTATTCTGAGAGGGGATTTCCTCCCAGTGAGGCAGCATTCCACCTTGCATTTTTCTCCAGTCATTTATTTCCAGTGACTATATTAAGGCAATTGGTAGTGGCTCAGCTTTAAAAGGAACAAAACAAAAGGCACAGGATAATCTTTAACTTCTGGAGTGGTACACTGGGAACCAGAGAACCTCAGGTTTAAACCCCTTCTGGCTATAGCAGGGCTATGACCCATGTGCTTTGGCTTCCTAGAGAAGTGCCCTTGCAACTCAGCTACTGGGGGCAAAAAACCCCACTAGAAATCTCACTGTCTTGATAGCAAGAGTTCCTCTTCTGTTTCTCAGCTATTGGTCATGGGTTTTGTTGATGAGATTTCTGGGCCTTAGACATTATTACGTGTTCATAGGAGGCATGTGTATGTTCCTGTCCATGTATGTGTGGCCACTATATAGCCTACTGCAAATGTCCAGTCTGCATCCAGGCATACAATTCCTAGCTGTGAGTAAGTGGCATTTTTTGGCATTTAGATGACCAAAAATGCCATGTAGATGACCAAAACTCAACATTTATATGACCAGGAAAAGAATGGATTGACACCGTAGGTATGTCTAAACTACAGAAAGGGAGATTAAGTGAAAGTGAATGTATAGTGGATTTCTAGTGTTTAAAACAATACCATAAAAAAAGAGAAAGAACAACTTTTCTCCCTTGCTGTAGATGGCAGGACATGAGGCAGTGGATTTAAATGAACAAATTTTGTTCAAATCTCAGGAAGAATTTCTTAATTGTAAGTAATGTAGGACAGTGGAGCAAGCTATGAAAAGCAAGCTATTGTCTAAAGCCCAGATCCAGTTTGTGGAATCATTAGATCAGACCCATGGGGCTTTGGTTGCAGGTACTCTTCTCATTCTGCTGGAAGGATGACCAATGTCTGTGAGTGCCTCCCCAGTGCCAATACAGAAACAACTGACCATGAGAACCATGCCCTAAGGTCCATCCTTCCCTATGCCTCAACTTGGAGTGGGTGATTCTAGTCTGCAATCAGAAAAAGTTGCCTACTCCTGACCTACAGAAATTATTTTTCAGGCCTACAATAAGATGCAGGATAGACATCCAGGAATGTGTAGGATGGTTCAGGAGTAAAGCTCCTGCATTTGTGTAGTGGCCTTTTACCAGTCCACCCTTGAGTTCCCTTTGACTGTTGTGATTATATGATTTTAATTGGCCCCATAATATGTTTTATTATCAACAGCTATACACCTTTCTTAAGTAAGGCTAACAGTTAACATTAATATTCTAAGATATACTTGCTTGCATATAGAAACTAAAATATTTTCTATAAAAAGGAAAGACTTAATTATTCTACGAAACTTACCTTAATTCTGACAAAATCAACTCCCGTTGATTCCAATGTTAGTTGGGCTACAGTACTCGAAAGCCAAATAGCTCTTAAGTGCAATAGCTCAGAAGTCCCACTTCTGTTACTCAGTCAACATTTATTTACTATATTTTAACAAAAAATCTTTTTGTTGAAAATTTAAATTTTGAAATATTAATAGTATTTTTTGTTCAGAGAGGTTTAATGTACCCATGTCAACTAAAAACAAAACAAAACAAAACAAAGCAACCAAAAAAACAACAACCCCCAATTAAATTCCTTGCGGTGCTCTTTATCCTTTTGATCAGCTGTAAGGCAGCATGCCTTTAACAGCCATTCAATCACATTACCATTATGTGTTTAAAGGAAAAGTATCATATAGAGGTATAAAAGAAATTATAGAAGAAATTAAGAATAATTAATTTCAAGATGCCCTTTGCTTTACATAATTGCCCCAATTCTATGATGAATAGTCACTGACTATTATAGCACATATCTATATATGATCTTAGAAATAAACCTTAAAAGAAAGGATTCTTACAAAAGAATATGGTTTTATGTATAACATGCTGGATTTGAAAATAAGAACTGCTCTACCTGACAGTATAATACATAAATTGTTATATATGTAACTCACTTGGTTTCATATTTACAAATGAAGGTGAGGAAATTAGGTGAGCAATCATTTTGAAAACCCAGGTTATAACCTTTTTACTTCTCAGTTCCATATCTGTAAAATGGCAATAATACTTTTTTGCTTCCTAGGGGTATTGTGAGGATAAACTCAGTAATGTGGATAAGTTATTCATACTTTAATCAACCATGGAATGACTATAAATAAATAAATATTATTCTATTTTATTGCAACTTTCATCTGTCTTTAAGTAGTTTTAGAAAGAATGTGTGTAATAACTCGCTTGTTCTGTGAAACAGCAAAATGACCTTCTCAATGTAGCTGAGGTAAGAAGATGATGATAAAAAGGCTTAATGGCATGCATCTGTTATCTTAATAAATAGTTAACTATCCAGAACTTATTACTCAAAAACTATATTACCAATGTGTGCTAATAGCCTTTATGGTTGCGAGATGTTAGACAACACTAAGAAACATAAATATT
Organism: Crocodylus siamensis; assembly: GCF_052110815.1. Lineage (NCBI taxonomy): Eukaryota > Metazoa > Chordata > Crocodylia > Crocodylidae > Crocodylus > Crocodylus siamensis. Next base: position 328,815,562 of record NC_143395.1, read on the forward strand.
CAAATATCAGGGGGTAGCTTTTCAATTTGTTCAATAAGTGTTTCTGGTTTCAACTGTTTTTAGAAGGGATTGGTCATTTTAATGTTTTTAAGTGTGAAAAAGAAGACAATGATTACAATTATTTCTTTTAGCACTTGAGCTTGAACACACCCCCTTGCCTCAAAATCAGTTGGGTTGAGATCCTTTAATAGCAGTAGCATAACTGAGAGGGATATCTGCAGCAGCAGCCCCAAGCCCTACTTTTGGAGGGGTGGGGTGTAAAAATAGTCATTCCTACAGCTGTGCAATGATAAACAAACAATTCCTAAAACTGAAAAATGATGCTGCCCCTGTTGCAGAGCTAAGCTTGTCTGCAGTAAACAGGACTTTTTCCCCTGATATTTCAGAAATAATTTCTGACAATGCTTTATATAATTGTTGGCTTTTTCTATCTACTGCTACACATTACTAAAACATTATGTTGCTTTATATACAGTAATCTGTCCACCACAAATGTTTAGATAAAAAAAAATAGAAAGAACTAAAATAATTTTAAATATAAAACAATTCTGACATTGCAGTTTGAATCATTGCCAAAATTACTGTGAATGTTGAATAAATGAAACAAGCAAATCTTGTTGCTCCTACCCATTCTACCACATGTGGACATGTGACAGAGAGATCTTCAGTTGTCCTATGAATTTACTCCAAGATCACAAACAGTCAGATGGATTAGAAACTTGTCCTCCAATGATCTGAGATTATTCTTAGTTGTAGTAGTAATACTTAACACCATTAAAATCATATTAATTTTTTTAAGTGAACAGGTGGAGAAAGTTATTCCTAATAGTTCATCAACACTGGGTAAAATTAGTTCTGTGAATAGCCCTGAAATCTCACTTAAATGTTCCCCAAAAAAGGCTTAAATGAGACATCCATGCTAAAATGCATAAATATAAGAATTAGAAAAAAAATACAACCTTTCATGCTTCCCTGAATAATTATTACAGAGTAAATTATTGTGCTTAGGGTTTGTCCCTTTCCCTGGGATCTCTTGAGTATATATTAATAACCTTTGCAGCAGTAGGATTTTGGCCAATGTTGTGCCCCTACTCTACCTGTGGCAGGTTATGGTATTATGTCTTGTTTTGTGCCAGGATTTATCGTGTAACTTTGCTAAGAGGTTAGACAATGGATTTGTATGGGGTGGTCTAGATAGTGCCGATCCTGCCTCAGGCAAGGGATTGGACTAGATGACCTCTCAAGATACCTTCCAGCCCTACTTCTCTATGATTCTATGAAAACACTTTAAGTACCTTTAAAATATTCCAAAGGACCAGGTAGATAAATATGTTAGGACTTTCAAACAATTTGAAATAGTATATCTTAATTTAAATTAAATACTGTTTTGGAGTGTTTCACTTCTTGTTTTGACTAGATGGGGAACAGAGGGAGAGCAAGCAGAGAGCTGTCTACCAGCCAAGTGCTAGGTCCTGCTCTGAGTTCTAGAGCATTGCCAGGGCCCAGTGCAGGGCACTGACGAGACCAGAAAGGAATGCTGGCTAGGGGCACAGGCTAGGGTACTGCCAGTAAAGAGGTCCCTCATGGGATCCCCTTGTACCCCCACTGGGACCCCAACACCCACCAGATTCAGAGCTGGGCCAGACCCACCCCACTGCTTTCCCTGCCAAACCCCTATTAACTCCTAGGACCCCTGCCATTGCTCAAGCTGGAACCTCCCCAGCCCCAGTTCCATCTACTTCGCTGCTGGGCTGAGACTGGGAGACAAGAGGAAGAAGAGATTTGAGCTGGACTGTCAGATGGCATCGGGGCCAGAGAGCCTCCTGCTACACCTTTGCTTCTCCACTCTGCTCTCCTTTACCTGGTAGTGGGGCAGGGAGAAGGGGGCTGAGAGTAGGGCTGCAGGTTGCTGCAGCTTCTGTAACACCCCTTGGCTGCTGCTAGAGGAGGCTACATTCAACCAGAAATGGTACACAAAGGAAGATCTGTGAAATGGCTCCTTTATGAAGTGCTTCCAAGTGTGTTTCACATGGAAACATTTCAGTTATTGCCTCTCTCCTCATCCTTAAGTAAGAGTGGAAGTATGCACACAGAGGTTAAGAGTATCCTGGCTCCTCAAGTATTCTCTGAACATATTTTCCCTCTTTTTTTGCAGGATTAGAAAGGGAAAGGCAAAAGACCAGTGCAAATGAACTTTCTATTAATCCTAGGGGGGAAAAAGAACAGACACTGAAGAGTTCAAGAGCAAATTTGGGTTATCACTATATTGAAAACAATCATTGCTCTACAACCCTTGATGTCAGTCAAACCTTGCAGGATCTCTTTTTCAGAAGTCTCCCAGAAGTATATTTCTGTGATGCTTATATACATTTGAAAGTGACTAAATATCTTGTTTGTAAAGATAGCTGCCCATTGTTCTCAGTTTCCTTTTATTGCCTTGTCTAATATTAGTGCTTTCATTTTAATCACAGAAAAATATGGATTTGGGGTTATTTTTTAATCCAAAAATTGGGGTTTTTTAATCAGAGAAAACCAGGATTCCTGCCTGTCATAGATTGCAACACTAGCATAATTGTGAGTGAGGTACATGCCCTGGGCACCTTCTAAGGGGAGGGGCATGAAAAATATGGGAGAAGGTGCCTCAGCCTTCTGTCCCAGTCCCATACTTCACCCTGCACAGAAGACTGTACAAAGCAGCTGACACAGTATTCTGTGTTCTGAGAGTTTGTAGAGTGGCTGTGGAGTTGGCTACTGCTAAAAGAAAACTTCCCCCCATTTCTTACTATCAAAATCAGCATTTCTTTGCCCTCTTATCATGGGCTTTGGCAGCAAAGCAATGGGGTGAAAGCCCCTCTCCCTAGTATCAACAAACTCCACTTCTGCTCTAGAAAACTACAATGCCTAGAACACCTTATGCTCCATGCCCTGTTTTGCCTGGCCATGCTTCTGCAAGCTTGGTGCTGAAACCAGAAGGAGCAGGGGAAGGGTGAGAGAGGACTGTCCTGGATGCATTTTTGAGACATAATCCCTCTGATTGAAAGCCCCCTGGGAAAAGGACTGTCTTGTTCTGTGTTTGTACAGCACTTCATGAAATGGAGTAGCACTCAGTGACTGGGCCTTCTAAGCACTATGACGACTGTGATGGAAAGGTGGTAATAATAGAAAAGTTTTATCGATGCTGATAACTTGACAGCTAGGAGGAAGTGAAAAGCTTGCTGAATTCGTTCAGATTCTTCCCTGATTATGACGTCAAAGCTGAGCTGCTTGAATAGTCATGCAGTTTTTGGATGAACTTCACAATATTTTACAAGTATGTCATTCAATGAATTTTTCTATTATTAGCAACATCTGTATAGCTAAGTGAATAATCCATGAATATATACATGAATTGTTCAATAAAAAAAATCATGAATATAAGGTCTTTTTCTTGTGACTTCCCCAACATTATTTATAAAGATAATCAATGGTAGTTACCACACAATATTCAGATTAGACAATTAATAATAGGGAGTTGATAATTGATTATAGATACCTATATTATGTCAGTATTTATATTATTAATTCAAATCTAAACCAGGATGGTAGGTTCAAAAACTCATTGCTATCTAATAGTAGTTTAGTGGCTATTTGAAATGCCTTAATAGTCTTAATACAATTTACATTAGACAAATATTCACATACAAAATTTATAACCTATTGCTACCAGTTCTGATAGTTTTAGCAAATATGTGAATGACTAAATAGGCAAAAAGGATAAATTCTTTAAAAAGGGACCTCCAAAATAAACTGATATACACTAGCAAGGGAATGTGGGAAGTTATAAGGCAACATTTCTATGGACATAAAATGGCCTTCAGTCTCCAATACTAACAATTATCTCCATTTCAAAAGCACTACATTAAGATGGGGCCTGACCCAACAGTCAGTAAAACTGATGTACTGTTTTTCCAATGAGGTTTGGAACAGATCTATAAGTACTACAAACCTGAATGATATAAACAGTAAAAAAGTTTGGTGTAAAGGAAATGCTAATGCAAATTAATATAATGTATCAGTTGATCTAACTTTAGAGTGTTCTTTATTATTCTTAGTTCATCACACGGTCTCTACAATACTGATGAATGATACTTCAGAGCTGATATAATGCTCATTCTTTTTACTGAAATCATATTGAGATTGTTATTTTAGACATCATGTTTTTGATTTCATGCATCATTTTCCATATAAAATATGGAAGATGGTGCATAAAAATAAAACAATTCATGAAATCAGAAATAGGTATGATTTAAGTGAATATTTCAAGAGGAATTCTACCTTTTATGCTAAAAAGTGGGAATGAATTTTTCTGCGTGCAGTCTTGATTCCATGCAGCTGTGACTAGGAATCCCTGAAGTAAAAAAAGACTTAAAACTAATTAGCTGAAAAAATAAATGTTTTTATTAGATTATTAAATATAGCAATAATTTCAGTGGTTAGGATTGTCCTCTCTCCCCTTGATTCATGTATGGATGAGACATTCACCTTATTCGTGTCTTTCCCTCAGGCATGGAAGGGTGGGTCAACTAAACTCCTACAACTGGATGCTTTGGGAGCCTTCCAAAAGTCGAAGGGGAATGTGCAGAGGCTATGCAGGGCTGAATGGTTAGCAGGGAGAATGAGGGATTTGAAAATTTCCCTCCTCTGACCCTGAAGAAATTAATGAAAGTTAGAATACGGCTGGGGGCAGCAGCAGTCAGAAAGAATCTTGTGTACTATACAGTAGAGCTGTCCTGAATGGGAGTTATCTAGCCTGAAGGCAGAGTCAGTGCAATCACAGTCTCCATTCACATGGTCCTAATCTCCTGCAGATCCATGAAATTTGCTAGATGTGGGTCAGCCTATATGGCCTTTCCAGTGGGTAAACCTGATCCTCAATAGGATAATAAGGCAGGAGCTGTTTGAGGCATTCCTCAAAAAATTTCTTCTGCAGGAGGACACCTTGCATATTTTATCTTGGGAGAGGACTATCCAGACTGATCTCTCTTTTTCTCTTTTTTTCTTTTGTGACCTAAATAAATTATTTGCCATTTCCAGCATGTCTACATACTTTGAAATAAAAGTAGCTTAGTCAGACAGGAACTGCTAGGGGAAGAAGAAGATCTAGAGGATGTACAACCCCTCACACTTAGAGCACATGCCCTCTCCACACAGACCCAGCACTTCCCAGCTTGGGAGGGCCTGTCCCTGGCATGCCAGGGTTAGCAGGATCTCTGTCCCTGGCAGTGGGTGGAGAGACACATGGATAGGCAAACGTGGGAGAGGGTGCCATTTCTGCTACTGGATCTGTGTGTGGAAGCGGGTTTCTGCTACTGATAATTGAAGCATTGTGGAGGCTGTGACTGACAAACAGCTTAGTATACGGAGTGCTGCATTCCAACAGTATTGATGAATGATGTTTCAGAACTGATCTAATGCTCATTCTTTCAGGTTTATACATTTTACTGAAGTTATATTGAGATTCTTGATATTTTACGTGTTATATATATTTTTTTAATTTCATATACAGTTCTCCATAGAAAATATGGGGGCTATTGGACAAAATTTTAAAAAATGCATGAAATCGGAAATAGGTATGATTGAAGTGAATATTTAAAGAGGAATTCAAGAGCTTGGTTCAAGACTCCGGTAAGAATCCAGCACTGGGACCCACAGTCAGCTAGCTGATTGTCAGCTACATCTCCCATCCCACACCAGAATCTTGCACTAGCATTCTCTCCATGAAGCAAGCCAACAATAGTTGAACATGTTACTTAATATGATCTGGAGATACTCCTCCCATGGAAAGCTGTAACTTTGCTATAGTATTATTGCACTTATCACATGTTTTACTGCTTGAGTGTGTGGATCCTCACATTTTTACATGCAGTAAATATGTCCTAAGTGTGTGACATGGCCCTCAGGCTTACATTGGTTGTTACAAAGTAGAGATGGTAATGAATTTTCAGGGAGTCAGATAGGGTGGAATACAGTCACACTCAAGGACCCAAGTGCATTTAGATGCCTGGCAATTGACAGAATTCTCCTCTCAGGCCACTGCCTTCTGCAATAGGTTACAAAGTCACATTCCCTCTTTCTTGTTCTCCTTCTAACCCATGAGGTGCATCCACATAAGCAGGGGCATGCATTTGCACAAATAGTGCACAAATTTGTACTGCAGCGTGAGCCTCTGGTTGTACAGTTTGTAGCAGGACACCACCCTATGTGCTGCAGGAGGGGCTGGTGGGTACAGGGTACTTCAGCATGGGGCTAGCTGGCATGCTAATTTGCAGCACTGGGACAAAATTTGGTACTGAGATTTTCTGGTAGCAAAATAAAACCAGAAAAAGTGTTGGAAAACAAGCCAAAGTGCTATATGCCAGAACAACGTCAAGACAGGAAAACAGAAAGCCCTGGGTTGCCTGCTCCCCACCCCACACTTCTCCACATGCTGCTCCCCAGCTAGCTGGGGCACAGGGTTCCTTAGCAGCATGCAGAGATGGGGGAGCAGGTAATCCAGGGCTGCCTGCTCCCCAATCATCATGTTTTTCCTGACCTATGGTATTCTTTGGGTTGCCTTTTTTTCTGCAGTTTTTTTTTCGCTACTGGGAAATCCTGGTAGCAAATTTTGCCCCAGCATGGGGCACAGTTTAACATGCAAAGCATGCAGTTCATGGCACTGCAAAACTGTTTGCAGTGCCACAAACCACATATGCCTACACATCTGGATCCAGCCCTGAAGAGCATAGGAGTGAGTCTAATGTGTACTGTATGGTACACACAGGAAAAGTCCAGGGAACACTGCATGCAACATGGGTCTAGTCTGAGACCCACAGGCAGCACCACCAGCTGAGTGATAGAGCTCAACAAGCTATATCTTTGACACCCTTCCTGAGAGGAATGTTAGTTGTTGTTTGTTTTAGAATAGAATTATGTTTAGTGACTCAGTAGCCTAAAAGATGAATAAGTACTCCTGAGAGGTAAGCTAGACTATAGTTTCTAACACAACAAAATCTTAACCCTGACCTGTACAAACTCAAGATGAACTTCAGACATTTATAGGGAACAGCATTGTCTTATATATGCAGTAATTAAGGGGCCATTAGATGCGTGCTCATTACTTTTCCTCGATATGGACACACAGGCCATATCCAGATGAGTGCAGATGTGTGGTCTGTGGTTCCGCAGACCTGTCTGCAGCGCCACACACTGCACATGCAGACATTCCCATGTAGCTACTTTGCAGTGTGGTTTTTTTATTTTTGACCATGGGAGATCCCTGGGAGATAAGAATCTCCCAGCCCCAGATCTCTGATCACCAGGGATCCTGGTTTTCTTTAATAAAAAAAAAAAGTCCCCATTTTCAGATTTTAAAAACTAACCCCAAATCCACATTTTTCCATGATTAAAATGAAATACCACTATATATATATTTATATATTAGTGGTGTTTCATTTAAATCATGGAACAATGTGGATTTGGGATTACTTTTTTTAAAATTGAAAATTGGGGATTTTTTTAAATCAGAGAAAACCAGGATCCCTGGACATAAGAATCTTCCAGTTCCCATTCCTCAGTCATGGAGTGGAGGCTGGCAGCTCCCTGCTGCTGGGGCAGGGGGACATTGTCTCTGCATGGGCTCTGGTGGCAGAGCCTGCCTCAGCAGCAGGCAGCTTCCATCACCAGGGAGCAATCTCCCAGGGATGGTGCAGGGCCAGCAGGGTGGGAGCAGACTGCTGCCACAAGGAGCAAATCTGCTCCCACTTCCTGGCATGTATAAATGCCTGCCTGGGGTAGGTTTACTCAGGAGTAATTTAGATTAAACTTACCCCAGAGCATTTGCACATGTAGACGTACCCAGTACCATTAAATCAGAAATACCCAAGTTAATTTGGTCATCTTTTGACCATCTGAAACTTTAAATGTATCCACATCTTAAAATGATTTTGGAAGTTTCATATTTACTAGGTGCATCATTATGTGCCAGATTCCACTGAAACTGGCGGTGTTGATACCTGGAGACTTTAATATAAAATCTGTTAATAGGAACAGACCATTGCTGGCATTTTTCTGCTAATTAACTACAAAACTATTTACTTTAAGAAAAAATTTAAAAAAGATTTTTCTATATATTGATCCTTGTTTTTATTTATTTTTAACTTGTTGTGGCTTTGCTATGACCCATAGAAGGTCAATGGTGTTTTGTCTAGTATATTATCACTTACCCTTGAGTTTTATCTTGCTACTTTGGTTGGCAGCATTACATTGTGCAATCTGAAGAGAATAAGCTAAAGATTAGCTTCCTGCTTTTAGTTATAATGAGTTCAATGAAGAGCACATTTTTATTTAAAGCAACGGTAAAGATTAGTATACCCATGAACCTTAAGAAGAAAAGCAGAATCATGGTTGTATGGAAAATAAAGAAATGACATAAACAAATCAAAGACATGCATTTGAAAAAGGAAATCTGTGAAAGAAGGACAATAATCAAGCAGTCATGTGACTATAACCACAATCATTTTAGTTTCAAATAGAGGGGGTATTGTCCTCAAGTCAAACAATAACCACCTGCAAAAACTGGTGCTCGTCTCGTTCAAAAGTCAGACATCTTGTGCCTGAAGTATATTATAGTAATAATATTACAAGTAAATGTATTATATATAATTAGGCAAGCAAGATTCTTTGGGTAAATACAATATCTTTTATTAGACCAACTGAAATAGTTGGAAAATTTTTTCTTTGCAAGCTTTCAGGTACAAAAAGTCTTTTTCAGCCCAAAAGCTTGCAAACTAGAACGTTTCCACTATTTTATTGGTCTAATATTTTATTGATATCAGATTTACCCAAAGAACCTTATTTGCCTATGTCCTTAGACCAACAAGGCTACAACCAACCCCCCTTATATAAAAGTAAGCTGTCTTAGTATCATGTAACTGTTCAAATGCCCAGGCCTTTGAGATGGAGGGAAAATAATTCTTTTACAGAGAACTTTAATACTTTTAATAGTTTTAAATGTAAAAACAAGTTGCTTTTAAATTTATTTTCCCATTTTGTAGATTTTTTCATTAAACTTAAAAAAATGAAAATACTTGCTCCCAAACATATAAAACTTCTTTTAAAAACTAAAGCAAAATATTTTGAGCCATTTCAAGTCAAAACAGGGTGGGCCTACATGAGATACTATGTCACTGTAGCATTGGCAAGCACAAATCGTGACACCTGTGTTGCTGTAACTCATTGCTATGGTGACGTAGCATCTAAAAATAATTGTGCACCATTGGGATTGTACAGTACTAGCAGGTGCTGTGCAGTCATTCAGTACTTGCTTTAGTCATTTAGTACTAAATGCTTGCATAGTACCAAATGCACAGTCAGGGGCACATGTAGATGTGCCCACAGTCTGTCAAAATGAATTTATATTTTGTTTTGGACTGTTCAGCATTATATCACATCTGACTTTTCTGTGCAGCACCTCATGGAAATTTCAGTTATGATATTTTATTCCTCTATTCTTTTCCTATCTGTGCTGGATTGTGGATGAACTACAATGTCCTGAGGCTTCATAGTGTTTCATCTTGTTTACCATTTTCTTTGTCATGGGACTCATATGGTTGTGATACTTCACGGGATATATATTCTAGTCAGGGATTTCAGACAATAATGAGACATTCAATCCCATAAGGCCTTGCAGTAGCTCAGGAGGATATAGTTTAATGCTGTAATTTATAAGAAAATAATATTTCGTTTTGGGAAAGTCAAAACATTTAGAGGCTAAACTGATATTTAGCTATTCTTGATATTACTCTCAACCATGAACTGTTCTTCCTTATATATCTCCTGTATTTTGCAAGAGCACTGACCAGTCTGTTCTTCAAAATTCTTGAGAATGGCACAGAGATGTGTCCCTGGTTCCCTTCCAGAGCCCTTCTAGGAATTGTTCTGAAGGCTAATTGTCTCTCCTCTTGACTTGTCTATTTATGGGCAGTATAGACAGTGGGGTGTCAAATGACTGGAATTCATTAGCACTGAATGGTGGAATTGCTCTGGCAGACCGCCTATACCTGAGGCCTGAGGCGAGTTTCAATCACACTGCAGAAAGGGGAGGGCTAGGAGACAAATTGAGATGGGGTCAGCTGTTCCTGGAAGCTAAGTAAAGTTTCTAGTATTGGCCTGGACTGCTACAGGTAGTCAAGCAAAAGTGTTTATAGTACAAATATTGTAAATATAGTACATATATTGTAAGTGTTGCTGAGAACACCTTAAAGTTGTCCCTTAGGTTAGGTATAGACATTCAAAAAGCCCAAGGCGGAATCAATTTAAGTTACATGATTTTCTATAAACAGCACAGTTTAGATTGGTAGTGAACAGAACAAACAATCACCCTTTTGGCCTGGGGGTAGCCAGAGGAGGGCAAAGCTTAGAACAGGTTCCATCATTTAAAAATCTTTGTGTGCCAAATATCTGTTCTGTTACGAGTATAGTCCAGTTTTGAATCACTTATATCAGTAAAATTCCATGGCCTGAGTTTCACTAGAAAGTATCTTCACTTTTCTGGGTTGAAGTTTCAAAATTATCCAGAAAAAAATACCTTTTATTAAATGAGTTGGAAAAAGCCCATTTTTCTTCACAAACCAGTTTTTGTGTATAATCAGCTATAATTACTTTTCTGCAGATACTAACATTGTGACTTAAAGTCCAATATCTTTTCACTTGGGATGGATTTAGTTGCCTCACATTTTTTAGAAAAAGCTAGAGACCTCTGATTTTCAAAGGTATTCATAATCTATTTCTACCTATAAGCTATTGAACCTTAGATTTATTATTTATCTAAGATCAAAGTGTATATCAGTATAACTTTGTTTGGAGTTGGTGAATTCCACATTTTTGATGAAGCAGGAAAAAAGGGAGGGAAATACCACTGGCAGAATCATTTTCAAGAAGCTATTTTTAGACAATCAGAAGTTTGAAACACTAGAAATAGTTCTAAAAGAGATTACCTGCTAGGGAGAGAACAGGTATGTATAACTCAGTGTCAATAACTTTATGACAAAGATATTCAATTTATCACATGCTTTCTTTACTATCTGATTACACTGATCTTTATTATTTGGTTTATAATTTGTCATATGGCTATCACCACACTCATAGGTGTATTATGTCTCTTGATCCACCTGTTTTCATATCTGAAAAACTTATCTCATTTCTTCCTAAGTCTTACCTGTTTTCCCCATAGGGTTAGATAATCCCAGCCTTCATTTTCCATCTTCCCAGAGGAAACAGACACTACTTTTAAATGGATAGGGTTCAGGGTCCATATGCAATGTTTGAAATATGCTTCATTATTCATGGAAAATAACAAGAGTAAAGCACACTGCTTTGTGCTGCTTCATTTTATCCCTTCCTTAATGCAAATTTGTTACAGGGCAGTGTATTTAACTAATGAAACCTGGGTATTATACATAGTCAAAATATTATGTTATTAAATTACATTTAGAAAGTGCAAATTCAGTGTACCAAAGTAGCACTTATGTTAAGAGAGAGCATATACAATAAAGCGTACCTTTTCTTTTTCCCCATTAAACCAAGCAAATAATGCGTAAATCTTGCTAGCACATTTCTGAGAAAAGAGTATCCCAATTCTATATAAATGCATGCAGTCAGTGAAACATTTACCTTTTCTGTTGCCCTAGGACAAGATTAAATATTTAGTCCCACAATCCACTCTATCGAAAGGCAGGATAATGTTAAAACTGATGCTTACTTAAGCAGTATTGTCATATCTAGAAAAAGAAAATTAGAATCTTATTCAATGTGTGTAGCAATTTAAAAACTGAGGAAAATTTTCAAAGATTTTCAAACTCACTGCTAGGTTATCTTATAAACAATGCCCATTTTCCAAGATGGTTGCCATCACTGATGAAAAGAACAAGGAGTTTTACAAACATACCTAGAGAAAGTACTACCAAGAATGTAGATCAATCAATAATAACACCTTTGTGGTAATGAGCTCTTTTATTAAATTTGTTTTAAAATGAAAATGATGATGAGATGGAGCCTGACAAGCATGAATCAGTGAAATTCTTGTAAAAAATAACTTTAAAAAACTTGAAATGGAAGTAATTGGAAAAACTGAAAACACCATCAACACTGAACTCTGTCTGCATATCCCATGAAATCAACTACATTCTTGTAACAAACACAGTCTGAAAGACCCAGGTCATGACCTGAAAGACCCAGGTCATTCTTCAGCCTTTCACTCCCTTCTGGCATTTTCTTGGAAGCAGTACTACTTTTGGAGTTTAGCTGAATTAAATGCAATAAATATCGCAGGAAAAACATAATTCCTTTATTGACAGAGAGGATGTAATTCACTAATGCAAAAATACCATCTTATTACCTTTTTTAGATCTGAAGACTGTGAAAGGTCCAAGATGTTTTTTTTTTCTTTTTCCCCCCTAAATCCTGAAAATAGTACAGATATTTAGAAAACTTAGAAGGCCTCTGGTGTTTAACACTGGCTACTAGTTCTACAGTGTGGAAGATTTCCATTGCCAAAAGGAGGAGTTGAAAATCAGTATTATCAAGTGTCTTCTACTCCTATCCATACAAGAAGGGCACAAAACACACAGATCAGAGAAATAGCAGTTGGCTCTGCTGGTACTTTTGATTTAAGTGGCCATTTGAAATGTTATCATAAAGATTGCAAACAGAATATTTATGTAACCACTTTTCTGATTTCTTGTACAGAAAAAAAATGAAAGACACCAAAGTACTAGCTCTCAGGCTAGAAGAGTACTAGCTCCACAACTAGAAGGATGCTTCAGGGTAAATAGCTACATTTCAGTAAGGCAGGAACAACTTGATCAAGTCATGAATCTGCCACAGAGATATCATGTATTGAAGAGTGAGTAAGATCAAACAATTAAATACATTGAAATTTATAGAATCCTGGTGTCCTCAATCTCCTTGTTAGAATACAGATTCTAAAAGATAATCTTATTGAATATTGTTGATAATTATTTGAAATACATACATATATATCATATAGTATGTGTGTGTATGTATATATATATATATAAAGTAAGACCTCAGGTCCATTCTGCATCCTTCAGATATTCATGAATGGGTAATGGGCCACTAGAAATGTGCTCTTTATGGTTCCCTAATTCTGGGGTTTGCCAATAGATAGACTTGGTTTGCACTGCAGCATAATTTAGAGCAGCCTGAGGACTTAAGTAGAGCCAGCCTTCATCTGAAAATCATTTTAATGCATTGACAACGCAACCAATCTGCTCCCCAAATAAACATTCCTAGTACTATGCATATTGCTGTTACCTGTATGGAATTATATAGGAACAAGAAATGGTGTTTTTCTACTACCCTACAAAGTGTAGAAGGCTTAATAGTCAGTGGTACAAAGAGGCCAGAGTGAGTGCCAGGATAAAGTCTATTCTGTTCAAAATATTTCTGTGATTTATATGTAAGTTGATTCCTTAAATAGTAGTCTCAGGAACAGTTTCAAATTGTTTCAGTAGACAAATAACTGGGATTCAACACTGGAGTTACATGCCTCCACTCTGAAGACAAATTCAAATTGACCTGGTTCAAATACCCTAAAAACTCATTATAATTAAATCCACTATGAACTTCTATTTGAGATAGCAAGGGGTCCCTAGCTGGGTATACTTACATAGGCATACCTGCACAACAACAGTCTATTGCACATATATATGAGCAAGTAATCCTACGTAAACAATACAAATTGGGCTCAGGAGGTGGTCAAGATATGATTAAGTCCCTGGAAAAGACCATTCCAGTAAAATGACTAAAACCATGAATAAGTTACATCAAGAACATAGAAAGCAACACAAACCTGCTAGCACTCACCTTCTGTTGGATATCCTGCTGATAAAGGTACTTGTCTAGGACAACAAAGACAGAAATTCTAGGCTCCCCTTACATAAGGAGTCTGAATCCAGAACTCCTACTTCTTAGCATCACAGAATAAACTATGAGAGGTTTTTCCATCACTCCTATTGAAGTTTGGATAGTAGGTCCAGAGTGCACAAATCATAGATCAGAAGGAGGTCAAGCAAGAGTAGTCTAATGGTTAAAGCACTTCCATAGGAAGAGGGAGCCCCAGTTCTTATGTCTGCTACAAGGCTTATTTCAAGAGATCCCATTTTTTTCTGATTTAAAAAAATTCCCAATTCTTGGCTAGATAGATAGATAGATAAATAGATATAGTGATATTTCATTTTAATCATGGGGAAATGTCAATTTTGGATTACTTTTCTATCTATCTATCTATCCATCTATCTATCTAACCAAAAATTGGGGATTTTGTTAATAAGAGAAAACTAGGATCCCTGCTTATTTCTAACTAATGACTGTTCAACATAAAAAGCATGAATACTTGTTAGGGTAAGCAGACAAGCTTCTATCCCTGTAGTTTAGTCACTTAGGCTTGTCCCTTGGAGACCCAAGCCCTGGGTTTTGTTTCCAGACTTGGTTAAGAATTTCATATTAGGCAGTCATTAATTAAAAACAAACAAACAAAAATGATTCATCCAAAAGACGCTAGTAAAAACCAGAACCTATGTATTCCCCTGAAGGCTCCCTCTTGTTTGCACTATGGCCACATTACTCTTGCATGCTTATCTGCCCAGCTTGACCAACAGGCATGGAAAACATCCACCACATTCTCCACATCCTCTTATATAAGGAAAATGTCCTCCATAAAATGGTAGTTAATGCTCCACTGAGAACTGAAAAACTGCATTCAAATCCCTTTGGGGGAGGGGGTATTGAAATGCAGGCTCCCCCTCTCTTTAACAAGAACCTTAATTACTAGATGTTTGAGCACATGTAGGGACTACTACTAAACCAGGGTGTAGTATCACAATTACACAAGTGTACCTGGGTGCTATGAATTACCAAATCAGAGGCATACAGTGGATAACTTGAGACTTCAGCATTTCCCATTGCCTTCCTCTAGGGCTCAAATCCTATTTTACCAAAGCATCTAAATGTTACATGTAGGTTGAAATAATATTAAAAAGCCTATGTAAATCTACTTACAAAACGTAGATACATAAGTAGCACTTAAGAAAAATACCCTTAAGAAAGATCAGATTTATGTATATAGAGTCTCTGGACTTTCTAAATTTCCTCTTGGGGCATGTGCCAATGAGCATATACTGGGGCAGGCACTGAATACCCATCTGTCACCGCAAACTGCATGTGGCACATGTACACCCATTCTGTGCACTACAAATAAGCAGTGCAGGCTTTTTTGACAGAGATTTAGGATTCTAAGAAAAAAAGTGGTGTGGTGCATGGGGCAGCAGTGTGAGCTGCCAGAACATGGAACTAAAGCTAAAGCTAACAAACATGACACCCAAGTTCCCAGAACTTTACTCAAAAAACAGGCACATCCATCGCATTAGAAACGTAAGACTACTAATATTAAAATATGAGTTGTGTGCTTTGATTGGTAGCACAAAAACAAGTTTATTAAGTGGTCTGCTGAGACCCTAAGCAATTTTCAAGTGGTCCACAAAAAAAGTTTGAGAACCACAGTCCTAAAACTTAATAAATTAATTTGTCAGTACATGCTAATGATTTGCAACTGTTGCAAGTGACCATGTCCCACTACACCTCAACCCATACCCCATTGTGTGTGCCATACAACACGCACCTTCTTTCCAAAATTCAGCTGCTAGAAATTTGGATCTGATTATATCCAAGGAAATATAGTAAAAATAGTTTCTGCCATTTAAGCTTCTGCCAGTGAAAGTGAAAGTAAAAAACCAAAGTGCGGGTGCTGCAGGTCAGGCCTCCTAGCTGCTGGCTGTGGGCACTTTCTCTTTCCTCCCCAAGTAAAGAGGTTCCCAAGGAAAGATCTTTTTTTTTCCTGGATTCTCCTTTCAAAAACAAGGTGTGTATTTTATCTGGAGATCTGTTGTATGCAACAAAATAAGAGTGTGTGTGTGTGTGTGTGTGTGTGTGTGTGTGTGTGTGTATCAGAATTTGGTAATTATTATTTGGCTAGTTATAGAAAAAAACATCTTCTGAGGTTTTTTAATCACAATGACTGCTGCCAAGCATTAAACAAAATAAATATTATAGGTGAGTCAAATTTAAAAATGATAATAAAAACATACCGTAAAAGGAAATAAGAAAGCATCACTCATACTGGCAAGCAGCAGGCAAGTAAACCAGTTCAACTCTACTGAAAAATTCAGGGCTAAAAAGAGAAGTCTGAGAAGAGATTTTTTCCCTCAAACTTTTGAGTGGTGCTATTTATCCATTACAGTCCCAATGCAAATGGTAGGTGGGTTATGCTTTGCCAACCCAATGCGTAAATCTTTCAGTCTTTAATAGGCAACATTTTCCTTGACAAGAAATAACCAAGAAATAATTTGGCATAGAATCCCAGAAACTGGAAATGGAAAATGCCTAAAATATATTGGCTAGATAATCAGTTCCCAGCCAATACAAGATAATGGTCAGAGTACATATTCGAATTCTTTTTATACTTCAGATCTAAATTAATGGGGTTTCTATAATTAACCTTAGAAGAATGGGCCATTATTTAGAAAATCTTGAAATTAGGCATTTTCTTTCTTTTCTTAATTTTATCCTATACTTTTTTCCTTGTCGCAAGTCAATTGTTGCATTTGACAAATAAATCTGACTCATTAAAAGATTTATCCCTTTTAATACCTCTTGACATCCTTTTATCATTTATCCAAGCCACATACATTTTTATCTGTGTTTTTGTTTTGTATATTTATCTATAAATCAGTCCTTCCAGACAAATAATTTATGTTGCTCTTTAGATTCTATTTAACCTATCAGATCTCTTGTACAGTGAAGTATTATACATTATTTAATGATTTAGATACACCTTTTGCAATCCTCAGAACATTTTACAGGATTATAGAGTAGTTATGTGTAAAAGTTTACCTCACCCATCACTGAAACATAGGGACCATAGGCACAACAGTCCCTATACAGAGAAGAAAAAAGAGAAAATATCAAGAATTATTGTAACAGGACCTGTTCTAAACAACGTGGAAGTCACTTGGAAAGACTTCCAACTGATTCGATTAATCAGTCAGGTCCTGAATGTAAGTGAAAGCAGGTTCAAATTTTCTTAAGAAGTTATGGAATTCTATAGAGCAAAATAGAACGGAGTGCAGAAAAGGGTGTCAAACTATTCCTTATCTACAGGGCCCCTGATTTTCTCTGACAACCCACTCCCCCAATTTTCAGATTAAAAAAGTAACCCAAAATCCACATTGTATCTATATATTAGACATGTACATATTTGTATGTATCTATATATTAGAGATGATTCATTTTAATCATGGAAAAATGTAGATTTTGGGTCACTTTTATAAATCTGAAAATTGTGGATTTTTTAAAAATCATCTATATATGGCTGACAGGAAGGGAAAGAGTCATAGTTTTTTGGTAGCTAGATAGCTATCATATATATACCTTTGCTAAGTTCTGGTAGCTGAGAGATAAACTACTGACACTGAAGACTTTTGTTCCCTAGATCAAAAAAACAACAGCAGTGCAATCTGCTCACAGGGTCACACTTGGGACCACATTAAACTGCAAAGTGTGTCACATTGAAAGGTGGTCTAAGAACCTAGTTAAAAATAGTTTCTTATTAAATAGGGAAAATATCATTGCCCTGTTTTCCTGAGAGAAAATTAAGGTGGGAAATGCAGACAAAGTCTTCGAATTAAATTAATTCCAGTGCCTTAAGGGTAGCAGCCAGATGACAATATATAGACAAATATTTCCTACAAATCTCAGATCTCTGACTTTTGCATAAAGCAATGTCTAGAACTTTAAGAATCAATTACTCAACATTAGGCAAGGATTTTTAGGGGTGATGTTGTTTATGGTCCAACTGCACAGTTGGGATAGATTTAGATAGCTTTCAAATATAATGCATTATTCTTCTTCTGCCCTGAAGAATGACCTGAGAAACGTGACCCAAAGTAGAAAGCATGGCATTTGAGAGATTGTCTAAGCCTATTACAACAATATAGTTAGTTCAATAACAGATATCAGCCACAAAATCCTTGCCTCTCCTTCCTGGACCATTATGGCTACAGCATCATTCCAATAGTCAACATTACACATTTCTAAGCAGTGCAATGTAGTATGCAAGAAAGACTCAGTGCTATAGTGGTACTTTTCTCTCTTTCTCTCTCTGTCTCTCACTCTGTGTGTGTGTGTGTGTGTGTGTGTGTGTGTGTGTGTGAAATTACTAGATGCATTTTTCATTTCTTGTATGAATTGCATCCAGCACTGGTAGCTGGTTATTTAACCATTGGCACCTATATTTCCGGGAACACTGGCCTGTGCATAGTTATAATTGTTCACGTATCCGCATGATGTATTGCATCCACTACATTCTATTATTCCTTATTTCTTGACATTTTGATTCTTCATAGAATAGGATATGAGCAGTGTAAGCAATCCAAGACAGGGTTTATGCCCACTGTTTGGATTTTATTGTGCACATTTTTTATAGAAATAAAAGAATACCCAATACTTATTGGATATTAATTGAAAAGCCAGCAGATACTGCCTTTCACAGTTTATTTGTTAGTTTCCAATCCTGTAGAAAGAAAACAGCCTGGTTCTATATCAGCTCAACTGCACAATGACCAAGTAGGATCTACCTTCTAATTTATATGTTAAATGAGTTAAAGCAATACTAAATTATTACAATGCTATTAATGAAGGGGGAGATGTTATTTTTATTACTATTCAACCTCCTCATTAACATCTTAAGCAAAGTCTATGTATTGGACTGGAACTTTCAGAAAGGCAAAGATTTTGAAAAGACCTCTGCTTAATATTTTTGTGGTTTAAAGCCTTAAGTTTTGCTAAGAAATCTATTTTCTTTCTAGAATGTAACAACTGCGTGATGTCTTTTCCATTTAACAAGTTTAGGTAGAAAAATAATGAACCTTTAAGAACAAAATGAACACTTGTAATAAAAGATCAGATATGGCAATCTATTGAATAGTGTCATACATCTTGAGTATTCCGGCTGAAGCTGATGCAGGTATATGATTTGATTCTGTGGCCACGTCTACATGAGTTGCTTACTGCTCAGTAGCTTATTACTACTGTGCTATAGCATCACATGGCACAAACTGTGATGCGACACTACTTCACAGTAGTTACAAACTACTGAGCAGTAGTAATGAACTATTACACAGTCAGCATCACCAGGAAGCTATGTGGGGACACTACTGCGCACTACTGCGTAATTTAATATTTGGGTATGCACAATTGCACTTCAGATTTTTCAGTCATTTTTGTAGCACCAGGGATTACACTAATTTAACAGTAGTTGGTGATCCATAAATGTACACAAATTAATGCTAATACATATGGAACTGTTGAAACAGTAAAATACCATCCACCTCAATCTGTGACTTATTCATGTGGGTTGAGGTATTCTGTGCTAAGGTAGATCTTTAGAAAACTCTGTGTAAGTGGTGATCCAGTATGAAAGTTGTCTCAGCCACATCATCCCTCATGTTAATCTGCTAGTATACACAGAAGGAATATAAGGAGATTGTGACTAATGATACTATTTCAATGAACTTGCTATTTCAGGACAGCTAGATAGAAAGTGAACTGTAACATATAATTATAATATCAAAGAGATTGAACATTTTAGATTCCATGTGAAAAAAACACTACAGCATGCATGCTTTGGGGCAACAAAACAGGGTGGACTAATATAAATATAGAAAGTACAAATAAAATACTTTTTTTGCCAATTGCATGATTTCAAAGGAAAAAATGCATTTCCTCTGAAAAATAGGAAAGAATAAAAGCATCACAAAAGGCAAATGCATTGAATTTTATGAATTTTTAAGATATGGAAATATGATGACATCAGATCTTTTGTAATATATATTAGCAGGGGAAGGGAAGAAAGAGGAAATCAGGGAGAGCTACCAAGATATTAAAAATGCTACAACAAAATGAAATATTGAATAAACATTTCCCATTCTGTGAATACCATGGACATTTTAAGAAGTTGGATTTTGACAGCGAATTATCACAAGTCTATAATTCCTGAAGGCCAATATTTCTAAAATGTTATAAAGTCTTCTAGTTTGGTTCAAGATTCATAAAAATTTTCTTAAACAATTAGTCATATAGTTAGAATGTCAGAATCTCCGTAAGAAAACATAAGTTGAATATACAAAACTCTACCTGTCATATTTGGAAACTGGTGTATGCAAATTCTGTGTGGATATGTGTAGACCTATGCATATATATGACTGCACAAATCAAAATTGTCAACACAAAATTCTCACCACTGCTCTTGTGTCTACATCTTCCTTCCTATTCATGTTTTTTCTTTCTTCCTGTTGTCTGTGACTAACTTTTGCTCAGGAAATGATATTATGATAATAATAGAAAAATATGCAAAAAAAGTAAAAGTCTATTATCCCTTAAGTTATGATGATGGTGATCTGATTTGCCGAAACAAACTGAGCATACATTAAACAAAAATCTTAGCTGTCTATCCTCAACAGATTACTTTGCTTGGTTTTAATGTCACTGGGGTCACTATGTTTCTTTTCAGCCAAACAAGCAATCGTAATGGAAGTTTGATAGCCATTAAGCTGCAAAAACTCTGCTCCATACAGTGAAAAAGGGGGAAAGGGACATAATTTGGTCCATTAAAAAAGCAACTGACTTACAGTTTGAAGGATGAATGGAACCTTACCCTCCACAGTAAAGTTTTGGATGAAGCTCTAGATAGATATACAAGCAAGCATTCATACCAATTCACACAGCATCCTACTCTGAAAACATAACCTGGCAGAGAGGTCAGTAATATGGATGGGCCAAGGTCAGTCTTTATGATCTATATGTGAACAAATGATAAAGAAGGCCTTAGGCACTGCATGCCCACTAAATTGTATAGCAGTGGTAGCAGGTCTCAGGACACATTGTAGTTTTTCATATTGCCCCAGATTATGAAGGGGTGGATTTTATATTCCCAACTCCCATGGTTTCACTTACATCAACACTAATTACTTCAGCCTGAGCAAGGGAAGGAGTGCAACAGTGGCATTACTCTAACAAACATTGTAATATATATAGATAGATCTAGATCTATATATATATATTCTAAGGTAGCATATTTTAATAGTGTTTATAAAACTAGGAAAATTAGTTTATGCTTCATGGAAAGCAGGTCTAAGGTGGCATGAAGAAAATACTACAAAAATGCATCAGTCTTGGCACAATGTGGTTCCAGCCCACATATTCAAATTTGAAACAAGTTCTGAAAATCTCAAACACAAAGAAAGACGTTAATAACTTGTATATTATGACTATCATAATTTATACACACACACAATGTAAACTTAGAGGAAAGTGCTGTGATATGGAAGGGAATTCTGTGGGTACTGAAATACTGAAAAATAATTGCCATCTGTTAAGCCATGTGAAAATACTATTTTTAACTGCATCATTATTATTATGGCTGTTACTGGTAGTTCTTGTATGTATTTAGTAGTGTGCAGAAATACTAATCAGCATCTGGGATCTCTTGTGTTGCGTATGTCATTGTGCTACATATATGAAGGGATCCTGGTTTTCTGTGATCTAAAAAAAATCCCAAATTTTTGGTTAAAAAAAAGTAACTCCAAATCCATTTTTTCTGTGATTTAAATGAAACTCCACTAATATGTATAGAGGTAGTGGTGTTTCATTTTAATCATGGAAGAATGTGGATTTGGGGTTACTTTTTTTAATCCAAAATCAGGGATTTTTTTAAATCACAGAAAACCAGGATATCCACATATAAGTCACAATCTTTGTTCCAGACACTTTAGGAATCCCAGGTTTTTCAGTCTAAGTTTATAATTCAAGTAAGCATCAGAATCACAAGGTAGAGAAGCCTATACTTAGTCAATAACGTTAATTTTAAAGTTTATACTTGTGCTTATGATTTAGTCTAAGCATTCATTTAGTCTGTACCCTCCATTTCTTCTTTTTGTCTTGTTCTCTCATCCCTTTACAGTTTGCATGCCCATTCATTTTACATTCCTACTAACTATGGGTTTCACACCATGAAGCAAACTAATAAATATTGCATTGCATACAAGGAACCTATGTTTTCTCTCACTTAAGTTTAATTTGCAGGAAGTCCATGGAGCTTGTTACTGTAAAACTGAGAGGAGAATCAAGCCCAGTATAGCATATTAAATTTCTCAGAAGATTGTTGTGTAAAATACCCTTGCATATTACTGACATGGGAACTTCCAGAAGAGGTAAATCATGGATGAGTTAGGAGCACTTCGTGTACATATGTTAATGTAAGATATGACCACTATTTTTTTTCTTTTCTAGGAAAAGCTAAGTGTAAAAAAGTCATTTTTTTATTTTAAGCCAAAGCACATTCTAAGTATTGAATTTTCATATACATGAATAAGTTCTCACTTAAGTCAATGGAATTATGTTCATATCTCTGAAACCTACATTTGTCCATATATGAATGGTGTTAATACTGGGGAAATGTTATTACTACAATTACTTTTTCTCTCTTTCCCTTTCACTCTCTCTTTCTCTGTCTTTGTCTCTGCCCCCCCCATACACACACACGCACACACACACACACACACACACACACAGAAATCACAGTACATAATGGATTATATAACCATTTTAAAAGCTACATAATTTGCAATTCTGTTAAATAACAGAAATCTCTGGAATTGCTGCCTGCCTTGTTTATAAAATGGCTATTTTCCTACCGTCTTTAGTGCCTTATCTTTGCTGTCTGCCATTTCATTTTCTTTCTTCCTGTCTGTGTGTTTTTCTTCCTAGGTTCTTCCCATGAGACGTGTCAATAGGGCCCTTGTGCCTAATCTTGAGCTGCTGCCAGAATAAGGATCGTATATATAATAGTAAAAGATAGAGACCTTGAGGTTCATGAAACACACCGATCAGACCAGAGATAGTAGAAGGAGCAAAAAGGGACAGAATCATGAAAACAGCACTAGGGGAGCTTTGAAGGAGCTACCATATAAGGATTCTAGAGAAGCTATAGAAAGAGAATATCCAACTCTCCAGATCTAAACAGCATCTCAGAAAAAAAGTATCCCTTATGAATGTTTTCTAATATATAGAAATTTCCTCCACAATAAATTATTCGGTTACTTCTGCCCTACATGGCTGTTTCCCCTCTCCCCCTTACTGCACCTCAACAGTCATTATGATGCAAATAGGTTCTCTTAGTGAGCATATGGACACCATTGGAGTGGTATTCCTCTGCCCACTGTGCAAAAATAGGCCTTTGTTATGTATTTTCACTTAATGGCATCTTTTCTTGGAATTACACCAGTAACAATGAAGGTTAACTGATGACGTTTAATCAATTGACACTTTCACAGAATTCAATGAAACTTGATCTGCCACATCAAGCAGGTCATCTCACAGCATCATTTAGCTCTAATGTGCTGCATAGTATGTAAGGCCCTTTATACACACACACAAAAATATACAGGCACCATGTATATCCACGATGCTGTATAAATAAGAAAGATTTACATATAAACATACATATCTCTTGATTTATAAACATATATTTATAACAACATATATATGTTGTTCTTAAATAATATAGTAAATGTAAAGAGATTCTTTGGATTATTCTGCATAGTAA
This sequence comes from Crocodylus siamensis, assembly GCF_052110815.1. Lineage (NCBI taxonomy): Eukaryota > Metazoa > Chordata > Crocodylia > Crocodylidae > Crocodylus > Crocodylus siamensis. The sequence continues at coordinate 328,839,317 of NC_143395.1, forward strand.
CTCACTGTAGAATACAGTAACTGATGTATTAGTGGTTTTGATCTCTTTATTCTTTATTATTCAATAAAGTAAAATATTACAAACTTGGATTGTTCTCCATTTCAATAGGAAAATTTCAGGCAAAAGTATATGGTTCATTTCTATGAAGTCAAAACTTCCAGTGAAAGTCAGCAGAAGTTTTGCCTAAAGATCTCGTGCCCAAATAAAGAAGGCTGTTCCTGAAAACACTTGACAGTCAACTAATTTTATTCTTATGGGTAGCTCTTACTAATACTACTAAAAACTCTTTGTAGGAGTGAAGCTCTTCGTATACTTAAGTGCAAGTAAAGCCCTAAAACAGCACCAGTCTATATGCCACTGAAAAAAAATGATTATTTTGCTGCACAATTGCACTTCAAAGGTACTTTCTATTTAATATGAAACCATTTTAAACCATTCAGTAAAACAGTATCATTTGACCTGCTCATTTTTTTTTAAATATGGCTTTTTGTACCACATAAAAAACAGTTCCTAATGAACCATGCCTTTATTTTTCAGGTTAATAAAATATGTATTTATAAAACTCTATAATCTCATATATTTGGTAAAATAAATGTTGATATTTTACAGTTATGAGAAAATACACTAGTGTGGTATGAAAATGTGTGTTTTGTCATATATTCTTATATTATTACTGTACATTAATTACCCTTTACAATAAATTGGTAATAATTTACAATATAAATTGGGATGCCCATTAAATAACCAGACTAAAAGCAGTGCCTGGCCAATATTTTGGGGTTAACTAACTACAAGACAATTAACACTGTGTGTGTGTGTTACAGGCAATCTGGATTGAAAACCTGTTCATGATATGCAATATTTTGTCAATCATTTTTACTTGAACTGTTAGGTAAATATTATAAAATATTTTTATTGAAGGTTGCATTTTGCATACCTAAAATGCTTATTCTGTAAATTTAAAAATATAGTTTGAGAAAATTAAAATATGGCATTTTAGGGGAAAAAATCTTTTTCAATATTGAGTATGTGCAAAGAAGTGCTATACTACAGAAGGGTGTGTTTCTTACTTTCTTTTACATGTATGTTAATGACAAAATAAGTCACTCATGGAACTTAATCAAGAAATGTTTCTATTAAAGAAATGGTTTTATAGAATAAAATCTTACAATAGAATTGTTAGCGAACAAATACAATGTAAAAGACCTTGTGCTAAGCAAGGCCCAGTCACCAAGGATTGCAAGATTTAGCCTTAATCAATTATTATATTCTTAATACAATTTGAACAAAAACACTTAGTATTGCATTAGTCACTTAGGCCCAGTTCCTCAAAGATATTATGTGCTCAGTGGCCACATCTACACAAGACACTGACTGCACAGAAGCCCAAGACTACTGCACAGTAGTGTTGGGTGGCAGAAATTAGGATACAATGCTACTGTGTGGTAGTCTTGGGCTACTACTCAGTCATCGTCACAAAAACAGTTTGTCAGCACTACTGTGCAGTTTATACAAATACTAAATGACTGTGCAGTAATGACTGAGAAGTCAGCATCTCGTGTACATGGCCAGTTACCTCAAATTCCTTGGTAGAACTGGTTTTAGCCCTTTAATTACATTGCTATATAAGATAAATATGAATTAAAGCTAAAGGGTCAAACCTTGCTTTTTCCTTTGTCATATAAAATTCTCACTGATTTCTTTGGGAGTGAAAAATGAAATCCTGTGTAAAGAATAGAACAAGGAAAAATAATGAAAAGAGTTAATGACCATTAGTGAACAAAACACCACAAATTTATCATATCCTAAAGTTAAAATAGAATCTTATTTTCAAATAAACTGCTAATTCTTCCACTTTAGATACATTACCTCAGGGATGCTTTGTCTTTACTCATTTAAGAAATGCTTTAATATTTGTCTCTGTTTTGTGTCACTGACTAGACTGCAATGTATTAAAGAAATCTATGATCCATTAAGCAGGAATTAATTAATACAGTGAGGGGCCAACATCTTTGGCAAGTTTGACACGCATAATATCTGCAGCCTCTCCAAATGCCACTTTGATCCCTCTCCTTTGCCTGATGTGCTATTCTGCTCTCCTAGCCCGTGCACTCAGCCCTATCTGCTGCTTTGCTTTCTGCTTCCTGTCCCATTGTCACTGTGCTGCCTATCCCTTCCTGATCTGCTGTGCCACATGCCTAAGCTGCCTATGCCACTTGTGGCACACACACTACGCATTGCCCTTCCTTGATTTAATACATGAAAACTTAATAAACCTTTTTTAGAGGCATGTTTGAAAGACAAGAAAAACCTTGAGACCTTCCTCTTGGGTCCTTTTGTGGGTATGTCACCGTTACAGCTGAAATTAGTAGTAATTGATTAATAATACTGAATTAAGTATTAGGTAATGCACACTGGAACTAGGTCAATGGGAAAACTGGACCTCTTGTTCCTTCAGTCCAGATTCAGTCACTTCACAGATTATTCAGAGACCATAGAGGTTATGAAATATTATGCTTCCAGGAGGTGTAAATATTTTAATTTACAGCCCAAACACTTGATGATGTCTGAAAATGCCCTGTTCCAAAACACTGTAAAGAGGTCTGCCAAACAGGATCCATGAAGCATGGTGGGGGCAAAATTCTGTTCAGCTTAGCAGATGTCTAAATGGACTTCTTTGCCTAGGTACAAGTCTATTCACCTTGTTCAAGAACCTGAAAATCCATTATAGCACACTATCATTTTATAATTAATACTGAGCCACAGAAAAGAGAGAGAGAGAGAGAGAGAGCAGGAGGACCCACCCACCTTTTTCATTAACCATTTTTTCCAGATTTGAGTGGGGTGGGATAGAATTGTATTTAGAAGCCTAAGTCAATTAATATACTCAGCAGGTAAAATAGAGTCTGGCCCTGATGTGTGATGTAACCATACCATGCATTTTATGGCCTGCTGTTATTTATTTTTGATGCAGCAGAATCACAACGATTCAATTTCAAGAACTATGTCTTCTAACTTCATTAAAGTTAGGGCAGGCCTTATGAGGAGAGGCTACGGGACCTGAACCTGTTCAGCCTCCAGAAGAGAAGGCTGAGAAGGGTCTAGTTGCCTGTTACAAACTAGTTAGAGGGGACCAGCAGGCATTGGGGAAGTCCCTGTTCCCCCGTGCATTACCAGGAGTGACCAGGAATAACGGTCACAAGCTGGCAGAGGGTAGATTCAGGCTAAATATCAGGAGGCGCTACGTCACGGTCAGGGCAGCTAGGATCTGGAACCAACTTCCAAGAGAAGTGGTGCAGGCTCCTACCCTGGGGGTTTTTAAGAGGAGGCTAGATGTACACCTTGCTGGGGTCGTTTGACCCCAGTAATCTTTCCTGCCCATGGCAGGGGGTCAGACTAGATGATCTACTCAGGTCCCTTCTGACCCTCGAAACTATGAAACTATGAAAGGTGACTTGCAAAGATTATTTATACATCAGATTTTTCTCTTTTATTCTTTTACTTGTTATGTTAGGCCTGTGGCCTGTAGGTCAAAACCAGACCATTGAGCCATGTCATTTCATCCATGGGATTCCTATGGGTTCAAAAATTTGATGGCAGGTGAGCAGTGACAGTGTGAATAGCTGTTCATCTGCTCACCTATAGATGTGGGGAGTCACCCAGATCAGGACATGTGGAGAGTCTTGCAGGCCAGATAATATGGGCCCCTGTGCTGATCATTCTGGTGTGGTCAGGACAACACATGGGATCAGGTCAGCACATGGATGGATCCAGAGTGCAAGGTCAGGCCAGTGTGTGATTGGGACAGCGCACAGGATTCCACCCCTGACCTCAAGCACCGATACCATATGAGATCTGGCTCATGGACAAACACCATGCTATTCATCTAACTTGTGGAGGCAGAAGGTTGGGCACTATTGCTTTAAGAATATCAAAGCTATTAACATTTCACTTTGTATAGCTTTGCTGGAGGACATTTTAGGAATTCCATAGATATCTTCATTTTAAGACTAGAAGGGATCCACTAAGATGATCTGGTTTTTTTGTGGTTTTTTTCCCCCCTATTACAAGTTAAATATATGAGCTTAGTATTGCATTACAGGCCAAAGAATTTCATCCAACAAACTGTATCCAGGCCATATCTTCCATTAGAGCTAAATATATACCCACTCTTGATTTCAGTTGATGGAAAAAACACCACATCCCCAAGTAAGTTGTTCCAGTGATGGACTGCCCTTAGAACAAGTTGTAGTGAGTTCTACCATAAAATAATAATAACAACAACAAAACCCACAAAAATGGGCATCTTTGAATCAATATCTTTTAAATAGGGAGTAACAAAAACAAATAGACAAAGAAGTTCAGAAATTTTAACTATTCTGGCAGTCACTCAGAATTCATTCTAATTTGGAAGACCGTTTCATAGATTTCATACATTTCATAGGTATTAGGGGCTGAAAGACAAAAAAATTATCCTTATTTCGATATCACAAAAATTTCAAAGAGGGTACAGACCCATTTATTATTTTTTCTGCCTTTGCAGAATAGTGTTCCTTCACTGCGATGTGACAATTAGATGAAAGGATCTATTTTTTTAAAGAGTATATGGCACAAATCTTGCTTTCAACTGACAGCTGAAGTATGAAGAATGTTAATCCAGGCCTAAACCAACTCTGGAATCCATAGCATAATACATAAAAGGCAGGAGGCTAGACATATATGCCATATACTGATGTCAACACTCCATCTCCCGCAGGCAGCAAGAAAAAAATAATCAGCAAAAATATGCAGTTGTGAGAGATTTTTATGCTATTATATTAGGAAATAATTTTCAGTCAATCTTCAGCTGGACGTGAAATTATTTAACACCCATTGCACCAAAATGCAAACCTCAGGCCAAAAAACCAGTGTGTACATCACTTTAAAAGTCCAAAACATATTAGAGCAGTGGTCTCCAACCTCTTCTGACCCATGAGCAATACTGAACACGTAATGTACTGCAGGCAACATCATACTTTGCTCTCGCTGTCAACCTCAGTTTTAACTTTTTAATCTTCCATGGCTGCAAGCAATTCCAGAGACTCTAACAGGCAACATGTTGCTTGCAAGTCACGGGTTGAGTTGTGCTGTATTAGATGAACGATGAAAGTAATGCCAAATTGATTAAAACCACTGGGTCTATTATTTATTGTACAAATAAAAATACAGTGAGTGTATTTTGGATAAAGCCTAAAACAGAAGCTTCAGCAATGAGTTGAAAAATTAACCCCCAAACCTTGGCCATATTCTTATTTAAATAAATATATGTTGCACACTTAAATTCACCAGTACTATCGCCCATATATAAGAAATATTCACTTTCTGTCATAAACCAGTAAAGAATGTTGCTGTGCATGTTTAAAAATGTACTGCATTTTAGCATGAAGGGAAGTGAACCTTTTGCAAAGCTTATTAGGTGCCCAGTCTTCCTCCTCATTGGCAGTGTTTCCATTAACTTTAATCAGGGCAGGAGCAGACCCTAATCCTGTAAGGCACTTTATAATCCTTTGGGGTGAAAGACATACAAATTATTATTAATTACTTGTCAACACCCCATTTTGAAAATGTCTCCTATTCAAAGAATGTCAGATCTTAATTTCAAAATTCATTTTGGTGTAGCAATTTTAATACCTCTAATTAATGTTTTCCTGTCAGTGGGATTTTTTTATGATACTATAATTCTAATCTTTAAAGTCCTTGGTGTTCATATTCATGTAATGAAAAACACTGATTTTTTCCCAAAAATATATAAAGATAGACCAAAACAGCTTCCTCCCTTTCAATGCAGACTGATGGATTTTAAAAGCTCCTAAAGCAGTTGGTATGTGATTATGTACAGAAATCTCTCTTTTAAAAAAAATGCATGTCAAGTATTAAAAGGACACTGACAGCTTAAAAATAGTATTTTTCAAATAAATACATTTCTTTACCCATGTTACTAATAATATCATACAGATGAGAAGCTAAAACTTTTAAAATATGTAATATATGTGACACTGCATATGCTATTTGTTTATACTGTGTATTTTGGACAAAACAAATTAATGGAATCAGTTCCGCATGTATTAATAATCAACTTCACTTTAACGTTGTTTGTCCTAGGATGATTTCATTCTTTTCATTTTAATACATAATTATGCAGATATTTCTTTTGTAGATGTTCTAAACATAAGAAGTAAATATAAATTGACTGTATCGTAGTAAAGAATAAATTACTTTTAAAAATAGAAGCTTAGGGCCTGATCCAGCTAACCATTCAAGACAGTTCTACATGCAGATGACTAGGAGGATCAAACCATTAGCTAGTGATTCATTTCTCTTCTCTAATTTAAATGCTAAGAGCTAGGATCCCAAAAGTACATTTAGGTCCCTATGTAAAAGTACCCTGATTTGTTTTTTCAGAATACTTTTCCCAGTGAATTCCATAGCAGATGCAAATAGAAATGCATTTGAAGTGAATCATTAGAAATCATGTAAACATTTTTTTAAATTTACGTACCTCGGTATGGATTACAGACATGAATTTCAAGTCCCCAAATTTGGGAAGGAAAAAAAAGCCTCGATCTTTCATTTAAATCTTGCAAAAATTTTAGAAAGAAGAGAATATCTCAGTGCAGTCAGAGTGATACCTAAGTGGAGAGAGAAACTCAGGCCAATTGCTACTTAACACTTTTTACAGTGCTTTAAATGGGAAAAACACTTCCAATTAATAATCCACTAAACCCTATAATGTACCTTACAAGTAAGTGGTAAGTATTATTACCATTCTGGTAAGCCAGAACTTTCAGGCAAATAAACATACAAACAAAGTAAGCTCTATAGTGTCTGAAACAGGATTAAAATTCAGGTCCTTCAGCTTCTAGCTATATAAATGTTTCACAAACCAGCGCCGCCTTTTTGTTTATATATGGACTTAATCGTTCCTTGTCTGCATGAGTTCAACAGCAAATTCTACTAGTTTAGCCTGAAAATGCTTTAACACTTTGTTGCAAAGTACAACATTTTTCTCTTCTTTATTACTGATTACCAGGGATCCTCTTTTTTGCTGATAAAAAAATCCCCAATATTTGGATTAAAAGAAGTAACCCCAAATCCACATTCTCCTATAATCAAAATGAAACACCACTCTGTGTGTGTGTGTGTGTGTGTGTGCTGATTACAGTACACCCCAACATTAAGTCTTTAATGAGATAAAATTCCCAATTAAACAGAGGTTCGTAGAAAAGATGATTGTGATTTCTCACGCCAGGTACAGACATTACACTTTCACTGGTATAAGTGATAGGAAACCGGTCTATACCCATAACAAAACAGAAGTTTGGCATACACAGAGTGGTTTAAAAATGGTGGCACCTTGTCTAAGATTTGCCCCTCCCACACCAAAGGGCAAATGTGAATGCTTTTTGCTACCAATCTAAACTACTCCACTTACAGCTTAGGCTTTCTGAACGTCTGTACCTAGCCTAAGTGTTATGGCTGTATTTGAGGTTCTATTTTGCAAACATGCCTGTAAGAACCTAATTCTACAAGTACTCCCAGTGAGTCCAGTGTGACTATTCATACTAATAAAGTTCATACATAAATATTGGAGGACTTGGATTTCTGTCTTCAGTTATAAACTGCCTTACCATTAAGGTTTTTAAGCAATAACAGCCCATAATGATTGATTAATGGTCAGGCTTTACGTGAAAACTGAGAGGATACTTTGTACATGAAAACTTGTGCAACAGCTCTCCCAACTAAACTGTCAGTTCAACAAGAGATATCATGAACGCACACATACACACAAAAAACAAAACAGAAAAACCACCAAAAAGTCCAAACCGAACCAAAAACCCAACAACAATAACAACCACCACCTTGCCTTTTATGGGAGAAGAAAAGAATTTTGTTAAGCAAGTACAAATTAAGGTTTTGCAGTATTATACTGTACAAAAATCAGAAAATGGCATTTTGCTAATGAGGATTACATATGGAAGTGACTAATTCTCAAACATTTAAGTAGGTTATGAACAGGTATCCTGGTTTTCTCTGATAAAAAATAGTCCCTAATCCACATTTTTGGGGGATTAAAATGAAACACAAGATTATATATATATATATATAATGACCAGGGATCCGGGTTTTCTGTGACAGAAAAATAATTCCAAATTTTCTGATTAAAAAACAAATAACCCCAAATCCACATTTTTCCATGATTAAAATGAAACACCACATCCACACACACACACACACACACACACACACACACACAATATTAGTGGTGTTTCATTTTAATCATGGAAAATGTGGATTTAGGGTTGCTTTTTGTTAAATCAGATCACTTGGGATTAGTTTTTACCAGAGAAAACCAGGATCCCTGGCCGTGAGTTATGCCATATGTATACTAAATCTTATCGAAACTCTACAATACAACTAGGACTAAAGATTCTGAGACAAACATGGGAGATAAAGGGCTCTGCATAATAACATTTCTGATCTTAAAGTCAAATCTAAGGAAAATCTGCATGAAGACATACCCCTGAGAAATATGTATAATGAAATTATTAAAAAAATAGGCATTTGAACTGTTATATGGATTATATCTATAAAAATCATTATCTGGTGAAAACAAATAGAATCATAATAATAAAAAATGTTAGCCAATTTAGAAGGATTACTTCAGCTACCCCTATATTTTCTGTTCTTTAAGCATTGCTGAAATAATCATTCTGAAAACTGAATTCTCTTTTCTTTTCTTCCCTTTTCTTTAATCTTAGTAGATTCATATACCTAAGGAAAAATATTCCATATCTTCCATTTATGGAAGACCTGAAGTATGCAAATACACATTAGTATGAACTGCCACTGTTTTAAATTACCAGTAAGATATTGCACAATGGATCTAATTGGTTTTACTTGTCTATAAGGTACTGCTGTGTCCATCCATTTTGTTAGCAATTACTACTTGTCGTGTCAAATAGGCCTAAAGGAATGTTTTGGATCCGTTTCTAATTCCTATTTAAGGCTTTGTCAGTAGGGAAATTATTGTAGTACAGCTCAGTTCTACAGTGTGTATGCATTGTCCTAGTATGAGGTAGGGCTTCAGGCGAAACCCTATTATTGAGGTAAGATGATCCAAAAATCTTTTTTCCTATAGAGGTACAGCACATTAACTCTTGGGATTTTCACTTGTAACTACCACACTGTAATTACAATTATGCAAATTTCCCTATCTGAGACAAGCCTTGAAACAAAACTCCTATTGTGTTCAGTGAAGATGGTGTTTATGGTCCTGATCTTGCAGTCAGATCTGAAGAAGCATGTTCTTCTTGTGTGTTCTCATAGTTCTATTACAAATCAATAGATGTTACATGCAAGCACAAGACGGAGACTATTTAGATTTGATTAAAGGATCAGAACCTAACTAAATAATAGGGTATCCAGTTATATTTTCCCTATAACAATATTTTTTCATCCTTGGATAGATAAACAGACTCTGTAAGTTAATCAAGCAGCATATAAACAAGAGAAAATGTACACTTAAAATAAGGGCGACTGTTTTCATCCATGTACAATGAAGAATAATAATAAAGTAAAATGCAGGATAAATAAAGACAATGGTACACAAGTTAGGTCTAATTTCTAAAAACTATTATATCATTTAACACTAGATGTTTCAGACCAGTGTCTGAAACTAAATGCTTACTTTTAAGGATATATGGTGTAGTAAGACTAATTCAACTTAAAAAAAAACAAAAAACTGGTTCACAACAGTGATCCATATTGTATGACATTAAATATTGTAATCACAGTCAATATTGTTTATGTTGCATATTAAATCTTGGTAAATATAAATAGGAAAAAAATATCACTCATATAAGACCCCAGGTAAAGTGATTTGATGGAGAAAAACCCACTAAAACAACCTGTATTAAACTTCAAATATATGGCAGGTATTGTCTTGGAACTTTTTCACTATATATTCTCTGTTATGACATTATCTTTTATTGAACCAACCATACACAGTTTAGAATGGTTGATTCAATAAAAGATATTGCTTTAAAAAATCTTGTTCCTTACAAAATCATTGGATTATCATAGTTACAACAACAATCTAACCCTACTGTAGTATGATAAGCAATCTACTGCAAACGAAAGAGAAGATGCAAAGGGTATGACACTGATTTATTTTTAAAATGTTCTACATTATCAGAAAATCCTGACTTGCTGAAGTCACGAGATGTCCTGCCATTGACTTCACGAAACTCAGAATTTCATCTATTGGTTCCATTTTCCTTTGATATACATGCATCACTCTCATTATGATTAAATGCCATATCAAGGAGGTGCTAATCTCCAACTAAAACCCCAAAATGTGAACTTTAAGTCAACAGTACAGAAGACTCATTTTCTTTGATCTTAATTTATGTCAATCCTTTATGAACTAAAGAAATAGCTCTTGGAGAGAGAGAGAGAGATATATATATATATATATATATGAATGAAATCCAACACAAATATAAGTAGATTGTAATCTACATGATGAAATTTGCTAGTTTTCAACAGATAAAATCTAACTGTGGTACTTCAAGGAACCATAAAGCATACAGCTTATAGATAGTTCTGAAAGACTTTCAAGCTTATGTAAGAACTTAAAAAACCCTGGTATTAATACTTTTTAGATAAATATACCGCCATATTTGATTTAACTAAACACATTCCCAAATGAAAATACATTTATAATTTTTAATTTTTTTACGTGTAAAATGAAACTTGCTATGAGAAAATTGAATCTCATCTGAAGAGTGTTGTTACTGTAATCAACCTTGCTTTATGAGCTGTTAATGTTCTGGAGTATAGAGTAATTGCCATTAATGCCATAAGCTGTACTTTGCTTATGACTTAAAAGCTGAAATTTGTTACCCAACCTCAGCCCAGTACAAAGACAGCAATTCTATTTAGAGATAATTACACAATTAAGCACAATCCTGAATCAAAAATTACAAAAGTTCTATAACTACATTAAAATATACTCTATATCCCATATAGACCTCTGAAAATGTTTCCCTCTGCAATGGCAGTATTTATTTACTATTTATCTATTGATTTATCCTGTCTGTTTCTTCAAATGTAAATATTTACTTTTAAGATGCAAGTATTAAAATTTATCCCAATCCTGATACTTGTATTCAACAATTTTTTTGCTGGCTTTGGGCTATGAAACTATGAAACTGATCCTTTATTATTTGTGCATCTAAAACTCTGATATCAACATGTTTTGTGAGGTTAAAAGCCATAAAACTTTCCTAACTTAAGGGGGACTGTGTATGTACCACCATCCACATATGTGATAATATAAAACAAGGTCAGGACTTAAAAGGCTTTAAAATGAAAAAACACAGCAAAACAAACAAAAAAAATGGGTGGGGTTGGTGAAGGGTTGCTGTAATTTCCATTAAAACTGCAGTATTGTAAGAACATACCATAATCCTTTTTCATAACAAGTTTATATTAACTAAACTTTAATGAAAAAAAGCTTGCATGTTTTTACTTTTACTTCAATAAATATATTGACAGTAGACTAGATGGAGTTATGACTACAATTGTAGCAGTTAAACTTTCACCTTAACTGGAAATAGTTGCTACATTATTATTATTGGCTATTTTATTTTTATGTAATTCTATGTTGTATATGGCAGGAGTAAATGTGTAAAACAATGTCATTCTAAAAGGATTCCCCTAACTCAAAGAAAGAATATAAAAAATAGACCTCTTCATATCACTGGTATAATGATCATGATAGATACTAAGCCTGAGTTTCACAAGCTAAGTAGACTGTTGAAATCCTAATGAGAAAATGTGTATTAGACATCAAACTCAAGTAGACAATCTATACTGCAACAACCTCTTCTCTCTTTTTCTCTTTTAGTCTCATAGTCCTGAAAGGTAGCTCAGAAACACATAACTTACAGCAGTGGCCATCACTGGACAAACAGAAAACAAACAAACAAACAAATAAAAACAGGAGCAGTGTGACAATGTTCTATAGTTTTCAATAAATATAAATATATTCAAATTTTGAAATTTCTAAATAGCAATTACATACATATATACATACATATGTATATATACACACACACACACACACACACACACACGCATACATACATATATATATATACATATATATATATATATATATATATGCTTTGTTCCTGCCTGCTGCAGCCCTCACAGACTGACAAAAGCACATATGGGGGAGTTGTTTTTCTCAGCAGCAGTTTATGTAAGGTAGGACTTTGGGATCAAGTACACAGTATTAACTAAATATCTTTCTTTAACTCACAGGGTGTATCATACCCAAAGAACATATCTGTTCATCTATTTTTAAACGGAACTCCCCACTGAAATCAATTAAGAGTTCTCCTATACAGATGGCGAATATTACATTAAAATAGGGTTTCACATTTAAAATTGAATGTGAAATGCTAAAATGTTGTTAATTTTCCAACAAATTCCAAATTTATGTAGGTAAGCTTTGGGCTCACTGCCAAACTACAGTTGTGTAATGTTCTCTATATATTTAAATGCCTCCCTTTACATTTACAAAATAATAATACTAAGAAAGGCTTATTTCAGAAATAGAAGGGTAACTGTCTTTTCAATAATACTACTGAAAATCTGCAATAATTCCAATTAAATCACTGGAGTTATTTCAAAATTATACTTGTACAATGAAGAGCAGAATCCTGCCCATTTTCTGTAAGTTAATTAGTTAATTTGATAACCATTTAATTACTACCTTCATTGCATTTTATTCCCTTTGAAATTCAATTAATTAAATGTTTCTAGTTTCTAGGACCTAAATGTGTCTCTTTGTGCTTTCTGACACTATTCTGTTCAATGTTTTAAGAATAAACATTCATTTTAACACAGCTCTGTATAGCATGTTTGCAGTATTGTCACACCACTAGTTATTATGAGACTCGTCTAAATAATGAAAAACAAAATGAAAGCAATAGAAATTGTAAGGCTCTATCTTACATATATTAGTATGATATTTATACATAGACAGATGGACAAATAGAGGAATACATATCCCGCTGACTGTTTCTATAGGAAGGCATTTAAGCAGGACTCATATTCACTTCGTGAGAGTACTTGAGCAGAGCTACTGAAGAGGGCAGGGAGATTATGTATGTGAGCTCACAGCCTCCCCTGCTTCTCATAATCCCACCCCAACTATCCTCTGAATTATGGTCCCATTCTCCTCTGTGCAGGGCCTGTATTTGCTAGTGGAACTGCTGCAGGAAGAGAGCGGGAGTTCCCTAAAATGAGATAGCCAAACCAAATTATCATACCATTGGGACGCTGTCTTTTATGGGAGTGTCTTTCTCTCATTCCTGTTATACTCTCTATTTCCATTCTTTTTCCCAGTCGTGCCAATGTTCTAAGAACTGAACAAGCATAAAAAATCCAGGTCCCTATCGCAGAAGTCTTCAGTCCAATGGACTTATGTTTACTCAGTCATGAGTTCTTTCAGTCTCTCCAGAACCTGCATCCTCATAACACAGGAGCCTGCTTACCCTAATGTGATCCCCCAGCCTCTAAGTGACCATGCACACTATGTTGTTGTGGATCCCTGAACTTTTTCCTACAAAATACGTTACAAGCCTTGATACCCTCCAGTATCCATTTAAGCTTCTTTGATGGTGTGGAGGTTGGTCAGGCTGTATAGGTCAAAAAAGCTATGCTTCACAAAGTCTACAGGACCAAGATTTTGCACTTAATACTATTAATTATCAATAGCCCTGGATGCTGAATTTCTTTCTCATGGAATAAATGATTTTTGATAGACCATTACTATGGCATGCAATAGATTTACAAAAAACAACCCTTTATAGCCACAAAGGAATTGTACCTCATTATAATTTGTAATGCTTATGTAAGGCATAGTAATAATTTCAGGTCCATTTTAAGGTGTTTACCTACATAAGATAGCATTTAACCTAGTAGTTTCATATTACATGGAATTGTATTAACTACCACTGCTTTTCCAGATTTGTTTTCTATATTTTATTTGGGCTTGTTTCTGATATTTCACTCACATTGAGTAACAATTTACTATTCATTCCAATCAGAGCTAAACTGTGAATCAAGAAGGGATATCAGAACATGACCTAATACGCATTTCTAACAAGAATACTCTTGAGTGACAATTGTCACAGTAAACAAAAGATGGGCCATATACAGAACTAAACATACTTGTTTAAAGTTCCACCTCTACATGTTTACTCGTGTAAAATTCAGAAGTCAGCAGGAGATCAATGTAAGAAAAATATGCAAGATTAGGCCCTGTAAGTATAGAAGGAGAAATTTTTCTCATGGCAGATTTTTAATTGATGACAAAACTGACACAATGTTTGGTATTAAACCAGTCTATAAAAATGGCTAGAACCAACAGGGTTCATCCTCTAGAACTAGCATACTGAAGTCCAGCTTGTTTTATCAAAGAGAGGATTAAAGTATGTAACACCAAAACCAAACCACTTAAAAAGAAAGAAACTCCCAGACCAGTATTTAGTATGAAGGACACTGCGTAAGTTAAGCAAATGTCACAATACTGAATATAGAAACTACATAAAGAAGTTACAAAATATTTTTGTTTAGACTTGCTTTTATAAATAAATGTTATATATTACTACTGTCCATGTGTTATTTTTAGAAATCAGAGTTCTCTTCTGCTTTTCTTTTTTCTTCGTTTATCGTGGACAGTCCCACACTTTTGAAACAAATATATAGCTACCTAGCTCTTTCATCTCAGAAAACTCAACCTTACTTGCTAAAAGGGAAAAACATTGGGGGGAGGAGAGAAAACCAAACTAAATGATCCAACTAAAACAATTTTCAAACAAAAATGTTAGTACTTATTTTTAAAAAATGGATCAATACATTTTTCTCTGACATTTTTACTTCTTTGGTGAGCACTAACTCAGCATATCATCATGCAGAAAATTTCACTGATCTTGTTAGCGAAACAGAGGTCATATTTTCATAAAAATATTTTTTCTTCATCAAATGTTATGTTTTAAAAGCACAAATACATTTATTTTTGTCATCAGACATTCCTACCTATTATTTCCTCCTACAATTTTCTGAAGACAATTAATCATTATAGCCTCTGAATGGGAAATCCCATTTCCATTAAAATCTGAGCTCTCAAATGGCCCTCTTAGCTGTATTTCAAGATAATTATGGAGTAAAGTATCTTTTTTCCTTCATTTGTGTCTTTTCAAGGATTTCTTTTCAAGACAGTGTACAAGGGTAATCATTACTGTTTAATTTTCTTCTCCCAACATTGGAGCTGGGTTTTTTTTCCTTTCTTTTCTTTTTTTCATTTTTGGCTGCTATATAGTTGGTAAAGTGGATAGAAAAGCTTTAAAATAATTATCCTGATTTTAGTATGTGGACCTTTAGAATTTTCCCCTGTACCAAATATCAACTGTGCTACTAAAATATGGAGGCAATAGCTTTATTGCCATTAGAAATGGCAGCATAAGGAGCATCAGTATAAAAAGGCAGCTTAGGCATTTCTACCACCCGTTTCATTTAAATCCTAGCAGTTTCTGTGCATTAACTCACTTGTGGATGCTGCCTCTTTGTGGCAGAATGCCATTTAAATTGTACGTTTCACATTAAGAACCCGATCCTGTATTCAGACTGAACTAGAAACTCCCATTAATCTGGATTTTGGACGTACAAGAGACAATGTTTCATACCTCAAGGGTTACTTACTATCTCCAGGATCTGACCATTTAGTTTTTACTAAGAAAACCTCCTCTAAGTCAATGACCAAGTCAATTGGCTTGATTTTCTTCTCATTTAACATTAGTGTAGCCCAAATGAGTTCAAAGGAATCATTCTTGATTTACATCACTGTAACTGAGAGATCCAGGCCCACTAGCTTCAGCAATGATTCAGAGAGCAGAGCGTGGAGAAAGACCTCCAAGCTGGGAATTCACATCTCTCATTGACTTGAGTAATAAGAGTATACGTGATACATCAAGTGCTGTTCCTTTTTGGGACAAATGAAGACTCTCGGGACCTAGATTAAAATCCACATTCCACTACACTAACCTGCCCAGAATACTGTATGATCATACCTATATGTTTGTTGTGTTTTGTTTAGGTGGGGAAGGGAATAATGGAAGGGAAGAGCACACCCCAGCATAACATTCATCCTGAACGGCTAAGAGAACGGTTTTGTCATTCTAGCGATATGTTTTACATCAGTAGGGAAAGCAGAATAGAACAGAGCCCTTCTCCAAAAAAAGCGTACTAGTTGATGCTTGTGTAAGCAATATCACACATGATAACCTAGTGAAGAACAATAAAAATGTGTATGAAATATCACTTACCCTGTTCCATATATTAAATGAAGACTTTAAAGAGGGAAAAATGTAAATATGAAACTATACTGTTAAACACACAGCAATGTAAAAATCCCTGACACAGGTCATGTGTCTTGATGATTACAGTATATTGTACTTTTAAAATAAGCTAAAGACGAATGGGTTATGCCTAAAACTGTCAGTTCTCTTCTGCTCAAACTTGACTGCCAGTAAAAAAAGTTTCACATATGAACAGATGATTTTGGCAAGAAATTTTAAACTTCAGGGAATCATTACTTCATGTTATTCCATTTGAAATAGTTATCAAGTGTTTATTCAGAAACTATTAAAAAAATTACATGTGCTGGGATACATATGAGACACCAGATGTCCCATCTTACAGTGATGCCGCGTTTATGAATATCCTTGTCATTGCCTGCTGCCCAAAGGGGTAAAGACATTGTCTATAGATTTGTACAGTCCATCATTTGGTCTTTCAAGGTGCCAGTATACACATGGATCTGTACAAGTGCAATTGCATTTGACTAAACAATCAGAAATTGGCTACAACAGTAGTCAAATCATTATATTTTGGTTGACTAATGAAAAGTAACATTTTTTTTCCTGCTAAAATCAATGATTTCCACATCACCCTCACTAGTTAGTCCAGCTAGTTGCTCTAGCAGGAGGTTCCTAGTAGTTACATCCTTAAAAAAGAGCAACACGATATTCATTTATCCTGACCAGATTGTGTGTCTTAGATTGTCTTTTAAGATTTGGTCATAATTAAAATTAACTTTAATGATTTCAAATGTCCTCCTGGTACCACGTCAGCTTTGGAAATAAAGCTCTAAATGTAGTGCAACACTTCTGAGCAGTTCACAGACTTTCGACCCCATCCTGAAAAACACTTAAACAACCAGGTAATTCTATTTGCGAGACCAACAGCCCAGAGCAGGGCCCCGACCCTACAATTTTGGGGGCAGGTATCTTAACTTGTGGCTCACCCAGTGACATCTAAGGGACTACTCACACGAATAAAGTTGTTCATGTGCTTAAGCATTTGCAGGATGGGGTCCTCTCCTGAGACTACTTTTCGTGAGTCCTCACGGGTGTAAGTATTTGCAGGATTGGACCCTAAAACAGTGAAGGAAAGAGAAATGCCAATGTGCATATAAAAATAGGTGCTACAATAAAATACTTTTTTCTTTTTTTATATATTTCATCAATAAGTTATTTTCACTAACCAGTTATGGATCATATATCTCTGCACTCTGTAATGATTTGTCCACATCTAAGGTGATCCTTTTAAAGATCGTAGTATATATCTATATATATATATCTATCTATATGTAAGTATAGATAGATATATATATATAGTTTTGTTTTGTTTTTTTTTAATTCAAAAGTCCAGAAAGCATACAAACACATCCTCTTAAAAAAAGGAAACCTTGTATTAAAGTCGGGGTGTGCTAATCTCTCTGTAAAAGCCTTTTTTTTTTTCAACTCACCCATGGCTAAAAAGGGCTCGAGGTGCGCTGCACGTCTTCAAACCAAAGAGAAAAGAAAAGGAAGCGATGCCAGAAACAAAAGGGGGTTTGTTTGTTATTGTTGTTGTTGTTGTTGGGTTTTGTTTTGTACTTGTGGCTGGGAAGAGACCCCTCCCCGCTCTGCCCCCCACCCCTCACCCCCTCCGTTCTCCGCCACATGCAGGCACCCAGTGTTGTGCCCCCTTTCTACACCAGGGGAAACCGAGGACGAACTCCAGAAGGGGCAGGAAAGAACGTGCGCCCTGGCAGTCTCCAGTGAAAATCCTGTGCCAAGGCACTTCACTCTACAGCCAAAACCAAGTGGGGGGGCGGGGGGAAACACAGGGGGGTGGGGGGCAAGGAGGGGAAGGGGCTCAGCCTGTGTGTGTGTGTGCGCGTGTGGAAGGTGGTTACATACAAACCCTCCAGGAGGAGGAGGAGGAGGTGCCTGGGGGTAGGGGGTGGGGGCTGCTCAGAACTGGCTGAACGTGGTCTGTTTCTCCAGCACTTCGAGGTAGTCCGGCTCTGCGTGTAGTTTTGCTTTGAGCTCCAGGTACTCGTTCCTGTTGGGCTCTACATAGACAGTACTCGGGGGGCTGTAGAGCACCGCCTCCCGCAGCCGGCTGTCCCCCGGCGCGGGGTGCAAGTAGGGGTGGGGGCGCCTAAGGTCATAGCCGGGGGAGTAGGTGTAGGCGGCGGGGAACTTGGGGTAGTCGGGCAGGGCCGTGCCGGGGGCGCCCAGCGGCCGCTTCTCGGGCTCCCCCGCGGCCCGGTAGAAGCGCTCGGCCTCGGGCCCGGGCGGCAGCAGCTCCTGGCGGGGCTCGATGGTGCTGACGCTGTAGGCGGGGCTGCGGCCGGCGTCCGCCTCGTCCCCGCCGCCCCCTCCCCCGGGCGGCGGCGGCGGCGGTGGGGGGGGCGGCGGCGGCGGGTGGCCGTAGGTCACCTTGAGCTCGTGCAGGTCTTTGTAATCCTCGGCCGCGTTGCCCTCCCGCGAGCGGTAGATGGGGTTCTTGCACATGTGGCCCAGCGGGTGCGGGATGTACTCGTAGACGTGCCCGCCGGGGGTCTTGACCTTGGGCAGCGCGGCGTGGGGCTGGGGCTGCGGGGCCGGCGGCGGCGGCTGCTGGTGGTGCGGGTGGTGGTGGTGCGGGTGGTGGGGGTGCGGGTGCGGGGCGCCGCCGTAGACGCTGTACTGCATGTTGAAGGAGCTCACGTCGGAGTGGTTGGCGCTGGCGGCGTCGCCGCGGCTCTTCTTGCGGCGCTTCACGACCAGCACGAAGAGCCCCGCGGCCACGAAGACGGACATGATGAAGACGAGCAGGAGGCTGAGGATCAGCACGGACAGCGGCACGGAGGAGGAGGCGTGCGGCGCCGAGCCGCCGCCGGGGGGCGACAGGGCGCCGCCGCCCGCCGTGCTGTTGGCGGCGGCGGCGGCGGCGGCGGAGGATGGGGGGCTGGGGGTGGGCCGCGCCGGGCCCCGCGCCGAGGACGGCGTCGGGGTGGACACCACCACGTCCGAGTAGTCGGGGCACAGCAGCTCGGCGCGGATGCCCCGCATGTCGCTCTGCGCGAAGCGCTTGGGGGCCTCGCACAGCACCGGCTCCACCAGCACGCCGCTGCCCAGCTGCTCCAGCCACAGCTTCATGCCCAGCGCGTCGCACGTGCACTCCCAGGGATTCTCGTGCAGGTCGATCTGCAGCAGGGAGCGCAGCTGGTCCAGCACCCCGCTGACGGGCAGGGCGGCGAAGTGGTTGCTCCGCAGGCTGAGGCGGTAGAGGCTGAGGCCCGAGAAGAGGTTGGCGGGCAGCGCCCGCAGGAGGTTGTTGTTGAGGAAGAGCAGCTGCAGGTTGGGCACGGGCGCGAAGGTGCCCGGCGCGATCTCGCGGATCACGTTGTACTGCAGGAAGAGGTACTGCAGGCTCTGCAGGCCCTGGAAGAGCTCCGGGCTCAGCCGCTCCAGGCGGTTCCCGTTCAGGTAGAGCCGGCGCAGGTTGCTCAGGTCCCCGAAAGCCCGGTCCTGGATGACGGAGATGCGGTTGTTGCCCAGGTGCAGCAGGTCCAGGCCCGTGGCCTCCAGGAAATCCGCCCTGCGCACCACCACGATGTAGTTCTCGGTCAGGTACATCTTCTTGGGGTTGTAGGGCTTGGGCTGCAGCTCCGAGATGCTCTCGATCTTCCTCTCCTGGCAGTTGACGTTGAGGCCCAGGTCGGAGATCTGCAGGTTGCAGGTGCAGGCGGTGGGGCACTCCAAAGGCACCGGGGATTTGGTCTGGTAGGCGATGCTGGGGCCGTAGTTGCTGTAGCCCAGGTCTTTGGCAGGCAGGCGGGACGTGGGGCGCACCCGGGTCTTGTTGGGCTGGCGGGTGCCCTTGGGGGGTTTTAGGGGGGACTTGTACACTGCCGAGGAGGAGGTGGCCACGGAGTTGACCGAGGCCGGGGTGGTGTGGAAATAGCCCGTGGTGCTCAGAGGCGTCTGCGGCCTCATCTCGTAATCCGAGATAAGCCTCCGGGGGCAAAGCTCCTGCTTGGAGACCTCGTCCAGGTCCCGGCCGTGCAAGCGGAAAGGGGTCTCGCACACCACGTCTCCCACCAGAGCCGAGTAGGAGATGCTGTCCAGCCAGTCCTTGAGCGCGATCAACTCGCAAGAGCAATTCCAGGGGTTCTCCTCCAGCTGCAGCTCCACCACTTTGTCCATGTGCTGCAAGAGGCCCGCGTAGGGCAGCAGCTTCAGGCGGTTCCCCCGCAAGTCCAGGTGAGTTAAGGGCACAAAGCGGAAAAGGTTGTTCGGCAGGCCGGAGAGGAGGTTGTCGTTGAGGATCAGCACCTGCAGCAAATGCAGCTTGCTGAAAGCATTGGGCTCGATGACGCTGATGTAATTGTAATCGACTTGCAGGTACTCCAGACTCTCCAGCCCCAGGAAAGTGTCATCCCGCAAAAGTTCCAGCTTGTTGTTGTTCAGGTGCAGCCTCCTCAAGCCTCGCAGCCCGTGGAAGGCCCCCGTCTCGATGTCCTGGATGTCGTTGCTCCCCAGGTGCAAGATCGAGGCCCCGGTATAATTGACAAACTGGTTGGGGTAGAGCCGGTTCAGCAGGTTCCCAGACAACAGGAGGTGATAGACGGGGAATCGTGGGGGGCTGATCTCGAAGAGGCTGATGATCCCTCTGTTTTCACAGCTCACCGTGAGGATGCTGTCCTTCTCCTCGCAAGGACACGCGTTGTCACAGATTTCCCCATAATACTCGATGCTCTCTGCCCACGAGAGGACTAGCGATGTTAAAGCAAACGCTAGCGTCTGCAGCATCCAGATACGCATTTTTTTGTTGAGGTCCTGTTCCAAAGTTACTGTAGAGCAGCAAGCGTACATTTTATCTCCTACGAGGGCAAGAAGAGAAGAGAAAACAAGGTGATAGGCTAAGGATTTGAAATAGAAACCAGACACAAAACTTTGCACTTGTTTATTTTGCCTGGAAAGGATGCTAGGTTTGGGTTGGGTTGCTTTTTTTTTCTTTTTGCTTTTAATCACTCAGCCCTCTGTCCTTTCTCATTCCCCTGGCTGTAAAACTCGGTGACATTCATTCTGATTAAAAGGCTGATGTGCAACTCCTAGCGAGTTAAACGTCTGCTGTATTTTAAAGCATAAGGTCACACTGGAAGCTCTTCTGTTCCTATGCATATGTGCCACATTTCAGTGTTTCGTCGGATTTTTTTTTTCAGGACCAGCCCCATAAATATACATAAAATGGCTGTCAGTTCAGTTTCACGGTTCTAATTTAAGAGAAAAGAAGCACCATTTTATGAGGTTTCCCACCTCACCTATTACCCAACCCCCTCTTTCTTCCTTTCAGTACCTCTTCAGTGAACAGCGCACTGTTAAGGTCTTTCTCTATTTTTACAGAGCCAAGGTGCTACCTTGATTATTTTTAACCATTGCTAGAAATGTCTCGGTGGGAATCCAAGGGGAAATGTTCGGTGGGCAGCAATGCGATTTCATTCAGCACTAAGAAGCCTGACGGAACCTCTAAATCACCCCTTTCCTAAAGGGTTGGCGGAAATAGATAGGTAGATGGCTGTTAAAAAAAAAAAAACAATAAAATCAAATCACACCCACACAAAGGGACTCTGGTGATGGACTTCTCCTGTATTGCAATGAAATACACCCACCTCGCAATTGCATGTACCCAGCAGCTCTCTTTAGGAACAGCTGGTTTTTGCGCCTTTACTCAAGTAAGTAATCTTCCTCAGTCGAGGTTTATGAGCTCACAAATGAGTTGAATACAACAGAGCATAAATGACTAGCGAAAAGACGTCTCACGCACACTCAGAGACACACACACACACGTACGCGCACACACACACCCCGAGAAAGAGTTAAAAGGGGACGTTTTTGCCACTCACCCCAAAGGTGTCAAAAATGTAAACCCTGAGGAGCATCTTCGGAGTCTCAGCCGTATCTGACATACCGTTTATTCCCAACGTTTTGCAAAACTAGTCTAATAGAAGTGGAGAGAGCTAAATAGGTTTCATGGAAATCTCTCATCGCCAATACTCCAAGCATTGGAGTTGCTGATTATAAGCAGCGATGGCTGTCAATGCTCTTCATCCTTTAGGGGAGAAGACATCCGAGCTGATTAAAAGCCAAGGGGGGGGGGGGAGGGAGAGGGGAAGCAAGACCAAAAAAAAAAAAGAGAGAGAGAGAGAGAGAAAAAGAAAAAGAAAGAAACCCCTACCATTGACCTATGTCAATGATTTAATACCCGAGTTTCATCCGGCCAAAAAATAAATCCGATTTCTTTGCTCTCTTGTAGTCTTTCTGTCTCCTTGAAGCTTCCTCTACTTGTCTAAGAACAACATTGGGGAAGATAATATGTGCACTTGTGTGCGTTGGTGGTGGAGGGGAGCAAGAAGTCATTCCGGCTCAAACGCTGCGCTCTCGGAGCAGGATGGCATTTTTTTCCTTGGTCAGCCTCAGAGCTCCAATCCCGCCGGCACAACTCCGGGGTGGAGAAACGCACCCTCCAACCAAGTCTCAGGACTGCAAGGCATCTCCCGTGGCAGCGGGTGCAAGGCTGGGAATCTGGCACTGGACCCCCAGGCAGGCAGCAGGGAACCGAGAGCCTGGGCTCAGTGCACGCACAATAGGGAATTTCGACCAAACGTCAGAGCCGCTCGAAATGACTGAAGGCAAAAAAGGCTTCACTGCATAAAGGCAGCAAAAATCCTACTTAAAGCATTTACCTTGCCGCTTCTCGCTCAGCTCGATCAGATCCATTCGCCCATTAAGCGACTGCTCTTCCATTAAAAAAAAAAAAAAAGAAAGAAAAAAAAAAAAAGGAAAAAAAGCCATTGGGAAACGTGTCCGGTCAGTGTTAAACTCCCGGCGTCTTCCAACTTTAATTCAATCACGCCTAGTTAAGGAGATCAATGTGATTTTCCTTCCCTTCGCCTTCCCCCTCCTCCAAAATGTGAAGGGCTGGGGGGAGGGGGCGATCAAGGAAATAAAAGTTGCCTGGGCTGCGAGCAAGGGTGGCAATCCTGCCTCGGAAACCCGTCCGTGATGGCCGTGTGGTGCCTTCGCCAGATCTCCAGAGAGGATCACATTTTCGAGGGGCGGGGGGAGGGCTGCATTTGTTTTCCCCCAAAGAGTTCAAACCCTAGATTACCGCACTGCACATCCGCCTCCGAGCAGCTTTCAGTACCGCCGACAGCAGCAGCAGCAGCCGGACACTGCCACCCAACTGAGCAGCACCCAGAGTTGGAAGCAATGCTTTTTTTTTTTTTTTTTTTTTGCAAAGGGGTGGGGTTGGGGGCTGGGAAGCAACAGCAACAAAAAAAAAAAAAAAAAGAGAGAGAGAGAGAGAGAGAGACAGACGTGGGAGGGAGGCAGGGAGAGAGAGTCAACCCCGGTACTTACTTAGCCTGAAATCTCCAGGGCCCCGGCATGGTTGCAACCCACCGAAATGCCTATTTGGTGCGAGAGCCGCCCAGGCACAGGATAGAGGCGGCGGGGATTGCAGTCGGGAGGGTCGGCTAAGAGATGCACACAAACACCTCCCCCCCACAGCACACACACACACAGGCACACACACACGCCTAGACACCGCTACACGCACACGCACAGCCAGGCGGCTGGGCCGGGGGCTGCAGCTCGGCTCGGCGCTCTCCCCAACTACCACAAAGCGGTGTGTGTGTGTGTGTGTGTGTGTGTGTGTGTGTGTGTGTTCCGGGGAGGGAGGGAGGGGGAGAGAGGAGCGAGCGGAGGGTCTCCGGGAGGCGGCGAGGGGGGAGGTCTGGGAGCAGGGAAGCGGTGGGAGGAGAGAGGCGGCCGGAGGGAGGAGGGAGGCGAGGAGCGGGAGTGAGTGGGGGGCGCCGGGAAGAGAGCCAAGGGGGAGGAAGCTGGTGGGGAGCGGGAGGCAGGGAGGGCGGTGGGCTGGGGGCTCTGGTGGAGGCAGGAGGAGGCTGCCCAGGTTCAGCCTCTCGCTGACATGATGGTCAAGCAGCTGCACCAGGCAGGGCGCAGGCACATGCCGATACAGCAGCCTGGACCCGGAGCAGCTGCACACACACAGAAGCATAGACACATTCAAACACACACACATACGTACAGACACACGCACACACATTCAGGCACACACACAAAGCATATGCACGCGCACTTTCAAACACACTCAGGGGCATATACACAGGCACATTCACACAGATGCCGTCGTAGACACGTACAGACACGCACTGAAACACGCAGACACATACCCACGCGCATTCAAACACACAGGCACATCCACACATCCACTGCTGTACACCCACGTACAGACACAGACCCACTGGTGTATACATGCGCACTGGTATGCACACACGTGCAGACACACTCGTGTACAAACACACACTAGGGTACACACATATACAGACACACACACTCATATACATACACACAGGTGCACACCCACGTATAGACACATACAGAGAAACATACTACTGTATACACACATACAAGCACACACTTCTGCACATACACACACTGGTGTGCACACACATGCAGACACACGCACACAGGCACTCACTCGTGTACCTCCACACACTAGTGTACACCCTCCTACAGACGCACACAGTTTTGCACATACACATACTGGTGCACACGCGTATAGACATACACACATCCTGGTGCACACACGTATAGACACACAGCCCCACACTCATGTGCGTACACACAGTGGTGCACACCCATGTACAGGCACACACAGAGACACACTTGTGCACATACACACGCTGGTGTACACATGCATACACAGACACACTGTGGTGCACACACATACAAGCCCATACTTGTGCACATACACACACTAGTGCACACACTGCTGTGCACACAAGTACACCCACACACAGACACGCGCCTGTGCACATACACACACAGGCACACACTGGTGTGCACAAACACACAGACCTGTGCACATACACACACTGGTGCGCGCGCACACGTACAGCCCCCGCCCCCCCCCACGCCGCACTCCCACTTCCCACGGACCAGGTCAACTTTCTCCCCGCCCGGCAGCCGGCTGCAGCTCCGCCTCCCCCTCCCGTCCCAGCTCCCCGCGCCGCCGCCCGGCACGGCTCCCCCCCTCCCCAGGGCACCCCCGGGCCGAGGCCGGGCGATCAGCAGCGGCGGCTTCACCTTCCTCCTCTTCCTCCTGCAGCGTGCCCCGAACATGGTGGCAGGGGCCGAGCGGGGCGCCCGCCCCCCCGCTCCTCCGGCCGCTTGCTCCGCCGGAGCCTCCGTTGCTGCCGCCGGGGCCGGCCCGGGGCGCCCCCGCTGCATGCGCGGCTCGGCACTGCTGCGGGCAGCGCGCGGGGCTGGGGGGGAGGGGGAGGGGGAGGCGGCAGACGAGCGGCGTTGGCTACACGCAGCGCCGGGGCCGGGGGGTCGCTGCTTGGCGGGGTCTCCCCGGTTCGGGGCGGGGAGAGGGCGGGGAGGGGGCTGCAGGCACCGAGCAAGTCCCGGGGGGCTCTGCCGGGGGAGCGGGGCGGCGCGGCCGTGTGCGAGCCCTTTCCGCGGGAGGCAGCGCGAAGCAGCCCGGCCGCCTCATCCTCCGGAGCCTGCCGCAGCCATGGGGGAGGCGGCGCAGTGCGGCCGCGCGGCCGATAGGTGGCGGCGCAGGGCGGCGGATCCGCGCTCTCCCGGCGCCGGGGCTGGCAGCCGGAGCTGGGCTTGCTCGTGGGGAGGGTGAGCCTTGCGCAGCGGGCCCGGCGCACGGCACAAGCAGGGGCTCGGGGGGGGAAGGGAATAACACAGCAGCGTCTCAACGCTTAGAGACACGGACTTCCCGGCCTTGCTTTGCTTTGGGGGCGGGGAACTGCGGTTCAGTGCAAGCTGGGTGGGAAAGAAAGACTTTGACTTTTTAACTACTTTATTCAGGCGTACAAAAAGTTGGCCTCTCTGGGGTCCAGGTCCAATATACAATGCAAAGACAAATTACCATCAACCCAAGAACACCATGTCATTCCATTACATTCAACATCTTACCGTGAGATACACCTTCCTTGAATTACACATCATGCCTAACATGCCGTTATGCAGTTGGGACACCATAGATGCAAGCCCTCTATAAACAAAGTCTTCCTGCCTTGATCTAGCCAATCATACACATGACAAACCCTTCAAATTCCCACACAAAGAAAAAAGCAAAAAGCAGCCTGGTGAGGGCCCAGCGTGAGCTGGGATTTGCAGTCCAACACCAAGCCTGCCCCATGGAAGAAAAAAAGAAAGACAGAAAGGAAAGATTGCTTTCCGTCTTGGTGCCAGGCAGGGAGAACTGTAGCTCATGTGCAAGCTGGGAAGAAAGAAAGAAAGAAATGGTGTTCCCTCTCGGTGCCAGGGGGGTGAACTGCGGCTTACAAGGAAGCTGGAGAAAAGTCAAGAAAAGAAAAAGAACGAAAGAAGCCAAGACAGAGTTTCACTTTGCAAGCTGGAGGATTTTTGTTTCATTTTTTATGTGAAGCCTTGCTTCAATTATCTATGGACATTGCTGAATTTTTGGAATGATATCTCAGCAAATGAAGGTAGATCCAGTTGGATGGAGGCACAGATGCACGCACACATGCATCTGTATTTGAAGTCTGCATAATATGTGAAACTTGGTCCCTAAATAACATGTAAGTGTACTGCCAGATAACCACCTGCACAACATGCACCAGGCACAGACAAAGAGAGTGGTTTCCTACTTTAAAATAAAATGCAGCCTTAATTCGGAAGACACAGGGAGTGCCTCTGTGAGTGTATGCACTTCATCTAGACAACACCTACGAGATCCATTGCAAGGTCGATGATAAATGGATTTATTGTGTACCACTGACTGCCCCGCCTGCTCTCCACCCACTGGTATATCATCATCTGGGGTTTACTTTAACATTTCAATGCCCTGAAGTGAATGGGGAAAGGTCAACACTATCTGGATTGGGAACAGTTTGAAAGAACCACTTTTGAAAAATCAATCCATTTCACAGCTTATCTGCTTTTCAGATGCAGAATTACTCTCAAAAAGCCCCAAACACTAGGGCTGGTCTTTGCACAGGGGACAGTTTTCTTGACTTAAGCAAAAGTATTTTTTCACCTATATATTAAAATGTAGTCTCTCTTGACCGTGCAAGGGCTAAAATGGAGATAAAACACAGCGTATCTACATGGGTAGATTTCGCCACTACATCATCATAGCGGCATGCTATACCAAGAGAGCAAGTACACCACTATGGCGATGTAGCTGGCCCACTTGAAATGTGTAAACCCACTTGATTGCTACATCACTGTATCATGCCATACAGCAATGTAGCACATCGCTACGTTGCTGTAGGGTGACATGTAGACATGCCCACAGCATCTGGAAATAATGTCAGTTTATAAAAAGGAACAAGTCCTTGCTTTCTCTGTGGAAGGTGGCCAAGATATCATTGAAAAACCTTAATCCAGACCATTTATTTCCATGGAAGTCTTTCACTTGACAGTAGTGGATCCCATTGTGCATTTTTCATAGCCAGGAGGGGGTACAAAAATGTCAACATGTTTTAAATCTCCAAGATAATCTTAGCTCTCTGGTTGTAGTAGACAGGACTAGAAGCAATGTTCTCAAACTGAAGCAGAGGAGTTTAGGCTGGAGATAAGAAAGAACTTGCTGAATATGTGTGTGATCAAGCATCAGAACAGGCTACCTAGAGGAGTTGTGGAATGTCTATCCCTGGAAATTTTTGAGAGGAGGTTGAACAGACCCTTGTCTAGGATGGTTTAGTCAGGGATGATCCTGCCTTGAGCAAGGGCCTGAACTAGATGAGGTAGTAACTAGACACCTTTGTTAATTCTGTCAACTAAATCATTTTGGAAAAAACTTCAACATTCCATAAATCAAAAGAAGGCTTAAAACCAGAAAAGTACAAGTAAAATGAGTATAGCACGAGTATTACGGTTTAATAGCTATTCTGAAATTGTGGCTGAGAGTATTAAGCTAACTATAATGAATGGAACCCTTATTCACATTACTTACAGAAGATTTACTTTTCAATATATTGCATTGTTGTATTACTTCAGTAGAACAAATGTGCTTAAATTGGTGCCAAAGTAGAATTGAAACGTGGGTGTTCCATTCATTATTACTTTATTATGATTAGCATTTCATTTTGAATCAAGTACTTTTATTTTGAATTCAGCAGGATGTTGCACAATATCACATTTTGCATAAACAGCAATACATAGGACCCAAATCTACAGTCTTTAAATGAAACTCTCAGTAACGAAGACTATTCAAAATGGTTTATAATATTTTAATATCTCTGAAATTCTGGATGGAGATATGGAATGTAAGACATATGAAGAACGTGAGAATGGGGGGGGAATTTGTTTAAGTTTATAAGCAAAATGACAAATCTATAATTTCTAGAAATGTATTGCTCTTTCTGTAACATGGAGCTGACTTTTTTAAATCCAGAGTTCATGAAAACTAATGACAAGTATTGTATCCTACAGGATATAAATCAGCTGAATGCTAGGCCCTGAGGTTAATGGCAAAACTTCCATTAATTTCAATAGTAGTGGTATTGGGAACCATATAAGCAAGCATTGTACAAAGTTCCCTACACAGCTGTCGTCACACTTCACTTCTCACCTTTCACCTCTTTCATCTCCTGCTGTAGTGAAGATCATACACCCAAAAAATGGCAAGCAGTTAGGTCAGCACTTTCCAAGTAGTGTGTCTAACATTGATCCAAGTATGGCATCTGCAAGCATTTAAAGAAATGGAATCTTAGTCGCAGTAATACTGAAGAGTCACATTTTCTATTAACTTGACTAGATTTTGCTAGTGCCTTACACTGCTGTTACTAGGGACATAAACTGGTTTAAGTGGTCAGAAACCAGTTCAAATCTGTAACACAACAGAAGTTCAGTGAACATAAACTGCTTTCAAAGTATCCAAAACTGGTTTAAGATAAACTTGGATTGATGTGGTATCAGGCTTAACAGATTTAGGTTAAATCAGTTTACTGAACTTCTGTCCCAATTCCCCTCCAGACTGTAGTTACCTCACAGTGCCCTGGCATCCCAGGATGCTTTGCACTCCCCCCAACAAGTCCCACCTTGCAGGATGGGTGGGATAGCTGTGGCCCAAATTGTTTGCTGTAGCTGAATAGAGAGGTGTACTCTAGTCCCCCGCAGTTTCTGGTCTGGGTCACTGTAGGCATGCGGCTGCATTTCCAGAATCAAAAGTGAATGTCTGTTACTTGCTTATTCATTCACTCTACACAGTTTACACTAATCTGCAAAGACTGAATTGTTTCAGCCTTGAGCTTTTTGACCGTCTGTATTTAACACCATTTTTTTTAGGCACTAAAAGTTTGATCTGAAAAGAGCAAACGTTTAGGTCTTAGGAGTTGCAACAATCTTTGTTATGATACTTACATTTTAGGCAGCCTCACTCACAATAGCATTATATGTCCAGGCTGCTCATGCACTTTGTGAAAAAGAATGGGATTCCGGAAGACAGCAAACCCATCAAGTTGCTGCCTAAGTTTGACAGTAAGAAGTGCTAAGAAAAAAGGAAGCAGAGCTTCCCATTAAGTTTCTTCCACCTGCAAAGCTTAGCCATAAACTAAGTTTATGAGCACTTGGGTGGCTGTGATAATAGGAATAGTGTGATACTCTGTGAGCACATGAAATTAATGCAGCTGAATAAACTCCGCTGAACTTTACACTGGAGTTTATTGCTCCCAACCACCGTGTTTGCATGTGTGTCTGGGACTACAACATGTTGAGCTGGGGTTAAGCAGCCCTGGCTAGCAGGGGCTCCAAGGGTCAGGCTGCCAGTCCAGGGCTGCACTGACCCAACCCAATGTATTGTGAAGGTGCTGGCTGGGGCACAAGGGTACTACTGTATGAGGCTAGCTGGCAGGAGCCCCTGCACTGTAGCACCATCATGCACCAGCCAAGTTCATGAACATTTACATGTGTGCTGCAGCAGAGGAAATAATTCTGCTGTAGGGTAAAACTTGTGTCTAGTGGTACTATCCTATGGCAGAGTTAATTAGCTTACCCCTCCCTAATAGCACGGCACGTGAGGAAGCTGACGTACTCTGCAGCTAATTAGTCGGCTCCTCAGTAAATGTGTAGATGTGCCCAGTGTGCCCAATTCTAGAAATTTATTTGCCAGGTGATGTTATTGGCAGAATTTTATGGACAATGGAAGTTAGATTCTAATTTTGCCTGAATGGGGGCTGAAGATGTCAACGGTACTTACATTACATATTTAAATATCTAACATGAAAAATTGGTGCCTAAATCCTTTGTTGATTGACCCTATATGCCTATATATATCTCTATAGATACATATAAAGAGATAGATAGATCTATACAGATCTATACAGATCTATCTATCTATAGATCTATATATAGGTGTTTAACTTTAGATTTTCAAGCTTAAATACTTTGCCTTTAATTCATAGAATATTCAAGTAATTTTTCCTATTTTGGAAATTTAATCTAAGTAATAATAACTTAAAGCATATTCCATACCTACTTGCACCTTTGTTAAGTGAATACTGCCACAATGCAAAAATATTTGTTTGTACACTTTTGCCAAATATTTTTAATTAGAATCAGTGTCAGTGAGACTGCTTTGCCTTTTAGGTAAATTAGTTAAAACAATATTTACATTACAATAATATTGGCATTAAATTGTATAGTTTTATAAATAATGTGCAGTATAACTGGTTTATGTTGCAATATAGAAAGAGAGACATGCTCAGTTTGGATTTTTTGTTGGGAGTATTCTGCTTAAAAAGAAGTTCTTGAATGAATTGCAAGTTGTATGTTTTGTGTATTCAATGTGATCTTCTTGATTTCAATCTACTGGTATCTCCTCCATTGCTTTGAAGGGAATGTTATCATTAGTTACTGCCACTAGGTGTCCCTGTATGCACCTGTGCAAGGAACTGGCTAACAAAGAAAAGATTCAAAAACAGAAAAGAGAAAAAGAATGTTGGGGGAGGGGTTGATGACATTACAACACTACTAAATCCATTGTTTATAATCTACAGAGTTTTATATGACTCTGACTCTACAGTATTGTTGGAGAAAGAAGACGCTAGTAAGTTCAGTGATCATTACCTTTTTTGGACTTGAGAACAGATTTTTCCACTTGGGTACCAATGCAGTACTTTTGATATTACATCTGTATGCATTTCAAAAGGAAGAGAAATAGAAGCGAGACTACAAAGTCTAAATGTTTCTATTCATTTCATAGTAATATTTATAACACATTATTATATATTTTGGACAGTTTGCCAAGGAAGCATTGCATCTAAGACACTAAACTTCACAACTCAGTGTTTACATGTAAAAATGATGGAGCAATTTTTGCATGTAGCTAGCTCTCTCTGCTATATTAATAAAAATACGTGAGAATTTAGTCAACCAAAGACTGTGGCACTGGTGTCATCGAGAAGGCTTTGGCTTCCATGACCACAGCCCGCTGTTTGGTGAGAGAGGCAGTGAGCTGCTGGGAAGAGATGGCCTCTACCTCTCTCCCCTAGGGAGGAGGCTATTCTCAGCCAGACTGGCTGACCTGCTCCACCAGGCTTTAAATTAATCTGTTGAGGGAGGGGAGGACTACCATCACTGCTGGTCTGCTAAGTAACCCTTGCAAAGCCAGCAGGACAAGGCACTTAAGAGAGCCCACCCTTGCCCCAGCCTGGTACAATCTGCGGGCAAGGCAAGGGGACACTTGCCTGCCTGTACTCAAATGCCAGGAACTTGAGGAATAAGCAGGAGGAGCTTATCCTCCTGCTCAATGCAAATAATTATGATGACATAGGGATAACGGAGACCTGGTGGGACTCCACCCATGACTGGACCTCGGGTATAGATGGCTACACCCTGCACAGGAGGGATCGTGTAGATAAAAGGGGCGGGGGTGTAGCTCTCTATGTTAAGGAGAGCTACATGTCCCTGCAAGCTGATATTGGCGACCAGGGTGGTTGACTGGAGACCCTCTGGATTAAACTCCATGGGGAACACGGCACAGGGGACACAATGGTGGGAGTCTACTACAGACCTCCCACCCAAAGTCCTGAGCTTGACCAGGAGGTCGTCTGGGAACTGGCTGAGGCCGCATGCTCCAGGACCATGGTTGTCATGGGTGACTTCAGTTACCCGGACATCTCATGGGAGGATCGCTCAGCAAAATCCGAGCGGTCACAAAGCTTCCTCTCGTGCATGGATAAAATCTATCTGACTCAAGAAGTCTATGGGCTAACAAGAGGCAAAGCACTGCTCAACCTGGTACTGGCTACTGGGGATGACCTAATCAGTGACCTAGTGATCTATGGGAAGCTCGGTGACAGTGACCACGAGCTGATGACCTTCACCATCTGCCATAAAGCTGGCAAGTCAGTCAGCAACACAGAAGTCCTTGACTTCAGGAAAGCCAACTTTGACAAGGTCAGGAGCATTGTCAGTGAGGCCCTAAGGGACCATGACCCCAGGGAGATGGGTGTTCATGAAGAGTGGTTACTCCTCAGGGGAGTGATCTCCAGTGCACAAGCTAAGTCTATTCCATCTCGGAGGAAAGACAGCAAGATGGAACAGCACCCCACCTCAGGGACCTAGCAGACCTCCTGAGGCTAAAAAGAAAGGCCTATAAAGGATGGAGTACAGGATTCACCTCCAAGGAGAATTATTCTGCACTGGTCCAGTCCTGTAGGGAGCAAACCAGGAAAGCTAAGGCTGCAACTGAACTCCAACTAGCTTCAAGCATGAAGGACAATAAAAAGTCCCTTTTCAGCTATGTGGGGAACCAGAGGAAAAGCAAGGGCAACATTGGACCCCTGCTAAACCAAATGGGGTAACTGACAATTGATGCCCAGGAAAAAGCCAACCTATTAAATGGGTACTTTGCGTCAGTCTTTCATCAGTCCCATGGGACGCCCATGCCAGCTACAGGACAGGGAGGTCCGGGTGAGGGAGATCCCCTGCCCTCCATTAATGCTGACCTCATTAAGTAACATCTTGAGAAGCTGGATACCTTCAAGTCAGCCGGCCCTGAACAACCTACACCCCAGAGTACTCAAAGAGCTGGCGACCATCATAACCCAGCCCCTGACATGGATCTTCGAAAACTCCAGGCGTTGTGGTGTAGTGCCTAGAGACTGGAAGAAGGCCAATGTGGTGTCTATCTTCAAGAAAGGGAGGAAAGTGGATCCGGCAAACTATAGGCCCATCAGCCTGACTTCTATCTCGGGGAAAATCTTAGAAAAGTTTATTAAAGAGGCCATCCTTAATGGACTGGCTGATGCCAACATCCTAAGGGATAGCCAGCATGGGTTTGTTGCAGGTAGGTCTTGCTTGACCAATCTCATTTCCTTCTATGACCAGGTGACCTATCATCTGGACAAGGGAGAAGAGATTGATGTCATATATCTTGACTTCAAAAAAGCTTTCAATCTGGTATCCCATGATCACCTCTTGGCAAAACTGGACAATTGTGGCTTTGGGTTCACCATGATCCGCTGGCTGGGAAATTGGCTCCGTGGTTGGACCCAGAGGGTACTAATTGATGGCAGTCACTCATCATGGTGTCCTGTGACCAGTGGGGTCCCTCAAGGCTCTGTCCTTGGACCCATATTGTTCAATATCTTCATTAATGATGTGGACATTGGAGTTAGGAGCGGACTGGCCAAGTTCGACGATGACACCTAACTTCGGGGCAAAGCATTCATGCCAGAAGACAGGAGGGTGATCCAGGCTGACCTGGACAGGCTTAACAAATGGGCGGACGAGGACCTGATGGTGTTTAACACTGAAAAATGCAAGGTTCTCCGCCTTGGAAAAAAAACAAGCTGCAGCATCCTTATTGGCTCAGCCGTGCTACGCTGGCTAGCACTACAGAAGAAAGAGGCTTGGGGGTCATGATTGACCACAAGATGAACATGAGTCTGCAATGCGATGCTGCAGCTAGTAAAGTGACCAAAACGCTGGCATGCATCCATAGATGCTTCTCAAGCAAATTCCAAGATGTCCTTCTCGCCCTGTACTCAGCCTTGGTGAGGCTGCAGCTGGAGTATTGTATCCAGTTTTGGGCTCCACAATTCAAAAAGGATGTGGAGAAGCTTGAGAGAGTCCAGAGAAGAGCCACACATATGATCAGAGGTCAGGAAAGCAGACCTGACAATGACAGGCTGAGAGCCATGGGGCTCTTTAGCCTGGAAAAGCACAGGCTGAGGATGGCCACCTATAAGTTTATCAGGGGTGACCACCAGTATCTGGGGGAATGTTTGTTCACCAGAGTGCCCCAAGGGACGATGAGGTCGAATGGTCATAAACTACTACAAGACCATTTCAGGCTGGACATAAGGAAGAATTTCTTTACTGTCCGAGCTGCCAAGGTCTGGAACAGCCTGCCATTGGAGGTGGTTCAAGCACCTACATTGAATACCTTCAAGAGGAAATTGGATGCTTTTCTTGCTGGGATCCTATGACCCCAGCTGACTTTCTGCCCTTTGGCTGGGGGGCTGGACTCGATGATCTTCCAAGGTCCCTTCCTGACCTAATGTCTATGAAATCTAAGAATGGAGTTGTGAAAGGCTTTATGCAGGCTTATATGACATATTATGTCTTCTGGTGCTTATATGCTTACATGCTAATTGATAGAAATATTACAAAATTATCTATCTATCTATCTATCTGGACTGTGCAAAGTGGCTACTATTTGCTTTGGATTCAGCAGCCGATTTGGGGAACAGTGATTCGAATCACTGCCTTGAATCTATTAGGCTGAATCTGATTTGGAGATTCGGTCGCTGCTGAATCAGCCGAATCTCTGAATCAAACAGGCCCCATCCCCCGCCCGCTCTCCCAGCCCCATCAATGGCTGGCTCACCTGGCCCCAGCATTCTGGCTCCTGCCAGGCAGGAGGGTCAATCCTGGCTGCTTCCCACTGCCCTGTGCTGCATGGGGGGACTTTGCCACGAGCCCTCAAAAGTCCCGATGGCCGCTACAGCATCCGGTGAGTGCTTTTTTTTTTTTTAAGTGCCAGGATGCTGGGGCTGGGTGTGGCAGCCATTGGCCATTGACAGAGCTGGGAGAGCAGGTGGGGGGCAGTCAGGGAGTCTGGGGGAGCAGACAGAGGATGGGGCCTGACAGAGGTCCCCCCCATGGTCCCTTCCCTGCTCCTCTAGCCTCCCCTTTCTGTCTCCTGTCTGGGTTCAGCTACCCGTGGCGGTGAATGGGGACTTCCCAAATCTCTGAATCTCCTCCAAATCTTTTCCAAATTGATTCAGAGGCTTAAGATCAATTCAGACCTTTTTATTGGTCTCCCAATTTGATTCGGAATCAAAGATTCAACTGCCAAATTGAGCCAAATCTCCTCCAAATTGAATCAGCAACTGAAGCTTTGCACAGCCCTACTAACTATCTATCATCAAGAGAAAGAAGAATTATGCAGCTATTTTTTACATTATTGTAAAACATGGTAAAGGAATTACTACTTGAACAACCACTTCAAAGAGTTATAAATGAGTTCCTTTAATAGCAAAAGGACAGCATTGTGAGCAGCAGAATTTTGATTTTGCCAGTACTGGCTGAAAAGGGGAACAATAGCTTTAGAAGTACCCCCTTCTGTTTCTTCAACAGTTACATTTTTGCCTAAAGATAAAAACTTCTGAACATGAACTAATATAGAACTGTCCTCCTGGGTCTGGAGTTTGGCAGCCTGACATTTGATACTTTCTATTCATATTTGACTCTGATATTGATTAACAATTCAGATGTCAGTTAATTTAAATGTTTATATTGTTAAACATTGCTGATCATCTGAGATCCTGGTATTCTCTGATTAACAAAAAATCCCCAATTTTCAGTTTAAAAAAGGAATTCCTAATCCATATTTTTCCATGATTAAAATGAAACACCACTATTTTCATTTAATCACAGAAAAAAATGTGGATTTGGAGTTCCCCTTTTTAAACCAAAAATTGGGATTTTTTTTTTATCCTAGAAAACTAGGATCCCTGCTGATCATACTCTTTAGATGCAGTGAGGTATTTGAGGATTAGGTTCAGAACTTTTAATTTTGGATACAGTTTTTTCCCTAAATTGAGCCAGCGTGATCTCAATGTCACTACTGGGTTTAAGCAGTTTCTAGACTACAGTTTGAGTTTCAGATTCTTATAGGCAGGAGGCCAGACCATTGCTGTAAGTTAGTCACACTGATATCTCTGACAAATCTAAGCCAAAATCTGACATCCTTACTCATGCTGAGTTTTACTTTACTCCACAAGTACTCATACTGATGCAAATAGTACTCATGCTAAGAAAGTATATCAGATACTTGCTCAGAGTTTGGTTTTTAATTTAATTAATTTCTATTAATTACCCCTGGCTCTAATAACATATAGAAACAGTTGACAAGCCTGGGTGCTAGCAGAGCAAGGAACGTAGGAGGGGAATTTATTATGAGCTCCCTCATAAAAGATGTCTTGCCAGGGTGCCATCCTGTTTAAACTATGGGGTGGGATCAGGCTAGCTTGATCATCTTCACTGATTACAGTTTCTCTGGTACTGCATGAAGAGAAAGGCGGTATGTCAGGATTGGCCTTTTCTTTGCCTAAACTGTTAACGTGTTAATCACAGTAATTAGTAATCAGTTTAAAATTTCAATATGCAAGGCAATGGAGGCAAAAAAGATGCTGATCTTAGAGAAAATGAAGGAAACAGCAACTTTCATGAAGAAGCAATGTAATATATTTACAGTCCAGTGGAGAAAACTAACAGGTGTCTCTGCCTTTTTAAGTTTTTAAATGTTTACATACAAAATTAATCATTTCTATACCACTCAGTAAAAATATTCCACAATTAGGGAATAGCTAGAATAAGAATCTATGACACATATATAGTATATATGTTAATATATATTAGAATTTATATTTTATAATATTATATATGTGTGTGTTATACTTACATACACACACATCCACATCCACACACACATATATATATCTGTGTGTATGTATGTATAAATATATATATATTTTATATAGATAACATTATAAGCCATTATAAAAATATTATGTATCACATAATAAGAATGCGTACTTGTAGTGTATAATACTTCTCAGTCAAAGATATATAAATGCTTTGCAAACATTAATTAAGCCTTGAC
This sequence comes from Crocodylus siamensis, assembly GCF_052110815.1. Classification (NCBI taxonomy): domain Eukaryota; kingdom Metazoa; phylum Chordata; order Crocodylia; family Crocodylidae; genus Crocodylus; species Crocodylus siamensis. The sequence goes on from NC_143395.1 coordinate 328,876,940, forward strand.
ATATCCCTATATATAATATGCACTGTGCCCCTCTCCTACACACTTCAGGCAAAGAGAGATACAATTGTATAGGCCATTCTCAGAGGACATATTTCTGTGCTTGTGAGCAACTTATTTCTTCGTGGAGAGGATATAAAAGACTTTTCTAAAAGTGGTTTCATCCATCTAATTTTCACACCTGCCCCTGTGAGATCTGAACAACTTACCGACATTAAGTAGAAGACTATATTGAGTTTTTATCATTACTATTACAATTACAGTAATATCTAGAGGCTGCTGCTGACATACAGACTCCACTGTACTAAGCATTTTACAGTCACATAGTAAAAGACAGTTACTACCCTAAAATGTACACTCTAGAGTTGAAAGTGCTACAGGAGTTAGCCTTCAGGAGTCAGGCAACCCATCCCGTTAAAATCCAAAAGGAACTAGTTACAGTAAAAGCTGTGTATCTTTGCTGAGTCTATCTGGCATGCACATGCACATCAAGTATTTGCACTGCAAGTATGGCACTGTCTTCTGCATAACTCTCAGAAAATCAGAATTTGTAGATAACTGGTCCCCACCCTTACCCGACTCAGGCCAGATAACAAAGCTTTTACTGTATTTAAATTCTGTCTGGCTGCTTTGAAAATTTCAGCCCAATAGAGTAAAAAAAGCAAGGGGTAAAAGAACAGAAGTATTATCCCCACTTTTTAGCTAGGAAACTGAATTATAATGAGATGCTATGATCTGGAAAGGTACAAAAGCAGTGGTTTACCTAGGCAGTGACTTCAACCCATTTCTCTGGAGTATACCACAAAAGGCAGGTTAACTCTTAACAATGTAATATCAGAAGATTATTTTTCCTTTATGCTTTACTTTGTGCCACCATTATTTTAAATGAAAACTTTTTAATGAAGCTGCCAACAATGTGGGAAAATCATAAATATTATATCTACACTCAAATTATTAACTATAGCTTTCCTAAAATTTCCACTGGGATATAGAGTCTATATAAGCTTCATTAGCCTCAGGCTCTGTAAACACAGAAGCCATTTTCTATTATAACATGGTATTTCCTTCTAAAATAAATCTATGCAGTGCTAACCTACATGACTTCCATAATTTTGAGCTGTTCCTCAACTGCCTTACTCTGGACAGGTTGTTTTGTCTTTGGCCTTACACACACTGGGTTCTCTTGTACAGCTGATGCTTCTTGCACTTACATTCCCTAGAAAGACATATGTATTTTTACCTACCCCTGAGAGCACTATGACTGACATAATCTCATTTAAGTATGAGTCATTGCTTCCAATGTAAACCATTATTTTTGTAACTGAAATTAAAATGAAAATGAAAAGCTTTTTTTTTTTTTACTGTCTTGAATTCCATGGGCACCAAAAATTAAATTACCCTCTAAGGGTTTCATATTATGTATTGTAACTCAAGAGCAGTTTCATTTTAAAATCAATATTTGCAAGCAATTAGTCTTCTATACATACTAAATGTCAGATTTAACCACCTCTACGTTCATGGAGTAATGCCTTACCTCATGAGTTGTTTATGAGCATTACACAGCAGGTATAAAGGCAACCTCAATTGACAGTAAATGGTTTACTAAGGGCCAGATTATGATATGTTTGTATTGAATAGCATGTGTAATCTAATGGACCCCAGTGGGACTACTTATTTAATAAGATGTTTATATTTATGAATCAGATATCAGAATTTGCTCCTAATCTATAAGAAAAAAAGTCTAAAAATTGAAGAGAATATTAAAGCAAATCCAACTTGAATTCTTTGAAAAAAAATATAGGGCTAAATGTTACTTCACCGCTAAATTGTTTCAGACCTAGGTTCTGCTTTTTTCCAGGATAACTCAGTTAGGCATAGGATCTTCTTCATATTCTATGAAACTATAGGAACCTATATTTTATGTTAATGTTGGTGACTCTGCTTTGACTGAGCTATAGTCATTTTGAACTTCCATGACAAAACTTTTAACTGAGGCTAACAATTGTGCAGCATTCAATAAATTTGTATTAACCTTTTGCAGTGATTTGCTGACGGCATTAATTTTTTGAAGTAAACGGTTCCACAAAAGAGTAAAAACAGCAATATCATACTTTTCAAACTTTTCTGCCAAAGATTTTGCTTTGGTTTTTGAACACAGTTTTTCAGAATTTGATGTGGCTATGTCTAATAAGGTTTTCTTTATATCATCATAGCTCATTTTCAAAGCCAAAACAGCATCTGCATGAGCAGACCACCTGGTGTCACAAATTCTTTTGACTGTCCAATATTTTTCATTTGCTTGCTCCAAGCATGTTTGTAGCATACTTCACCGATGCGTGGAAACCAAAAAAAGAGGCAGACACGTTTTGCACGAAGTCAAAAAAATGTGTCGCTCCCTCACAAGATTTGGCTACAGCATTGCAGATTAAATTTAAGGAATGTCTGGAACATGGTATGAATAAAGCAGAGGGGCTTGCATTGTTCAGTCTTGCCTACAGACCTGAATATTTTCCTACCGTATCTGCGGCATTATCAAAGCTCTGCCCATGACAATTTTTTGTTTCCAAACCTAAATTTGCAATGATTTCCAAAACAGTTGTCTCTAGGCATCAGAAGTGTGGGATTTTAGTGGAACAAGACAAAGAAATTGCTCTACAACTTCACCATTGCCAGGCACATATCTTAAAATTAATGTTAATTAGTCTACACGACTCACATCTGGTGCTGAATCTACTATTATGGAATAGTACTTGGCATCCTTTATTTCACCAGGGAATTGGTTTCTGAGCCACTCTGCCACTATAATGATGAATTTATCGTAGGTTTGGTGTGTTGAAAAGTTGGTCTTCCCTGAGCCACAATACTGATAATTTTTCAAATCTTCTTTGAGAAAATCATTAAATTCACTAAGATATTCAAGGCAGGTTAAAAAGTTACCTTTTCAATTTGACAATGATGACTCATCATGACCTCTTAGAGGTAGTCCCAAAGAAGACAGCACTTTGACTGTGGCAACAACAGTCTCAGCACTTTCCACTAATAAGAACACTCCTTTTCAAACTGAGCCGATAACACAGAATCAGTTCTTCTAGATAATTTACACCTCTGAATGAACTTACACATAGCATTAATATGGGCTTTGAGAGTTTCATGATCAACAATACCTCTTGCAACATTTCTCCAATTAGAGTGCCCATCGACAAATGTTTGTTTTTCTTTACTATGGTCAGGGAATAATTGGCAAACATAACAGTAGACAGTTGTTTCCAAAATATCAACAAAATTCTTACTTCTTTCATCCCATTTTTCTGTATCCTCAGAGAATGGGACTCATGATGATGGCCACAAATTTTTAGAAAGAAGGTTCGGGCTGGACATTAGCCCTTTACAGTTAGGGCTGCCAGGCTCTGGAATGGGCTCCCAAGTGAGGTGGTACTCTCTCCTACCCTGGGGGTCTTCAAGAGAAGGCTGGACAGATATTTGGCTGGGGTGATATGACCCGGGGCAGGAGGTTGGACCTGATGATCTGTTTAGGTCCCTTCCGACCCTAAGTACTATGATACTATGAAGACCTCTAAATTGCTTTTGTCCTCCAACCTCATACTCTTTTCTTAAATTTTCCGTATTACTTAAATTTTTCAGTTTATTTACTAAGAAATATTCAATCATATCCAATTAAACAGATTTTGGCCACAATGCAATGTCTTCAGAGTAGGTTTCTTCCCTTACTTCTACAAAATTACCAATATTTTGTAGTTCTATTGTCACTTCAGAGTCCACTTGTTCAAATTTGCAGTTGTAGTATCCCCAGAACTTGGCAAGTGATCAGATAATTCAGATGTTTCCTCACCCATACTTTCTGATGAATGTCCACTATTCAATATTTCATTCTTTTAAAAATAAGATGACCAACTGTCTTTTTGTTTAACTTCATCTTCTTGCTGCACCTTCATTTTCTTTTTTTGCATTTTTAACTGCCAGACTCATAGTGATGCTTCATCATTGGTAAAAAACTGACCTTAATTTTAGGCAGATTAAAAACGTTTGAAAGAGGAGGACTGTAGCCATGGGTGGGCCTGGGTGGGCTGTGGACCACCCAGTTTGGTTTAATGCAGTTCATCCTGTGTTTTTATCAGGCTCTGTAAAAATGGGATTTTGAACCATTGCATACTAGTGACAAATCACGGGCATTGTTTTACAGTAAATCTACCGCTGAAGAAAACAGTGAGAGAAAGAGGAGAACAGAATAGAACAGAACATAGACCCTCAGTTTGAGACCTGCACACAATGTTGCAAGTTACACTAGCACATATACAGAAAGCCTAGCTGACACAGGTTCTCAGGCCCTGTGGTTACAATGAGAACTGTACAGTTTCCCCATTTTCCCAGGAGATTTTCCCCTCTTCAGGGTACTCTCTCTCCTAAAATTCAGGGAATAGGTTATATGCTACCACAAGAGTATTGGCCCACTGGCACCGGTCCTGGTTCATGGTTGTGCTCCCAGAGGGATCATCAGAGAGTCTTGCTCTACCTGGGATACAAACTCATCTCCAATCACTCCACAGACTCTAGACACTCACCGAACACCCTTAATCAAATCTAGCCTGACTCACTAGACCTAAGCAGTCTCTCTTCAGATGTAGGCCTCAAACTCAGAAGTCTCTCTCCTCAGAAATTCACAAATTTACACCAAACTCATACAAGGCTCACACACACATACACACACTGGAGCACAGGGCTGGTTTTCTCTGATAAAAAATTCCCTAATTTTCAGGTTAAAAAAAGTAACCCAAAATCCACATTTTTCCATGATCAAAATGAAACACAACTATCTATCTATCTTTCTACCTATCTATCTATCTATCTATCTTATTGGTGTTTCATTTTAATAATTGAAACATGTGGATGAATATAACTTGTTTGGAAAGGTGTGGCAAGCAGGGGAAAAAGGACATAGAGTTGCCTAGTACATTAAAGAGAGATACATTTATTCTGAGGCATAGAGCAAAATGCTCTCAAAATGCAGAGCTCTTAGAAGTCAAAGTTAAAAGGAGAACAAAGGTTGACACTATGATGCATATCTATTATAGAACACCAAATCAGAAGCAGAAGGTGAATGAGGCTTTTTTTTACAACAGCTAACAGAAGTATTCAAACAACAGTCTTTGGTGTTTATAGAGAATTTTTATTATATTATTTGCTATGGGGGAAGCACAACAGTATATAGTCCAGGACATTTTTGTTTTGTTTTAGAAACAACTTTTTGGCACAGATGGTAGAAAAGCAATGGCAGAGAAAGAATCTTTTTGATATTTTGCTCATCAGAAATGAGCAAGGATTCTGGTTTTCTCTGATAAAAAAAAATCCCCAATTTTTGGTTTTAAAACTATAACCCAAAACCCACATTACTTTTTTAAAACTGAAAAATTGTATTTTTTTCTAAATCAGAGAAAACCAGGATCCCTGGTAATGAGGAACTGATTGAGAATCTGAAGATGGAAGAAAAACAAGGTGACATGGAATGATAAGTTTCAAGGCTAGATGTACACCTTGCTGGGGTCGTTTGACCCCAGTACTCTTTCCTGCCATGGCAGGGGGTCATACTCAATGATCTGCTCAGGTCCTCTCTGACCCTAGAAACTATGAAACTATGAAGATCCTAAGGAAATGAAGGAAGAAGGACAGGAGAATAAAAACATTGCATGTCACAAAAGCATACTATAACAAACTTAGGGAACTAGTAGGCAGGATCTCCTGGGTGGTAAATATAAGGGAAAAAGAAGTCCAGGAGAGCTGGTTATTCTCTAAATAGACAATATTAAGGGCACAGCAGCCATGTTATCCTGATGTGAATAAGGGATAGAAAATGTAGCAATAAACTTGATTGGTCAATGACCATGACTTGAGACTTAAAAAGGAATCTCAAAAAAGTTGAAATCTGGTCACTTTACTCAGGAGGGTATAATAAGGAGAAAATAAGTAGGGAGAAAATCAGGAAGGCCAAGACAGAAACTTAACTACAGCTAGCAAAGGACATAAAAAGCAACCCAAGTTCACTGAATAAGTATATTAGATGTAGGAAGATAACAAATGAAAGGGTATGGATTTTACTGATTGGATAAAGGAATCTTACTAATGGATAAGAAGGAGAAGTTCAATGTCTTTTTTTACTTCATTCTTCAGAAGTAAAGGTTAAATATCATCTGGTAAGTGCAGCTAGCAATAGAGATACAGGTATAGATAATCATCCCAGAATAGGGAACTGGTTAAATATTCCTTAGATAAGCTGAATACTTTGAAATCAACAGAGCCTGTTGAGTATTCATTCTACAGTACTCAAAGAATCATATGTAGTAACTGGATCTTCTGTTTGAGAACTTATGGAAATCAGGTGAAGTCTAAGGAAACTGGAAAATGGCAAACATAGTAAAAATATATTGAAAAAATTGAACAACAAACTCATTACTCTTAAGTCAATGCTCCAAAAGACACTCAAGCAAATCATTAAAAAATATATTTCTAAGTGCCTGAGCTAGGTTGCAAGGAACAGTAAGTAACATACATTTGTGGAGAGCAAATTGGCTTAACTAACCTGTTACACTTCTATGTCAAACGGATGGGCTTGTGGATGGAGAGAGAACAATGGATGGAATATATTTCAGTTCTAAGAAGATTATTAAAACCAGGCACCCTAAGAAAATCAAGTCTGGATCAGTGGTTCTAAATGTTTTTAAGATTCAAAGTACCCCTTGTTAGACTCAAGGCACCAATCCTCCTTAACATAAGGATACCAGCTCTTAGATTTCACTCATTTTTGGCTACCTAAAATGATAGATTCTTCTTTTATTAAGAATTCATATTAGAGTATTCTTGACACTATGGATTCCTGCTTGAAATCTCTGAGTTTATCTTGTGAATTGTGTAGGTGTTTTCAGGTCCAACTGTGCTAATATTGTACAGTACCCTAGTTGAGAAAAGTGTTATAAGGTAGGTGGATAACTATGTTGAAAAAAATTCATCAATGGCTCAACATCAAAATAGGAGAGCATATCAAGTGATACACCCCAAAGCTTTGTTCTGGTACCAGTTTTATTCAGTACTTTGATTAATAATTTGAATGATAAGACCGATTATACACATAGTAAATTTGTGAGTATGATAACAGACACTAGAGTATAGGAATAGGATTCAAAATGACCTTGATAAATTGGAAAAATATTCAGAAATAAATATTGTGTTCAGGAAAAGGTTCAGAAATTCGATAAGGACAAGTGCAAAGTAAAGTACAACATTAGGTAATGAATAATCAAATGACAGATACAAAATAAGCAGCAACTGAAGACAAGGATTTGGGGATTTTAATGGATGGCAAGGAAAATATGAATCGCCAGTGTAATATTTTTGCCAAAAGTGAATATAATATTTTTAATTATTAACAGAAGTGTCATATATGTCCTGGGAAATAATTCTTCTATTCGTTATTAGTTAGTCCTCACTTAGAATACTGTGTACATTTTTGGGCATTTTGCTTCAAGAAGGATGCATACAAATTGCAGATCTCAGTGTTAATATCAACAAAAATGACTATGGGTCTAGAAAATATAATAAAGAGGATAAATTGGAATTATGAGGATTATTTAGTGTACACAGAGGGTGATAACAGTCTTCAAAAACAAATAGGGTGGTATAAAGAAGATGGTGATTGATTGTTTTCCATATCAACAAGGGACAGGACAAGATATAAAGCTCTAGTAATGATCTTAAAATGTAACAAGGGAAATTTAGTTTGAATATTAGTAAAAACTTTCTAATAATGAGGTTGGTTAACTACTGAAAGAGATTAGTTAGAGAATTTGTGTAACCTCCATCCCAAATCTGGGATGGTTTGGATGGAGATGATCCTGCCTTGAGCCAAGGCTGGACTAATGGTTTCCTGATGTGCTTTCCAGCTCTATTTTTTTAACAATTCTATGTTTATTTACCTATTCAATATGACATTCTGAAAACTGAATAAACAAACAAATAAAAGTAGAATTATTTTTTAGCATTTTTAATTAACTAAGGGGGGAAAAAAGAACAAGGCCATAATGCCTAGCCTAGTCCACTGGACACTATAGTGTAAAATGATAACACCACAACTATCACCAGCAAAAACTTGGCATCAGCAAAAATAACTGGATTATAATGTATGCAGAAATCATAATTATCAAAATCCTTTACTTTGTTTATAGGTAAAACTATCATCATTCCTTTTTTGGTACTGCTTTCACTGAAATCATGGAAAAATTCCTGTTCACTTCAATGGGAGCAGATTGTACCAATATTATTCTTTTTCTCTTCTTCCACCCACATATATTTAAATAATTCATTATTCTCTGGAGGGAAAACAGATCAAAATTGCCCAGATTCTGATCTCAGTTATCCCCAAGTAAATATAGATTGATTTGATTCATTTTAAAGCAGTTAGCTGGATTAAATGGATGTAATTGGGATCAGAATGTACTCAACTATTTGTCATGGTAAACTGTTAATTAATCATTCATTTTGGAAGATAATCTCTAATATGAAGACAGTATCATCCTCTAACTGGGAGGCACATCTGGACTCAGTCTGCCATGTGAGATTCACCAGTTTTATGGTTGAATTACTTGTGATATATGATTACATGAAATCTGATTACAAAAAATCACCATAATTTCACACAATATATAAAGATTTTTACTGAAAAAAACAAAATGAATATTATATCAATAGATTGCAAAATAATAATAAATATTATTTTTCAGAAATATTTTACCTATTTTTTTCTACATAGTGCTCTGCATAATTATATATATTCTGTACATTATGTTTACATCCGAGCTATACTTCAACATAAGAGCATCAGTACACTTAAACAAAAAGAGGTAATAGGGTATTGAGGTACAACACTTCAGAAGAATCAGCCAGAGGCATGCCACCTCAGGTAGCCACATTTTCACAGGATCTTATTTATTTGCTAGGTATGGACCATCTAGGAATGGATCCAGAAGAGGTGCTGTGGCCTGGTTATACCCACTTTGGCTATGTGTATCTCAGCTCATGGAACAGAGTCTAGCCAAAAAAGCACCGATAGGGCAGCAAGCTCAGCAGAGCACAACCACAAGTGAGGCTTGCTTCATTCCTGGATCTGCTACGTGGACCACCCTGAGAAATATAAAATATTAGAATGAAACTGATCACCAGAGTTCCTGATAAAAAAACAAAACAAAATATTTTTTGTATATAAAAAGAACTATCTATCTATCTAGATATAGATATAGATAGATTCGTGGCATTTCATTTTAATCACAGGAAAATGTGGATTGTGAGTTACTTTTTTATACCCGCAAAATGGGCATTTTTTTAATCGAACAAAACCAGGATCCCTGCTCATCAGTAGCGCAGAGGATTTAATTTATATGCAAAGGTTAAAACACCTGAGACCGAGATCCTCAAAGATTTTAGGCACTTAAGTAATGCATCAACTTCAAGTATGATCTCAATGGAATCTAAATATTCTGGAGAATCTAGGCCTTATTTTATATAACACAGATAGGCAACAATTCAAATATCGTAATGTTTAAAAATATTAACACTGAAATTAATTTGGAAACATTTTTACTGCAAGACTGAGAAGAAAATCACGGGAAGGCAAAATAGGTGTAACATTGAGAAAAGAGAAATTTAAGATTTCACTTCTCTACTAACATGAGGACTTGTAGCTTCAAATGAGACTTTTGAACAAAATGGAACAAAGCACTGGAAAATATACTACTGGAAACAATTCTGATAAGATATTGTTGGATGTTATTTGTCTGACAATATTTTAGGGTATTTGAAACTAAGCTGCACCTCAGGCCCTTACAGATGTTACACTTAAGATGCAATTAATCTGGTACTCATATCTTAAATTGTAAACCACCCATACATTCAAGGAATTTATGGCACCATGGAAAGGGAAACCATCCACTAAAATATTGTACAAAAATGTAATATTTTAAAGCCGGTTTTCATAACACTGTAAATTGAATGTGTGGCTGGGTTAGCACTGCACTGGGGTCTCCAAGTGGTCCTGATGTGGTCCCCACTGATTAACAATCAACTGACTGTCCTCTGGCTCCAAGACTGTGCCAGGGCTCAAACTGGCCCTGGTGTGGTCACCACCAGACAACAGTGAGTTGATTGTCAGCTGGCACTGAGATTGCACCCGGGCTCAAAGCAGCTTGGTACGGCCCTGATCAGCTGATCATCATCTGGCTCTAATGACTGCCCCAGTGCTGATATGAGTATTTGTGAGGTCCAGAGCCAGTTGACAATCAGCTGATTGTCAAGCACCCAGCTTTCAACTTGCTGGTGCAGGGGGAGCCTGGGATCACAATCCCAGGCTCCCCCTGCACTAGCAAGTAAGGTGCTATAGCAAACATATTTGTAGGGATCAGGGATCAGATCCCATTGTGTTTTTAAAAGAACATCTGTCAGTGGCTCCAGATTAATTAAGGTGGCACATGATTTCAGTATATTTCTGACCCTGTTTTTCTTAGGGTATGAACAAAAGAACAAATCACAGTAAGTTAAAAGAGGACAGAAGCTTACTATAGAGACTTATCACATGTATACTCTTATCTCCACAGTGCAAGCTAACCTGGGCAGCTTACCTTTCAATAAAACATAACTAAGTTGTCACGGTTTGGTGCTCTGTTACCACAAGCAGGCAGACAGACAGTTACTGTGCATCAGTTACTCTGCAGGAAGCCCCTGCCCCTTTTTAACTCTCTGAAATTTGTTTGCTTGTCCATGATCTCAGACACTCAAAATACCAATTGAAATCACTGGGAATTTGAATGCTCAGGGAATGCAGAATCAGAATCTGAAGATCCGTATGTAGAGAAAGAAATATGATACTTATACAGAATTCAGGACTCTGCCGCCTTTCTGATATGCCGAACATATCTGATTGTTTCTAACATGTACTTAGAATACTTTGTAGCTACATAAGAGAATGTGTTTTGGAGCCTTTCCAGAAGTTCAGCTTTGAGTCAAAGAGGGAAGTCTGCATTTACAAAGAACCATTCACAGCTGTCAGAAGTTAGCTGTCTGGGGGACTCAAAGTACAGCTGCAGTTTTTCCAGAATACTGACAACTTCTGTGGCAACCAGAGTCTGTTCACTATGTGTGGGATTTCTGCAGATTTATCAGAAAAGATTCCCAACTCCTGATCCCTATAATCTTTTCCTTTTCCTGGCCCCCACTGTAAATGATTTCCAATGGGGGAATGCAATTATTTTGAGACCTAGTACATTACAAGATATCAGGATTTGAAATCATATAATTATTATGTTTCAATTATTTGCAAAAGTTTCCAAAATTAATTAATTACCATGTTGTGCTCGCCATCTCTTTGAGGCCAATTCAGATGAATTTGTGATACAAATGCAGGAGAAGCGTGGTTTAAATCAGGAATGTCCAAATGGTAGTCAACAGAGGTTAATTTACAGCCCCTTGATTAGAGGCTTCTCTTCATCACTCCAGGGTTTGCTGGCTCCCCATCCATTCTTTGGGTTTCACTTACTGCCCCAACCCTATGGGGCAGGGCAATACGTTTCAGTATGGTTTGGCTTGCAGTTCTGAAGAATCCACAGCACAATATAGCAGCAAAGCCAACAGCCAAGTAGGTGGAAGGTGTGTGTGTGGGGGGAAAGTAACTGTCTACACAGTGCAACAGGGTAAGGCCACCCAACTACCCACATAAACAGTGCAATGGTGGGAGGGGACTACCCACCTGTGTTCCCATACATGTGGTGCTGTGGTTGGAGGGGATGCCTATGCATTCCCTTCGACTACCTGTGTATAAAATGTAGCACTGGGGGGCCTGCCCACCCCCATGGTGCCATGGTGGGGGAAGCACCCTATCCTCTTAGTGCCATGGGAGCTTGCAGCCAGGGCGGTGATGGAGGGCTGTGGTTCTCTTTGGTGCAGGTCCTGCAGATTGCATTCCCTGCTGGTGTGGTCCCTGCATGCTAAGAAATTGGCAGGCCTAATTTAAATTATGTGATAGCACTAGCAATATCCCTTTTCTAGTTAAGATAAGAAGGAAAGCTTCCCTATAATCTTGGTTTTTATATTTTATGTTAAATCTATTAAGAAAAATATCACATGTATGGTTTCACAAAGGTTTTATCTTTACTTATTGGGATGACCATCTTAACGCTATTGTAAATGTACTACTCACAAATAATACAGTCACAGAAAATGATTTCAATAGAAACTTTGTCCTGTACCACATCACATATTCTTTTTTTCACTACCGCTAATAATTTTGCATAATTATAATCCAATGCAGATGATAAACTCTTTGGACTAGGGGTCATATCTTCTTATTCTTTCTGGGAAGGGCTTTATACTTTTTTGGTTACTATAAAACTGTACATAATAATCACCATCATTTCTTAAAGTGTAGCTTGCAATGTCATTTTCAAGGATATGTCAAGTCTGAAAGGACAGAAACAAGCTATTTTGGAGCCAGAGGGACCCAATTAACTGAAGTCAAGACTTCAGATCAGAATTTTTTTTTTGTGACTCGTATTTTAAATCTACAGCAGTTTGAATAATTTCCTTTCAACTTTGAAAGCGGGGGTGGAGGGGGGAAGGAGGGGCAGACAAAAACCCTCTCCTTTGCCTTGAGAATAAATTTGGGATTGGCAGACCAAACCAATTTTCTTAGTGGATGTTTTAGGTATTAAAGAAAAGATTATAAAGGAAACTAGTTATGAACGTACCCCTGGAACCATTATCATATAACATATATATAGTCTATTCTTCATTTGCTGAAACTGGCTAAAAAATGTCTTAATTCTTGCTTCAACAAAACTGAACAGATTTGTTCAAAGAATCACTGTTGGGGTGAATGGGGGATTAGAGGACAAAAATGAGGGGCTAACAAAACAGAAGCTTTTAGTTTTTGGAGATAAAATAATCTTGTAGTTAAAACAGTATCCTACATCTCAGCAAAGTTTGACTTTGTTCCAGTTCTGCTACTTGCACAGTGACACTCTGATAAACATAATTTATTTCTGTATTTCTGTTATCTACCTGTAAAACAGGGTAGTAGTACTTCTTTTCTCCTACTATTTGCCTCTCTTCCTGATTTAGACTGTAAACTCCAAGTACAAATAGTGTCTTTCAGAGCACAGTGGGATGCTGATTTTGGCCAGGATATCGAAGTACTACCATAATATGATGATGTAAGTATTCTTTTGGGCAGTCCTGACATTTTCCCCCTTCTTTCCATTATTTCTTTGTATACAGTATTTCACTCATTCATACATGTCCTGTTCTTAAAATATTTCTCTTTCTTTTTCTGAAGAGGACTATGCTCTACAACATAATGTATAAGCAAAATATATATTTAAAGTTTTGAATTCCTTTACTCCTTTTGTGTAGGCTCCTATTTTTCTCTTCCTTCCGCTTCCCACTTCTATTCTTGTAGCTTCATACCATTTCTACAGTGTCTATTGTATTTGCTTTTGACTTCCAACCTTCTTTTCCAGTGCTTCCTTTTGTTTACTCATGTTGCCCTTCCTTCATGTCTTTTCCTCTCTCCACTGTTTTTAATCTCTATTTATTTCTTTTTTTCTCATTTCTCCCTTCCCAAAATCTTTCCCTTCTCCTTCATTCCTCTCCATCCCATTTCTGCATTGCCTTGCTGTTTAATTCCCTGCATCTCCCTCCCCTGGTTCCTTCTTCTTGGGTGTGTCTACACATGCAATTAATATGACTAAATAAAATCCGGCCCAATTTGAGCTGGAGTAGAATAGTTTTGAAGTCACTGTGTGCATGTGCATTGGATTGTACCAATGCCTAATGGGATTATCCTACAACAGAGTAGATTAATCTATTGCACCCTAACTGTGGCACACACATAGACAGTGACACTTTACTGTGCAGGAAATTAGTCTACTGCACAGTAAAGCACATGTGTAGGCATGCTCCTTATCTCTCTGCTCTTTCATGAACTCCTGCACTCTGTTTTGTTTTGTTTCCTGGAGTAAGAGTAATTCTAATAAATATATGAGAGTCTCCTTTTCCTTATTACTTTTTGTTTCAAGAACCCTGCTTTTCCCCATCAGGGGTTCTCGTGTAATGCAAAAACACAGGTGGTTCCTAAAGAATGGCAGAAATAATCATTTTCCAGAAATGAGTAGAAATGTCAGGCTGTCAAAATGTGCTAAGATGGTATAGTAACTAGCTCTGCTGGCCCAGTGGGAGATGTTCTAGACAATCAGCTTATTTGACTGAATTTATCTCAGCTTGGAATTCACATCTATACATATATTTCTAAGAATAAATAAATACATGTGTAGTTTTGACATGGGTTGAATTTATATAATACAACACAGACTTCAATGCATCCTTTCAATTTATTTGAAGTTTTGGAGAACATTTGTTATTTTATTATCCTTCTACAATAACAAGACAATACCATGGACCAGTGTTTATTTATACAAGGGCAATCTTGTATAGAGATTTTCTCTCCCCCTGTGTCATGCCCCTGTCATGTCCCCATGTCACTGCATCTCCCAAGAAAGAGAATACCACTTAACCTTAACTGTATTGCCCACCTTTCTGTATCACATTAAGACTCTGGCTGAGGAGTTTATTTGCTAAAGGTTTTGGGGAAGGATACCAACAGTAAAATAAAATTACAGTACATTTAGAAGTCTCAGCCAACAACGTTTCTTTATGTACATTAGCCCCTTTCCCAAAGCCCTTGGAATCTACATACGTAAGAGAGCTGAAACAAAGAAATAACTGTAAAATGCATTTTCATCAATTATAGTTGCATTCTGGTGTGGTGCAACACTACAACATTGCACTTTTCATAAGAATATTTCTCCTCATGAAGAATATATTTCCCCTGGCATTTTTGTTAGGTTCATCAAGCAAGTTTTCAGTTAGTTGGTTTTTTTTAATGATAGTTCCTCTACACACAAAACAAAACACACAAATAGAAAAAGTAATCAAGCTACATCACCTAATCACCTTATGTCTGCAAGTATACAAAATGGGTGAGATGACTTCAGTAAATTCATGATGAAACTTAAAAAAAAAAGAATACCTATAAAACTGTAGGAATATAGTTTCCTGAATACAGACTCATAAAAGTTTGGGAGAAGGCAGGGCAGGGTGGTATCTTAGAGACGATTCAGAGATGCATAATTTTTGTAGGCAACAGCATTTGTCTCTTTGAACTGGTTAGTCTCTAAGACTAGATACAGATATTGCACATAAACCAGTATAAGTGATCAGAAACTGGTCTAAACCTGTAACAAATTAGAAGTTCAGCACACATAGAGACCAGTTTCAAAATGGTGGAACCCCTTCTAAAGATGGACATAGTATCAGATTTTCTTGGTTTAAGTTAGAACGGTGTATCAAAATTCTGTCCCAAATCCTGTAGGAAATTACCTTAGTTTGCTGACCTGCAGCATCCCTGGCATCCCTTGTGGAGTGACATGCTAGCCTTGGCTAGTGCTTGCATGATCCAGGTGAGCACCAGGCCAGCTTTGCCCCTCAGCTGGCACAGACAGGAGCCACAGAAGACTGCCTCCTGCCTATGTGGCCAGGCAGGGGAAGGGGGACAGAGCCCCCAGCTGCATGGCTCTGGCCCCAAACCAGCACAGCTGGGGGAGACCTGCTCAGTAGGAGGCTCTGTGCTCCAACCCCTCCCCCCAACCTGGCCTCTGCTGACAACTGCAGGCAGGAGCCATGGTTCAGCCTCATTCTCGTCTGCTGCTGTGGGAACTAGCAGGGTAGTATGGGGAAGAAGAGCCCTCCACTGTGCAAGGTCCCTCCTGCATGTTGGCTTAGGGTCAGCATGGTGGGAGCTCTGCTCCCCTCCTCTCTACCCCTAGTTCCTGCAACAAGCTCCCTGCTCCCAGTGCAGCTCTAAGCTGTGGTTCCTGAGTGCAGCTGTCAGCAGCAGCTGGGCAGGTAGAGGGGTGGGGGAACAGAGTCCCCCACCAGAAGGGGCCAGCCCTGAGCCAGCAGAGCTTGCAGGGTCTGCATGGTGGGGGGTTCCATTCCCTCCCCCATCCCCAGTTATCTGCTTGGTGGACAACTGCAATCAGGAGCCATGGCTTGGAGCTCCATGAGTGGGGTTAGACAAAAGTGAGGAGCAGAGCCTCCTGGTTGATGGGCTTTCTCCCAACTGTGCTTCCTCAGGGCTGGGCCAGGAGCCATGGCTTGGAACTGTGGGCCTGTCTACTTTGCCAGGAACTGGGCATTGAGGGTGGTTGAGCAGAAGCCCCCACCAGGAGGACCCAGCCTAACACCCTCTGTCCCCAAGCCAGCAAGCTGAGGAGGGCCTGCTCCACCAAACTGGAGTTAGCATAACTGAGGGTGTGTGAATGGCATGGGCTCCATTGCCCCATCCTTCTCTTCCAAGCACCACTGACAGATAACAGCTGGTAGGGAGATGAGGCTGGGGCTGCACTGGCCAATCTGGGCTGGGTTCAGAATTATCAGGTAGTGAGCACTCCCAGCCTGCTGGCAGTGGCTGGCCCCCACTCCTTCCCCCCCACAAGGGCAAACATGAGTTCTGTTCACCCACAAACTAATGTAGGAAAAAGTTACAAAAGTTAGTGCAAATCTGCCTTGGGCTTTTTGAACCTCTGTACCTCGCCTAAAGTGCTACCCTGCCCTGCTTTCTGTCTGAGACCAACATGGTTATCTCTATCTATTCTTAAAAGTTCATGACAGTTTTTTTAAAGATGACTTTTTTAGCAAGTGTTAGTAAGTATAAGAATTCCATCATTAAGAAAGACGAAATGGAAGAGTTGATAGAAACAGATGATATTACAATAAACCATGCATTTTGTTAATCTATTTCATGACATTCAAGAAAACCTTCATAAGACACATATTGTAGAGAAATATTGCCTTCGGGTTACTCTGAGTTCCAGAACAGCCTTGAGACATTGGCTTTCTAATTCCCTGGGACCCGTCTTATAGAATCTGATATGTCTGGTTTATGGGGTAGGAAAGAATTCAAGTGGAGTCACCTTTCATCATCTCTTTGCCCCCAGCTTCTCAAAGGATTGTCCTGCAATGCACCATTTAAAAAAACCCAAACATTTATTGTCATCTGGATGTTCTGTATGACTCTGGGCACTGTTCCCAGGAAAAAGTGAAACTATAGGAAAAGAACTCACAGTGATTGGTTTTGTAGTATCCCTGCTTGCACTTTGTCTTGTAACACAAACATGACAAGCTGGTTAATTATATTGAAAGAAACACATTTTAAACCAATTTTTAAAAAATGCACATTTTACACATGGATTTTTTGCAACATAATAGCCATAGATCGAAGATTTTAGCAGGGGGAAAATAAACCTTGATTGAATACATATAATAAGAATATCCAGAATACCCAGAATATTCGGAGCCCAGAATTTTAGCATGCATGTAAACCCTAATGATTCAGAAATCAGTCACCCACTATGAATATGAATTTCAAGGAACCTTATCCAGTGGGCTAAGAATTTTACAACAACTTTCTGTATGGTATCTTATACTTCTGGAGCAACTCATGTTAGTCAGTCTCAGGGATGGGGCACAGGATTAGATGAGAACAGGTTTGCTATAATTCCCTATATTATCATGTTTTAAAGCAGCTGGAAAATGAGTGGGAAAGGAGAATCTATGGCCTTGAACCTCCAAAACTGTAAATAAGGAAAAAGATTTATGGAGCCATAATGAACTATAAGGGGCCAAGGGGAACAGTGAAAGAGATTTACTTATCTTTTCCAACAAACATAAAACCATAAATAATTGTCTTCACAATCTGCATATTATTGATCTAAATGCAGATATAATGAATATGCAACACACTATTAAATGACATTTTTCAAATTATAAAAATATACATGACTTCTACTACTGCATCAATATGACAATCACTAAAACTTGTACCTGCCAGGCTCTGAAAGAGCTGAAATCCTTGGTTTTACGCAAGGTCTAAAAGAACTGCATTGCTTTCATAGCTAGAGAATTAGCACCCGCAGTTGTGGTGAGCAGCAGTAGTGTAGCACCCACAGTGGCAGCAAGCATCAGCAGAACAGCACCCCTGTGACAGAGAGAAGAGATGACAACAACCAAGGAGCAGCACCCCACTAATGATGGAGAGGAGCAATGGTAGCAACAGAGTACCAGTGGAACAATGAGAGCAACTAAGGAGGAACAGTGGTGAGAAGTGGCAATGGCAGTGGCAGAGCACTGAGCCCCAGTCATAGTGAGGCACGGAAAAACTTTGGCTAGCAGCTGCACTGGCTACACCGTTCTACCTGTATGGGACCAAAAGAGAACTCTGGACATACTAACTTCTGTTAATAGCTGGCTGGGGTGGGCTACTGACTATTAAGTTTTTTCTAAATCTGTTTGTCGCCCTATTTTCCTTCCCCCATCAGTAAATCCTGTAACAGTTTGATATTGCTTGTGAGTGGGGAAGTTTGTTCACATTGGAACTGTCAGGCAGAAACTATGTTCCTAAATTTTTTGGTGAGGGCTTTTGCCAAAATCATCAAATTGTGTTAAAACCCAAAATTGTATATGAGCTTTTGGTTGTAGCTGTGTTGGTCTAAGGACATAGGCAGGCAAGTTTCTTTGAGTAGATGTGATATCTTTTATTAGACAAACTGAGTATCTGGAAACAAATTATTGGCAAGCTTTTGGGCATGGTCACCCTTCTTCCGGGATGGGGAGTCTCTGTTGTTCTGAGACTACAAGAAATGAAAGAAGTTAAAAAGTGTGGTGGGATGTCAGTGAAAATGTAAATAGTTAGAATTAGAAAGATAAAAGATGAGGCAGAAAGGTGAAGCAAAGGGGCAGGGGAGGGGGAAGAGAGCAGAGAAAAAAGGCTGGTGAATTAGATGTCAGGAAGGTTGTAATTGTCACGTCCCTAATGCTGGTGCACCCTTGACCTGCGAGCCTGGGTCGGCACGACCGGCTTGGCACGAGGAGGGGGATTTAAGACCGGGCAGGTGGGTGATAACGGTGAGCAGGAGTCAGTATGATTTAAACACAGCGTGGTGGTTACACAGAAAAGTTTATTTTACTTACGCTACTGATGGCTTGCAGCGTAGGCAGAGGAGTTGATTTATTCAGTTACAGCATGCAGATATCATGTTACCCAGCATTTACAGGGTGGGTAAGAGAGTTGCTTGTTACAGATTCCGAGCTATTCACATAAGCCGTTGCAGTCTGCAGATTACCGGGAGCTCTTGATAAGAAAGATAACACCAGAGATAGAGAGATAGATGGGCTGGCAAGACAGGGATACGCCAGAAAAATAAAAAAAAAATACATAGGCGAATAGATAACATTCGTTGTGCACAATCTGTTTTTCTTGAGTATATACACAGTTCTCCGTTCTCTGCTTTGGGGGGAAGTTCTTTCAAAGTTATATTAGATGAAAGTGACCAATTACTATACATTGGGCATTAATAATTAATGAGTTGGCACTTGTGCTCTCTTTGTTTGCTCAGGTTTCATAAAAAAGGGGGGTTATTTTTACTTGGCTGGTACTGGTTCTGTTTGGTCACAGGATGGCGCGCATAGTATATTATTTAATTTTACAACTTTACTAAAGTCAGCTAATCTTGTTACTGTAGGTACTTTATCTTTTGTGCTGGGCTGTCAAGGTCAGTTTCTCTCTCTCGTATGAGAAGCTCAAGTGATTTGAAAAGAGGCACAGACGGGTGTGTATATATGCAATACTGTTACAAACTAAAAAATAATAGTGTGAGACTACAATTAGAGTTTGTTGTGTTAGTCTCTGACCTTTTGCCATCTGACCTTTTACCATCGGCATCTGAAATCAAAGACTTTGATCTTTGACAGTAATGTGTCATAAAACAAATATCTATACCGAGTCCATGATTTTTTGTATTCAGTAAATTTATGAAGTGAAGTTTGTAGGCTCATCTACAGAAGGTGTTTTATAAGTCCCCTTTGAGGATTAGAACTGAGAGACTGGAGAGGGAGTGATTGCCCTGTGAGAAGTGTGCACCTATACGTAGTTGGGTATTTTTGTCTTTGATAGATTTTTGGTACACTGAAGAAGGGTGATTGGGCCCAAAAGCTTACCAAAAATTTTTTTTCAACTACTTAGTTGGTCTAATGAAAGATATCACATCTACTCAAATAACCTTGCCTGCCTAAACTGTATTTGACTCTTGTTACTGCCATCCAGTGCCTGGCGGAAGAGTTAGATATGCAGTGGTGAATTATTTCTTCATAGGCATATGATAAAATTTAAATTAAATTTCACTATTATAAATGAGGGCAAAACTTGACCTACCAACTTCTAGAGTAAGCTAACACATGCTGGTTTTCATTACACTTTATTTGAATTTCACTTTTTAACATCTTATTTTACATAATTTAATGAAGCCAAGAATGAAAAACCCTAGGAAGCAATAAAACTGCAAATTTTAATTTGTTTGTATATATACAATTTGTTACTATCACTATTGCTATAACATATCCTTCTATTATTTTTAAGTATTTTCTGACTGTATCAGGGAAATTCACTCCAATGTTGTTTAAAGTACTTTTGCTTCACACACATATGCACACGCAAAGGTGCATGCACACACATACGCGTGCACGCACACACACGTGTGCGCCCACACACACACACGCACTAAAATTGGGATAATTTATCCTCTGCTGATGCTTTTGTGTGTTTATGTTATTCCTGTCTCTTTGAAACCATATGAAATATTGTAAATGTCATTTTGACTCACTGGTTTGCTTGAGTCTTTAACAACTGCTTATCCAATTGCAAAGACATTTCTATTCTCTCATGTCTTCCTGAATACAAAGATGACGACTGATTTATAGTTTCTAATATGAAAAAAGTCTAGGCCTACAATTCATACAAATATTATTTGTGAGATGCTATAAGGTAATTTGTTGTGTTGTATATCTGCCCTGAAATGTTGTAACTTTTTCTTTCTTCTTTTCTTTAAAAATGGCCATCGACAGGTAAAGCCCTTCTGAGCTCCTGCAGTTCAGGTCCCTTCTGCACATTCCCCCCCACTCCCTGCCCACCCCCCAAAACCATTGCCTCTCCCCAGCCTGTGCTTGGGAACCCCCTCTCTGCCCCTTTTCCCCACTTTCTGAGCGTTTTCCCCTGGGCTCTGGCAGCCTCGTTTGCCTCTGCCCCTCCCCCACCCCCGCCTGTGCTCTCCCTTTGATTCCTGCTGCCTCCTTCCTGCAGAGCCCTTACCTTGGTCTCTGCCATCTCCTCCTGCTTTAGGGCTTGCCTACAGCCCCTGCAGGATTGCTCTGCCCCCTCCTGGGGCCAATTTTGGGGCTGTTTCAGTCCCCAGCTTCAGTTTGGGGCTTTTTTTCCCGCCCCCGTGGGAGAGTTAACCTTCTCCTGCCTGAGATGGCTGGCAGCAGCCAGGGAACGACGTGGCACGGGGATGTCTCTGTGGACCTTCCCCTCAGCCATGGCCTGCAGGTGCACACCCCTCTCCATCTCAGGGTGGAGGACTACACCGGAGCTCTGGCAGACTTGCTGGAATGCCGCAGTGTCCAGTACACCTCCCAGGTAAACTCCATATCCATCGTATATTTGAGCTCTCCCAGCCTGGTGAGGGAGGTATGTGCGGCGGGGCTGGAGATCTCGGGGGTCCACCACTTGGTTACACCCCTGCAGACCCTGGCAGTGCAGGTGGTGGCTTCCAGTGCTCCCCCCACACCTGCCAGACCAAGACCTCACCAAGGCGCTTGAGCGCTATGGTGTCCTCACCAGCCCCTGGCGTAGGCTGACCATGGGGAGCAGGGACCCCAAGCTCAGGCAGGTCCTGTCCTTTCAGAGGCAGGTGTTCATGGTCCTCATGAGTGGCACGCAGAAACTGCCTCTCTCCATGACCTTCGTGTTGGATGGGAGGCCCTATGTGGTGTACCTCTCCCAGGGCAGGTATTCATGCCTCTGCTGCAGCAGCAGCTCCCACCTGGCTGCCCAGCGCCCACTGGGACAGTCAGCTGGGGCACTGGATGCTGCACCCACATGGAGGGATGGCGCGTCCGCCTCTGGTGTGGGGACCTCATCAAATGGTGGGGTTGGGAGATCCTCCAAGCCCCCCTCCACCCCTACTCCATCTGGGGTGATAGACCCCTCTGGTGCTGGCATGCCACCCAGGAGGGTCCTGGGATGTCCTCCCAGGGTTCTTCTGCCCCTGTGGTGCCTGATGCCCCTCCCAGTGGAGGGGCTAGGGAGTCCTCCCAGTCTCTCCCTGTCTCAGTTCCGCCCAGGGTGGCTAGTGTCTCAGGCACTAGGGCCCTGTCAAGTGGAGCAACAGAGACCTCCCCTCCACCTCCCTCTACCTCTGCCTCAGTCGAGGCAGTGGATTTGGAGGTGGCGAACCCCAAGCAGCCTGTCCTGTCCCCTTTGAGGGAGGTGCCAGCTGCTCCTAAGAAAGCTAAAAGCAAGAAGCAAAAAGGAGCTTCTAATGGAGTGCCTGCCCCTTTGGGGCCTGCCTTTGACAGCACTGGGGAAAATTTATCCAGGGAACCTGACCCCACCCTGCTTGCTCCCCCCTGGAAACCTCACCACCTCAGGCCAGGACTGAGGTTGTTCCAGCACTGTCTGGCAACCCTTTGCCCCCATCCCAGCTCGTGGGGCTTGTGAGTGGCAAGGTAGAGAAAGCGTTCCTGCCTCCCCAGCATCAGACACGGGAGATAGCAGAGGGTCCTGCCACCCCCTCCCCTGCCCACTCCCCTGCCCACCGAGGCCGATGAGGAGGAGATGGAGTGACTGCCCTCCAAGCGCCGCAAGTGGCCCTGGGAGCGGGATGACATTTGCCCCCCAAAGCAGATGGGGATAGATCTCCTGGACACAGTCCACGACTGAGATGCTGAAGGGGGCCTGCTAGGGAGCCTGGCCATTGAGGGCACCGTAACTGGTCTTACCGGGAGGTCCCTCTCAGAGTACAGTCCCGCTGGTTCTTGGTTGGCAACATCCAGCTCCTGCCAGAGAACCCACCCTGGGTGGCCCCCAGCTATGGAGGCCTCCTCAACCTCTTAGACCAGACCAAGGTCCAGAGGAATGTGGCAGAGAGTATCTGGCAATGGTGCCCAGACCCTGCGCAGTTTGTCCGTACTGCTAGTGACACGGAGAGGCTCATGCACCAGGACCCGGACATGCATCAACATGCCTTCCGGCTTGAGAAGCTGGTGACCCGGGTGAGGGAGGTGTGGGGCCGAGCCGGGCCCATGGAATAGGGTTGGGCAAGAATAGGCCTTCCCCTGTCTCTGTGGGTTTTGCCCAGCTCTATCACCTTCTCTCCCGTCGGTACCCTGCTTATCCTTCCTCTCTTTTCTCCTGCTCATGGTGGTTACCACCATTGCCTTGCTAAACACCAATGGCTGCAGAGATCCGGTGAAGTGGACAGCCATCCTGGAGGGCTTGCAGCAAAAGCAGCTGGCAATCACCTTCCTCCAGGAGACGCAGAGTGACGTGTATGTCCAAGCTGACTGGCACGCTGCCTGGAGAGGCCGCTTATTTTTGAGCCAGGGCACCAACCTCAGCGCAGGAGTGGTGACCCTTCTCTCGCCACAGCTGCAGTACAACTCGGCGGTGGCACGAGAGTTTATCCCTGGCTGGCTGCTGACCACGCATGTCATCCTGGCACACCAGAGCTTGCTCCTTGGAATAGGGTAGGGCAAGGATAGGCCTTTCCCTATCTCTGTGGTTTTTGCCCTGCTGTATAACCTCCTCTCCCACCTGTACCCTGCCTATCTTTCCTCTCTATTCTTCTGCTCATGCGGGTTACCACAATTGTCTTGCTAAACACCAATGGCTGCAGAGACCCAGTGAAGCGGATGGCCATCCTGGAGGGTTTGCAGCAGAAGCGGCTGGTGATCGCCTTCCTCCAGGAGATGCACAGCGGCATGCACATTCAAGCTGACTGACACACTGCTTGGAGAGGTTGCTTGTTTCTGAGCCACGGCACTGACCTCAGTGCAGGAGTGGTGACCCTTTTCTCACTGCAGCTGCAGTACGACTCAGCGGTGGCACAAAAGGTCATCCCCGGGTGGCTGCTGGCTGTCCATATCACCCTGGCATGCCAGAGCTTGCTCCTCATCAATTTCTAATATGCTCACTGAGGGGAGAGAGAGGGTAGCCTTCCTAGAGACCCTGGGTGACCTCCTGCCTGATACCAGTGAGAACGATGGCCTGCTCCTCGTGGGCGGGGATTTCAACTGCACCATCGACGCACTGCTAGACCGGATGGGGCCAGAGTCTCACCTGCCTTTGGCCCACAAGCTGTGGACCGTGCTGAAGGTGGTGGATCTTGTTAATGCCTGGTGGGTCCTCCTCTCTGATGCACGCCAGTATACCTGGGCAAAGATGAGTGCCAGTGGGATTGCCATGGCCTGCCTCAACCACCTCTATATCACCCAGCACCATCTGCCATTACTGCTCAGCAGCCGCATCATCCCATTAGACCACAGCAACAGGAGAGTCCAGAGAGGAAGGCATGACAGAACCTTCAAGACAGCAGGTGGGAGTAGTGGGCACGGTTGGGAGGAGGAGTCCCCAGCAGAAGAAGCCCAGCAAGAACCCAGGGAGGGCACTGGACAAGCAGGGCACCCCCATGAGTAACTGTTGAGCCCACCATGGACCATAGAGGAACCCAGGACAGTCAACCCCCACACTGGGAACATTCAAAGTTGTGGCAGGCGAGACAGGGGACGAAGACTCCTGGGGGGAACAGCTACTCGGCCAATCATGGGAGCCGGTGAGACAAATATCACCCTGCAAATGATCTAAAGCCTCACGTGACGGGATGTTGGAAGCTTAGCAGTCACACAGTCCTCCAGCAGACAGTGTCCACCTTTGAGGAATACTGGGCCGTTGAGGGGGCACTGTGCTGAGTCAAGGTGGGATGCATGCTTCTTGCCCTGTGACACCACCAGCTCCTCAAGGTGCAGAGGCGCACCCAGCGAGCTGAGACCTGGGGTTCTGCCTGAGGCAAGCTCCCCCACAGCAACCTCTAGCTGTGCCAGAGAGAGCTCATGCTCCAAGGCCTCAGCCTGTGAAGTGCAGAGGCATGGCAGGTTTTTGTGCAACTGCTGAGTGGCCTCCAGGCAGGTAGGGTCAGCCACAAACAAATCTCAGTAGAAGGCAATGGCGCGCCCCCGCACTTTGTCCAGGTCCATGAGTAGCCTTCCCTCTGGGGTCTTGAGATGGTCTAAGGTCGTCACCACAGCCCACTGCCTCTCCAAGCAGCCCAGTCTACCCCCTTTGGGGGAGGCACCACCTACCCCATCTCCTAAAATAGCCAAGAACAAGAGGTGGAAGGGTGCTTCCCAAGAAGCCAATCTGTATATGGTCTTTACTGCCCCCCACTTATCACCCTCCCCAGAATAAACATTTCTAAAAGTCAAAATTCTTTCTTTCTTTCTTTCTTGAAAAGGAACTGCCATCTATCTTTTTTCTTATGTAATTTCCAGATTGTCTGTTTATCAATGGAGTATTTAACCACCAGAATACTAGAATCAATAGGATTTTTTTTCCCTCTGATGTTGTTCAAGATGAAAACTTCTGATGTTGTTCTCCTCCAAGACCCTTGTATAAGTCTTGGTCATAATAAAGTCATTATGGGCCTGATTTAAAAACCACTAAAATCAACAGAAATGTATCTATTAATCTCTTTGGATTTCCTATCACCACTATAATTTTTAATAGAAAGTTTCTTTGGGTATTTCAGTGAACACTCATTGCTACTAATTTAGAGTTGTGAACTACTGTATTTTACCTAATTAATTTATGTACAGGTGTCTCTTTTTTGTAGCTACATATGGACTATGATGCTCATGTGCATATAGTTAACCTAGCAACACATTATACTTCTACTTACCTTGAATCATTCCACCCAGCCACTGCTTGCATAGGACAGGAGTGATTGGGTGATGCTCCTCCTCTTCCTCCTCTAACATCTACTTACAATATATTTTACCTCAGTGGAGCCAAAATGGCTTGAATTCCTGTCTCATTAAATTACTACAAGAATTATCTCAACTTCACAGCCCATATTTTATCAAGCCAGACATTAATTCCTGTTGGGTATGGACATAGAATTGATGCTATTGCTAGTTTCTTCCATAATTTTAACTTGTCTGTGTTCCCTTTAGAACTATGAAGGTTACATACAGATGATTCTGTCTGTAGCCCAGGTACTTCAGGTATATACTCCCCTTCTCCAACTGAAGGGACTTGTTAGCTGGAAGGTGTGCTGTTGGGGAACTGCAGACCACTCAGTTTCCCTCCATCCCTATAGAGCCAGGTCAGGACAGCCAGGGGACTTAACTGTATACACATTTATGTATATTAACTTATCACAAGGAAAAGAAACAGGGATATAAACATATGTACTATATATATATATATAAAATATCTAAACAAATAACATAAACAATACCTTGTGGGAAAATGCTATAAAACATTACACCAGTGCTCCAGCTACAGGTGAGTATCTGATCTGAAACAGATAACCCCCACAATAAACATAGGTAGCCAACAGATAAACTATAGATAAGTATGGGCGAACAATAAATAAGCCACAAATAAATACAAATGAACAACAGGTGAAATAATAGCAACAGGGGGTCCCAGAAGAGCCCTAGGACTCTACTCATCTACTAATTTACAAACATGAGAGTTCACAAAATGTAAGGCATGACATCACACCACTTACGATGCAAAAACCTCAAAGATAAACTTAATCCTAAGTGGAAACCCCAATGCCCTTGGGCTTTCTCCAAGACCTACAAGGAAGCTTGTAACTTTAGGGGGCCCTTCCAGTGGGACCTCCACTTTCAGGAGCCCTTAACTAACCAGGGGGGATGCCCCTTGCCCTGTGGGAATCTTCTTTTCCCTGGAACTCATGGCTCCCAGGTCTGGAGGGTGACCCTCGTCCTCTGCCCCAAGCTGCTCTCTCACCTGAAGTGGGCTCCTGGGGGGTCACTGTCCCCTGGATCAGGGCTCATCTATGCAGGGCTTCTGGGGCCTCTGGCTCAGCCCTGTCTGCTGGCTCAGTAGCCTGAGCACTGTCTGGTTCCCTGGACTCAACCTTTTGCTATGGGTCGGAGGCCTGGGCTGCCTTGTGCAGCACCAGGCTCGTTTTGCTCCTGGACCCTCCGTGCAATGCCTCCTGCACCGAGCTCCCAGCCTCATTCTGGGGGTTGAGGACCTGAGCCACCCAAGTGTTCCAAACGTCTGACTCCATGCACCAGCCTGTGCATCGTGTCTCTGGCCTCACACCAGAGGTTGCAGACTTGAGCCGCCTCACACAGCTCCCAGGGTTTGGATGCCATGCGCCATGCTGCACACTGAGATCCTAGCTGCTGGAGCTGTCCATCATTCCCCACTGATGGAAGTTTTCAGGGGCACTTTCAGACTGCTGCTCCCCGCTGAGCAGCTCTCCTCAGCTCTTCTAAGCCCCGCTCTTCTCTCTTTTCTGTCCTGAATGTGTTCCCCTCATGCTGGGCATGCAGCTCCTTTTATACTCTCCAGGGCTCCGCCCCTGAAGTCTTCCAGACCTGACTGTTACAGTCTTTAATCAGGTCCGGGAGTGGGGGGGGAGGTCCTCTCTCCCTGCCCTCAGGAAAGGGGAGTGACTTAACTCCTCTTGCTGCCTTCTGATTGGTGGATGGGCTCCACCAATCAAAACAGCAAGATTTCAAGCCTGGGACTCAACCCAAGCTCCAAAAGGCAAGCCTGATACATATCTTTTAACATACTGACATACTAAATAGTACAACAGAAAACAATGGTTCATGCAAGAATAGCTTTCTCCAAAACCAACTTGCTTTTCTCCCAAAATATTATTTTCAAAAATCCATTTCTGAAGGTGAAAAAGTAAATATTAGCCAAATATTTTAACAGGAACATATATGTCTAATATGGCAATATAACAAAATTTCTCTTATCACTGGTTTGGAAAATTGGGATTACTACCATATTTACTCAATTCTAAGATGAGGTCCCCCCATTTAAGATGCGGGGGAAAGCCCCTCATTTTAGAACTGAGCATGTGTAGGGGCAGATGTGTGCTCTGACTGGGGTACAGCCTCCACCCAGGCTCAGGGCCATAGCGGCAGCTGCTGCTTGCCCCTTCCCCCACTTCTGCATGCTATCTTCTCTCCCCTGCAGCTTCTTTCCTACCACCTATCCTACCATACAGCCTCTGCTCCCCTACCTGCTCCTCTCCCTCCTGCCTTACCCTTGGTCCACACAAGCAGGGGGCAAAGTGCTTGACCTCTCCCTCCACTGGCTGCCCTTAGCAGTGGTGAGAGGATGAATTAAAGATGTCCCTCTAATAATTATATTTATACAGGGGAAGTTATAACAAATGAATACATTTTCCATGTACAGAATCTAATCGCTGAGGGTTCATCTTAATTCAGGATCACCTTAGATTGGAATAAGTATGGTATAATTCTTGATAATTTTGGAGTTGTGATAAGATTTGGGAACCTAATCTTGTAAATATTTTTCCTGTCTACTGTTTTTCTTTCATTCTAAATGTTATTAAATGAATCAGTTTCCCATACTTCCAATTTAATGTTTAAGTGAAGAATTGGCCTACTTGCTAGTATAACTGTATCAGCAAACTATTTTCATTGTAGACAAGCCAAAAATGTAGATATGTCTGTAAACTTCTGGAATTCTTATGTTAGTTTAACTGTTTAAAAAGCAGCAGTTAAAGTATGCAACTATAGGGAAAAAAAGAAAGTTACTTGTTGGTAAATGGAGTTCTTTGTGATGTGCTCTCTGCATGCTTCACTTCAGCCAATGCATGCATCTTACAAGCTAGAGATCAGAATACTTTAGCCAGCAGCATCTTTTAACTGTATGTATCCCTTTATGCCTTTGAGCACAACCCCAGCACAACAGGACATAGAATATGGGTTATAAAACATAGAAAAAACTCCACATTTCAAATCTAGTTAGCAATATTTTTTTTTTCTTTTTCTGTGTGCTTGTCTGTATAAGGTAGTAAATATAATATTGTTTTAAGTTTGTTGGAGGAGGAATCTGATACCAAATTATGAAGTTAACAATACATTTTTTTCTCAGGTTGGTTGCCACCATAACCATGCACATGGAGTTGATGACAGATCCAAATAGCAGCATCAGGTACAGTTCATGAATGTTACAAAGTTTTAAACCCAAGTATTTGTTTCTGTGTTACACTGGTGTAAATGTGGAAATATGCATCCTGTACATTAAGACCTGTACACCAGTCAAATGACATACAGAGCAAGTATTGTATTACCAACATTTGAAATACAGTATGAAGGAGTCCACATCCCTCAGGTCTAATACCTCCCATTTTGGAACAAGAAAGTAAACTCTGTAAAACTCCTTCCCAGAAAAACTGGACAAAAACTTCCTCCTTTGCCATGAGTGCTGTGAGGGACCAAACCTCTTATTGAAGTAAGATCTCATAGGAAGAGCCTCTTAACAGGGATTTGGAAGGTGTGGGTAGGTATATTTTGCAACTGAATAGAGTAACCTTGTGTTATTTTTAGTATATATTGAGACTGGTGATATTGCTCCCATCTTACTGGGAGCAGTAGTATGGTGGATGGATGGGACATCAGCCCCAGCCCACCTTAGAACAAATGCCAAAATGGTAGCTCCCCAGGGAGTTTTTGCCTTGGGGGTGATGTCTGCAGCAGTTTTTGCCTTGCAGGTGATGGGCAGACAGTGAAACAGCAGAAGCAGGTGGGTTATTTGAGTCACCGAGCAGGTAAGACTGATTACTCTGGCTTCTCTCCTTAGCCTCTACCCCACTTCATTCTCCAGTGCTCTGCACCCCCACTCTACTTTTTGGCAGTGTTTTCTTCAGGGCACAAAAATTGTTAGTCATGCCTCTGCTTGAAGGAAATGTAAATGGGGATAAAGGAAAGCCTAAAGATCATCTGTGTTTCATTGGCAACACTAAGGAGAAACAGACTGTTTTAAAGAAAGAAAACACCAATTAGCAGTTGCAGTTATTGTAGACATGCGCTTCTTTTTGTGAAGTCTCTGGTTCTTCCTGGATGGATCAACCTCCCTCCCCTATAATTATAAAAAAATAGAGGTATTAGTTGTCTGAATTACTGATAAACTGGCTTCCTTTTGAGCTACACAATGTAACCACCCAAAGAACAGAATGTGGCTTGCAAATGTTTTAATGAGTGCAATGCCTCAGACATTCTTGAACTAAAATCATCATTCTCCTTATTCTTTATTCAAAGCATTCTGCACTTCTTTTGGCAGTTTCAGTAACCATCACATGCCATGCATAGTGAATGAGTTTGCTATGGCTCTTAATGGAATACTTGGTGCAACAATAGACATCTCAGTTGACCCTCCATACTCAAGTATTTATAGTCATCTCCATTTCCTAGGAAAGCTTTTTCCTGAAAAATTGGTACGTTTAGTTGCACTTGTTGTAATCAGAAGATGGAGTAGATCTAAGATGAAAGCTTGCAGATGAGTCAGTCTTTCTCCCTAGGGAATGCAAACTCTTTAGTCCTATGAGTGGATTTTTAAAAGTGTTGTCTGAACTTGTTTTGAGCTGCAACAACTGAAAATGTACCTGGAGTCACAGGAGAATAAAATATTCAAATCTTATGACATGTATGTGATCCCTCCATCCAGCCTTCTTCACAGTGGGATTTAGCAAAACTGGAGTTCATCATATCTTAATCTCTGTAATGTATTTCATATCTATATGTTATCAGCATTGCATTTTAATCAAAGAAAAATGTGGATTTACGGGGTTTTTTAAATCTGAAAAGTGGGTATTTTTTTAAATCAGAGAAAACCAGGATCCCTGCTTATCAGGAGGCTATTGGATTCTTGTAGAAATTGTGTAGAAAAGAAGGAACAAAGAAGCAGGTACCTAGTCTCTGCCAGATAATTCACAGTATGTTTGAAATGCTGGCGTAACAATGAACAATAGTAGAGCCCGGAACCTTGAGTATAACAGTCCATGCAACAGTGCATCACAGGCATATATTAGATAAATAATACCATGTCATCCTTTTTATTCAGAACTGGCTCTGAAGGACCTAACAAATAATATTCAGAGAAAATAGAAACAGCTAAACCTTCCAGAATTATATAGGTAAGAGCAAATTATGAACATTATGGTACTGAAATTAATAACAAAACATGTCAACTCCAGATGAGGGGTACCAGCACTGGTGTTAAAGCTGTGTGAAATGACTATGTTTCAATTCAGCTTTGGATTAGACCATTTCAGAGGGATAGTGATTCATTTTGGTGTTTCAGATTACTGTTCCATTTTGATTTGACTGAATTTGTTTTGGAGTTTCAATGCTTTTTCAGTGATTTGGCCACAGGCTATGATGGGGCATCACTAAAATGCCTAAAACTTTGTCATTTCTTGCCTCTTACCTGATTTGGATGAGAACTTCAGGGATGGTAGCCCCTTCTGAGGGCTTGAAGCCTGTCATGTTTTAAGGCGATAGGTGAAGGGGTTTCTGTGAAACTGCACTTGAAACTGTTCAAAGCAAAACTCTTATCACTTGCCAGCAGCAATCTGTCGTCCCACACACAGATCCAGGGGTCTGTGCCCCCCAGGAGGGCTGTTCCAGACTCCTCCCAGGAGGTGTGGGCCCCTGGATCTGCACCGAGGATGGCAGCAGGCTGCCACTGCTGGCTGGGACCAGAGCCAGCACTGGTTTCTTTCTGCCACTTGGTGGACTCAGTGAGCAAATTCAGGTTCTGATACTAGTCCCAGCTGGCAGTGGCAGCATGCTGTCATCCCGCATGCAAATCTGGGAGGGCTGCAGGGCTGTGCCAAACTCCCCCGAGGGGCTGCAGGCCCCCAGATTTGCATGGCTTGATTAGAGCAGGCTGCCATCCCTTCCCCAGAGCACTTAGTATTGGAAGAGACCTCAGGGACATATCACAGACACTGGCCAGCTACAGATGTCAATATCAGAGCAGTCCTTCCCCACCCCTTCTCCCTCCCTCTTTTTAGTTTCTGTTTCCCTGCAAGCCTGAAACTCTGAAATTTTCCTAAATTTTCTAAAATATTTCTGATGGTTTCATTTAATCTTGGAGCCTTCATTTCATTTAATCTCAGAGCCTTCATTTCATTTCAGATTGGTGTTTCAGGCACCAAAACAGGCCAAAACACCTATGAAATGAAATGGCTGCAGAAATTTTGCACAGCCCTATTGGTGTTATCACTGATACTAGAACAAGTGATCAGTGGCCTGTGCCAAACTGATTTACTGGTGCTGAAGACTTCAGCACCACATGTACTAGGACAGGAAAAGGCATTGCTACATTTAGATTGAGGATTTCTCAAACTATATACAAAATTTGTTATAATTTTTTTTTAAGTGATAATGGGAAAGAAGGTCAACTGAAGGGTCTTAAGAACAATATGTTATATAACACAACAGGCCTACATGTTAGAACTCTGAAAGATTAAAAACTATATATAATCTTTTAGATATGGAATACTTTTTCTTCTTCCTTATCTTTTCTAAGCACCGTATCTGGAAGAAAAGGTTTAGTTATGAAAATTGTGTTATTAGTTTTGTAAACTGTCCTGGGGGCCGGGGTGACCCTGAAAACTTACCAGCAGCAGGAATTGACGCGCCGGGGAAAATCACACAGCTTGTGAGCCGGCTCTTTACACAGCTATGGCCGGCTGGTGACATCAGCAGAGAATGCCGGCTGGCGAAGATAAAAGCAGCGGCAGCTGTGAAGATCAGGGCAGATGGCCCTGAAGAGGGAAGTCGGCCAACAGAGGAAGAGGAAGGGGAGACCCCACGGCATCCAAGGAGGAACGAGGAGCCAGAGCTGGAGGAACCAGAGGGAAGGAGCCGGTGGCAGCGCCAGGAGGTCGGTGGCAGACAGGAGGCAGTGGGACTGGAGCGCAGCGAAAGAAAGTCACTGCAGAGGACCCGCCGGAGCCAGGGCGTTGTAGGGCAGCAAGAGCCCATAAGGAGAAGCCAGATTGGGGTGGGGCTGTCGTGGGGACTGCGGATGCCCAAGCCCATGGAGAAACATAGATCCTAGGGACTGAGGGTCTGGAGCCAGATCAATAACTATAGAGACTCGACCCTCTGAGGATAGGGAAAAGGGGCAAAGGAAGGCAGCAGCGGGGCAAGAGGAGCCACGTGCCACTTCCGCAGGGCCAGATCCAGAAGGTGGCATAAGGCCGGGGTGCAAGGGTGGTTGGAGCCCCATGTATGACCGTCAGGTTGACCTGGGCAAAGAGAACCCATCAGACGACTTCCCCCCATTGGCGATCCATCAAGACGTGGCAGGCGAGAGCGGGGCAGTGACGAGGTGAAAGAAGATCCATTTTGCCCTCAGGAGGGAGCAAAGCCCGGCGGGTACATAAACCATGAGTGAATTCATCATTAGCAAAGCTATGAATACAAATTATATGGAATTTCTTCATCTCATAAAGTGAACTTGGGTTCAGGAAAGCTTATGTTCTATATACCTCAGTAAGTTTATAAAGGTGCATATCTACCTTTCCTTCTGACTGATTTCAGACCAACATGGCTCTATTTCTTGATGTTGTCATTTATTCCTAAGGTTACTAAAAGGCACAAGATAAGTAACAAACATTTTTAAAAAAATGAAAGACAGAACTTGATTTCAGAAAGACTACTCACATGAGTAAGCTTGTGCTTGGGCTTAAATGTTTGCAGTATTGGTGCTGATAGCAATAACAATTAGGTATTCATCACCATAAGTGAATGCCTCCATTCACAATAATTCCTCATAAATTTCTTGGTATCTTTGGAATCTACAGTACAGATGTAAGTTGTTATAAATTATTATTATATAGTTGCAGGATCAACCATCAATTATTATGGCAGCTTAAAATAAAACATAAATCAATTACACTGTAAAGAGATTATTTTTTGTACTATGCCTTTTCATAGGCACCATTTGAAAGAGAACTCCAGAACCCTGTTTCTCAGAAAGACTCCCCTACTATCTTGAGTAGCCTGGCCATCCTATCCTCTTTGCAATAACAGCCTTATGAAGACCTTATGCTCAAGGGAGTGAGATGGAATGTGGTCATGTTTACCTTCTCTTGACAGGAACAGAGAAGGGAGGCTCCCTAGGGAAGAATGTATCCCCTAGTGGATTTGCAGAGCTGTGAGAAAATATGTGATTATATGTCGCAAGTGTTTGTTAAAATTACCCTGGTTTTCCATCAGTAAGAAAGTGACTGCACCTGGTGGGCTTCAAACATCCGGTCCTGTGCTGCCTGGCTTTGGGTGTGTAAGCTTGCCCGTCGCTCCGTCCCTAAGGTGGTATAGCCTGGATGCATTGCCCTGGGGTAGCCTCACCCCCAATCTTTCCTGCCATGACTTTGGTCGTTCTTTCAGTGGTGGGCTTGACTACTAGGGCATCTCCAGAGTTGGGAATCTTGGGGCGATGGTCTTCTGTGAGGCTCCAACCTCCCCTACACCTTGCCCTAATACCCAGCCTCGCCAAGTTGTTGACATTTCTGGGCCCAACCCTCGCCTCTTGATGTGATGGACACTCTGCTACAGATATGAAGATCTATCCTGACCCTGAATCAAGCTGATTAGGAGACCCTCTATGGCCTTCTTCCCTACCCCTCCAAAAGTGGGAAACAGAACAACAAAAAATTAAGAAAACACTACCAGTAAAAATCCCTGGCTTCAAACAAAATTGGGCTCCCTGGCCCGGAGAATTCCTCTCCCTATTAACCCTGTCTAAGGCACCCCTCTGTCTGGCTGATATCCCTCCTAAGTGCCACACGGGACTATTACTGGTCCCTCCAACTCAACCCCACTCGGTCCCTTGCCGAGCAGCTCAGCTTGGTAGGAGCTTGCTTCCTGCAGCCCCTCTTGCTGCTTAAGCTCTCTGCTCCCTATCGGGGTAGACTCTGGGAGCCTTCCCAAACCTGTGCCGATCCCACCTGGATTGTAGGGTTGCCTTCCATCACCCTTTCTTAGGGGCCACCTCTGCTGTCAGCTTCTTCATCCAGAGTCCTTGGATTTTCTCCCTTGGCTCTGTAGCTGTGAATCAGGGCATCCGCTGCCTCACCACTGGTGTCCTCCCCCTGGCAGCCTTGGGGTAATCTTTTGCCTCATGGAGAGTCATCTGGATTCTCCTCGCCTCTGAACGGAGCTCCAAAGGCACCCCCGCTGGTGGCTCCACTCTGGCTCTCTCCCCTCTCTTCTTCCCTTGGCTTGCTTTTTATTGTCCTGCCCCGGCACCACTTGTGATTAACTTCAGCCAGCTGCAGTTTCAAAAAGACGTGGCTAATCAGGCGTGTGGGTCCTGCCGCCTCTTCTGGTCTTGCCACAGCGTCAGCTGCAGATCAGGGAATCTCCATTTATTTCTTGCTTCCCTCGCCTTCCCTGTTGTGTTTTGGGTCCTGGAACTCCCCCTTGGCCCCTCAGGGTCCATTCTCTGTCATTTCCCTGTGACAGTGACATTCAGGTTTATGATCTATTAACCCACTAAAAATGTTTCAGTAAAGAATAGGAAGATTGTGGGTTTTGACCTTGGATTCTTTGAGAACCCCAAACTCTCATATATCTAGATTTTAGAAAGGCCTTTGATCTTGTGTGCCATGATCTCCTCATGGAAAAATTGGCCAACTGCAGCCTCAGCTACGTCACTGTCTGATGGCTGGGGAATTGGCCCCAAGATCAGACCCAAAGAGTGGTAGTCGATGGAAGTGAATTGTCATGGTGCTCCATGACCAGTGGTGTTCCCCAAGGCTCTGTCTTTGGACCTGTACTCTTTAACATCTTTATTAATGAGGTGGACACTGGTGTCAGAAGTAGACTGGCAAAGTTCGCCAATGACAGCAAACTTTGGGGTAGTGCCCACACCCAAGGACTGGCTGGTGATCTAGGCTGAACTTCATAGGCTTAAAAAGTGGGTAGATAAAAACCTGATGACATTCAATACAAAAAAATGCAAGGTACTCCACCTTGCAAAAAAACCCCACCTCATGCTTATAGGCTTGGCAGTTCTATGCTCTCTAGCTTCTTGCCCAAAAGGGACTTGGGGGTCATAATTAACCACAAGATGAACATGAGACAACAATGCAATGTTGCAGTTGGTAAAGCAAACAAAACTCTGGCTTGCATCCATAGATGTTTCTCAAGCAAATCTCAGGATGTCATCCTCCCGCTGTACCCAGCCTTGGGTAAAAAAATTCTTTACTGTCCAAGCCCCCAAGACCTGGAATAGACTCTCTTCAGATGTGGTTCAGGCACCTACTCTGGACTTATTCAAGACACACTTGGATGCTTATCTTGCTGGGGTCCTTTGACCCTAGCTGTCTTCCTGCCCCTGGGGCAGGAGACTGGACTCAATGATCTTCTGAGGCCCCTTCCAGCCTGAATGTCTATGAAATCTATGAATCTCATTAATTTCAACTGAGGGCACACAGTAATAAATTACCTAAAAATAGTACAGGTTCCATTCTTGATTGCATACTTAACAAATCCAACCAAGTTGATTTAAAGTTTGAAAAAATATCGGTTATTGACATTTTTATGTAATTCTACATTCTGTTTCCACTCAAACTTTGATAATCCAAGATCAACATGTCATTCCTTTGATCTGTCACCTGTCAGCTCTGTGTTCCTGAGGGAGTCCTGGCACCCAGCTTGCTGGACTTACAAAGGACTGTTTCTATTCCTTCCCCCCCCCACCCCAAACACACACACATACCTCATCTACCCAAAACTAAGCAGAAGAAAAGTTTAATGGGCATCTTGGCCCATATATTGCCAAGTCCCAGTATGGGAGGGCTATTTAAACTTGATTGATGAAAACTCGGTTGCCAGGTTAGGGAATACTGAGGCAAGAGACTGAGTCAGAGGGGGTATGGGCAACATTTGAACAATGGTTAAAGGTTCATCACAACCTCCAGCTCATTGGAGCCCTGACCACAAATGCTGTCATACTTTTCCTGGGATGACTGATGGAAGTCATCCCCACAAAGTTTATGAACACTCCAAGTAAACCTCTTAAGTCTATTAAAAGAGCACAATAAAATCTGAAACTCATGCTAAGCTGAGGCTTATTCACAACAGGTAAAATACAAAACACTGATGCTGACTTCACAGGGCAAGCATAGCTAGGCCATCTGAAAAGAAACTATGCAGTGTCCTTTCCAGTATATCTTCTATATTCATAATTATTTTAAGTTGGCTCCTAGGTGTCTAGTTACTCCTTAAAACTTGATGTTTTCCTGGTTTTTAATCAATTTCTTGAGATGTTCCAGGTAACCCCTTGTCACCAGATAACCCCTTGTCACTGAGAAAGGTAATTCATTTAAATTTAAACTCTTTATATAACAGGATTTTCCCTTTCAGTTATGACTTGTGACCCTCTTGATTTACACAATTAAAATAATGCTTTGAAGAGGCTAGACTAAGGGTATAAGAAAGCTGTAAAGCAGCAAACAGTGTGCTTCAAGAGAGAGAAATCTCTCTGACACCATCCACTGTTGTTCTTGAGAAGATGGGAGAAACAGATCGTCTTCCTTCAAGGATTGTGCTGGGAACTTTGCTTGTCAACAAATCACTCGAATGCCTTGGAATGGTGAGATCCCAGCTCCCTCTCTCTCTTTCTCTTCTCTTTCTTTTTCCTTTTCTCTCTAGGAATAACTTTCTGAACCTAAATTGTATTAGTTAAGCTTGAGCTAGCTTTACCCAAATACTCAATTAAACCACGGTAATATTGTATTGTTTTGTTTGTTTACAATTATAAATTTCATGTACTTAGCAATAAATAACTTCTATAGTCAAACTGGTGGTAACTGGGTATATTTTTCCTTCTCTACTTCCTTTCCCCACTTGCTCTGCAGCAACGCTTCTTTTTCCTATGCCAAAGATCCCTGTGAAGCCCAGAAATACTGTGGGGTTCGCACATCAAGAGGCTACCATTACTAGGACAGTTAGGGCAAAAGATTGGGATGTGCTGAGTTTGAGACACATATGGGGATCAGCTTATATAGGCTGATTGACCCATTTTGGCTCAGATGTGCCTTAATGAACTGAATACTGGCCCATGAGGTTGTCAGCTGGACACCCAGCCAGATTCAGAGGTATTCTGTTCACCAGTGTGCTTGTATCTGACTGCATTTTATTGTCACCTTAATGAACTGATTCCTGGCATATAAAGATGTCAGCCTGTCCATGCTGTTCAACCTGGCCAGGTCAGGCATGTCATGTTAATCTGTGTGCGCATGTATATTTGACTGATTTGGTGTCTAGAGGAACGCAGCCCCACTGAAACTGAGTCCTGCAAGATAGCTCCACTGGGGGTGAGGACTTGCAGAAGGGAGAGATACAGCTCCAAATAGAAACACAAGTAACACAAGCAGCACATTGATAGAATTACAGAGATCCTAAAAATGTATCCCTAATAAATGAGCACACCCCAAAGTGATGGGCAAATCTAGTAACAGATCAGTCTTACTAGTGAAGCTCTGTTGCTATAGTACTCAAAGAGTTAGTGAATCTGAAAAGGTTACAAATAAATTAAGAGTGGGCTCAGCTTTGGGGGGTTTTAGGTATAATTTATTTCTACTATCATTGATTTTAATCTGTGGAGGGGGTTAGCACTGGTTGTCTCGGTCTTCACCTCCTGCGTCTATTCCGACTCTTGCCTGCCACATCTTGATGACTGTAGATGTTATTGGTCGGGAGGTATTACTCACTGCAGTAGGCTACCGATAGTCCTTAACCCTTTTTATCAGTGGTCCCTTTCTGTTGTCTCTGTTACCCACGCATGGATTTTTGGGGAATACTCAGACCACACTCTATGGTAATTTGGCAACTGTCTTTATTATCCTTAGAGTGCCATTACACTCTTAACCATTACAGGACAAAAAAACTTTTTTTTTTAAAAAGTTCTTTCCAAAAACACTTTTGGAGTATTCTTCTCTTCTTTAATGTATTAATCGGTCCACCTACAATTCATATCCGTATCCAAAATTGCCTTGAACTTTCTGCTTTTAACATTTGGGTAAGTATTTACCTATGCTACGTTACTTTGTCTATTAGCCCCTAATGGGGACAGTCAACAACTAAACCAAAATCAAAACTAAGGCTTCCTTACATCTCTGTTACCGTCCCCTTCTCCCTTTCTCAATTTTTGGGGTTTTTTTTAGGGTATCCACGCTCCTGTCTCCTTTTCTCAGAGTTTCTCCACTTCTCTTCCTGTGTGGTCCTGTATCGGGTCTCTCTTTTCTTCGGGGTGCACTCGGCCCCTTTCTTTGTCCAGCTCTCTCTCTCTTGCTGGGCTGAGCTCCAGGATCTCCCTGTCTCCATGATCCTCTCTCCATTCTCTGCACTTGAGGAGACTCTGCCCGTTTTTCTCTCCTCTTTCCTGCCATGCAGCTCTCTCCTGCAGCTCCTTTAAATGCAGTTAGCAGCTGCTTCTAAAACGCCGCTCTCCTGGCTTGATTGGTTTCTCCCCTCCAGTGTCATCCCATGCTGATGCTCCTTCACATAATGTTTGTTATTGCACGTCTTTCTTGACTTTGCAAAATTGGGATGCCTGACTTCAGAAATGGGGCTGTAATTCTATTTCACCTCTTAGGAGATAAGTAGACTTAGGTTCCTAAATATGATCCAATGATCCTACTTGAGTGCCTGAAAAACTGATACAAAATTAATACAAAACATAAGTTGGTCCTCCTCACTGCTTTTTTTATCACTTAATATGAGGGTGAGATGATGATTGTTGCAAAAGTAGATGCATTAATGGATTTTCAAGGAAATAAGCACAATGGAATAGAATCACACTTAGTAGCCTAAGTCTATTTAGATGCCCGGTAGGTGGAATACAATCTGGGTATTAATACTTATTGCAAGGATTGGCAACCTTTTTCAAGCCCTGGGCTGGAGCAACCCATTCCCAGTCTGGTGTGGCCTGGGTGGCCTGGGTGATGCGTCAAAGGACTATTCCTGCAACTGAGAGCTGCACCTGCCCTACTGCTGTTTCTCACAACCCCCCACTTCCCAGATGTTGTGCAAGTGAAGTTTCCAGCTGGATCGGTGTTGCATGGGGTCAGACACCTGGAAACTGCTTTTCCATGTTGCTCTTCCTTGCCCTACCCCAATCCCATCTCACTACCCAACCCATCTCTGGAAGCTGTGCTTATACCATAGCTGTGGGAAGGAGGAATGGGGGCAGGGAGAAGCAGCAGCAGAGATGATGCAGCTTCCATCTGCCTGACCACAGCACAGGTTAGAAACTGTGCTAACACTCCAGTTTCAGGAAGGGGAGGAAGGGGCAGGGAGAATTGGCAACAGCAGTAGTGCAAGCACATCTCCCAGCTTATCAGCCCTGATGCAGCCCCTTGCTGCTCAGCCCCAGTACAAACAGGGGCAGAGGAAAAGCCCTGTGGTTCCATGGGCTAGATCTGGCCCATGGGCCATGCATTGCTGACCCTTGCTTATTGCATATGTAGCAGCATTAAAAATGGACCCACCTGAAGGAATAGGAAGGGCTGCCCTGCAGAGGGACACAGTGTGAAGATACAGAGTTTGTCCCAGTAGAAACACCATTTGCCTTGAGGGCAAGTGAAGTTGTTTTGGAGGTAGCCCTCTTGGAAGTGGGGGGGGTGTAACCCTAGCGGGGTTTGAATGAGAGACATTAGCAAAAGCCTGGGAAAAGCCCAGGCCTGGGATTGGCTGAGAGGTTTTGTTAAAAGAGGGGAACAGTTTTCCCAGTGGGGAGAACAAAGGAGAGACAGAGGAGGTAAGAGACAGGCTGGAGACCAGGGAAAAGATCTCCCCATGGCCGTCTCCCTCGAGAGTCCCTGGCAGAGTCTTGCAGAAGTAGCAGCAAGAGGCTGCACGGAGAATGCTATACTGTGTCTGTTCTCCTGCCCTTCCCCTCCAAGCCCTGCTGGGGCAGGATAAAAGAGGAGCTGCCTGTGAGGAGCCTCAGAGTCTGGGAAGACCCTCCTGCAAGCCCCTGTGTGGCTGGGTGAGCACAGCAGGGAGGGGAATGCAGGGGAAGGGGAAGAGGCTGGAGACTGCCTTGGTTTTTCCCTTTGAGTGAGAAGGCATTGGGGAGGGGCAGGCTCAGGTGCTGGATGGAGCTCTGGGCTAGAGGGGCAGGGACTGCTCCAGCCACCAGAAGCCCCCCAGCCAGGCAGGGCCCAGGGAGAGGCTGCATTTGCTGGGTGCTGTGAAGCTGTGCTGGGCAGGGAAAAATGTTACAACCTGCAGCCCAGATACTGCTATCTGCTGAGCCAGGGAAAGAGTCTGAGCAGAAACAAGCTGCCAGGTCAGAAAGCAGCAGGGAAGAACTTATGAGGAGAGGCTATGGACCTGAACCTGTTTAGCCTCCACAAGAGAGGGCTGAGGGGGGATCTTGTGGCCTGTTACAAACTAGTCAGGGGGGATCAGCAGGCACTGGGGAAGTCCCTGTTCCCCCGAGCACTACCAGGAGTGACCAGGAATAACAGTCACAAGCTGGCAGAGGGTAGATTTAGGCTAGATATCTAGATATTTAGGCTAGATATCTAGGCTAGACCTACTTCACGGTCAGGGCGGGTAGGGTCTGGAGCCAGCTTCCAAGAAAAGTGGTGCTGGCTCCTACCCTGGAGGTCTTTAAGAGGAGGTTAGATGTACACCTTGCTGGGGTCATTTGACCCCAGTACTCTTTCCTGCCATGGCAGGGGGTTGGACTAGATGATGTACTCAGGTCCCTTCCAACCCTAGAAACTAGGGAACTAAGCTGTCTTGCAGGGACTGTAGGGGAGGAGCCACTGCTTGCTGCATGGAGACCCCTGGAGCTCATGCAAGGGATGCCAGCACCAGGGACCAGATCCTGTGCAGGGGCACAGATACAGTTGTTGGTGTCACTGGGCATAACCCTAGGTAACTCAGAGGGATGGAAGACCACAAGTGTCGATGAAGCCCCTCTGCTCTAGGCCCAGGCAAACCAGGGCCCACCCCCCCAACTTTTTGTAACCTCCTGTAATACTGGAAAACAGGATGAGTAGCAGGCAAGCTGAAACTCCCTAAAAACTGTTATCTGTGGAATGCAAGGACACCGCTCAGAGTGAGAAGTGAGGAGGAAAAGAGGGGGTGGGAGCCAGCTAGTGGAAAAATACTGCTGGAAGTGACCAGGGTATAAAT
The DNA here is from genome assembly GCF_052110815.1 of Crocodylus siamensis. Taxonomy (NCBI): domain Eukaryota; kingdom Metazoa; phylum Chordata; order Crocodylia; family Crocodylidae; genus Crocodylus; species Crocodylus siamensis. Next base: position 328,919,192 of record NC_143395.1, read on the forward strand.
ATACACTGTTGCAGGGCTAGGGGCACAGGATTTGAGACAATACAGTCTCCCTGCACCTTTTACTTGAGCTCATATAAACTCTGTATATTTCTCCCCCCAGTGTGTTTATTGGTGCGACGCACACCGGGCAACGAACCCAATTGTTGCCTCCCTTGGGTACCTTGTGCTGGCAACACAGTCCTCTCCCTCAGACACTCCTCCAGGGGCTGTGTACACAGGGTCCTCAGTACACAGTGTACAAGTTACAGACTGTGTAAATAAGTTCTTGATGGTTTATTAGTTGGTTTATCAATGTATGTATGTATTGGTTCCTTAGTTATTGTTGGTCATTTGTATACCTTCACCTAATGTAAAGTGTATCCATTAACACTTAAGCAAAATCCATCACCAGGTCATGCGGTCATTTGTTCTATTTCATTAGTTATATGTTACCTTGTAAATAATTTAATCCTGTAAATAGTTTTATAATGGTCTGCAAAGTTGTTTGATCGTAAGGGGAAGCTCTCCACTTGGGGACCCTGCAGCAGCTACCAATGGAGCTGGGAGGGCCACTGACTAGCAAGTACCCCAGGATCCCACTATTCAGGTGAAGGTGTGAGAAGTGTCATGTCCAGGGTTACGTATAAGATTGATAAATATCAATGGTATGCCTTTTGCCCTATCAGGGACTAGAACCAGAGCCCAGGGTCACTTCCCTTCCAAGACATCACATCTCACTGAGCCACATCCTCCCCCTGGCCTGTCTATTAGATAGATACTTTCTTCTCTTGGTTGCCAATTTCAACTTCCATTTGAAGAAGCCAGTGTCCTAACCATTAGGCAACTGCTCTAAAAACTGGGGACCCCCTCCCCATGCAAACACTGCTCTTATATTTTGATGGCTAACTGTCTAGGAATTTGCATAAGTGTATATATCTTTCCAGAGGAGGAAGGTTGTTATAGAATATAAGCTGGAGTGACTAAAAGGTCAAGGTGAATTGCACAGAGGGGAATAGGATCTCTGTGTAGGTGGCCCAAAATTCCATTTACACAGCTAAAGTGTTACTTACCTGTCTCAAGTGGAGTTGGAAATTGATATGTGTATTTTGACCTCTGGCCTAGCAGAGCTGCTGACACAAAGCAGAATGATAGCTAAGCCATCTTATTTATGCTAAGTAACCATCTTTACTGTGTCAACCATTTTCTAAGAAAAAGCAGCAAGTGAGTCTGTGTAATTCTGTGTGCTGTGAACCAGCTACAGGGAACAACAAGATAAGATATAGGGGTCTGAAGAATGGAAATGGTACAACCTGGGATAGAAAAACAGACTGGAATGTGAAAAAAACAACACGTAATTAGTAACAGAATCTGGGATGAACATATGCAAAAGGGTGAATTGGTGAAGAAGCCTCCAGAAGCTTTCAGGTTTTAGTCAAAAGCCACCCATTGACTGAAGAAGAGTCAAGGTTTTAGACATGCAGTCATAGCAAAAAGACAGGTAAATGAGTAAAATGAAAAGGCAATTCCATGCTAATGAAGGAAACAGTACACAGAAGTGGACCTTGAGATGGGAGGAGTAATGGATCAAACAAAAGGACGGACAGAAGTAGAATGAATTAACATTCATTCATGAGTATAAACCAAAGTGTATATATGCAGGAAAAAACTATTGCAGGTCCCCGGTTTGCTGTTTTTTGGGACCTTTGTCCAAACCTGTCTCCATTCGGAATAAAGCTGTTGTAAGCAATGTGTGCTAGTGTTTGCTCCCTGCTTGCTCTGGCTAATGAGCAACAGCACCTATGAGTTAATGGAGTTGGGGGTCTAACAAAGACCACCATCTCCTGTCACTGTGTTGTATTTAAAAGAGTTGAATTCAATAATGTTTCCTAGTGCAGCAGGAAGAACAATTGATAATTAAAAACACTTTGGTTTTATCCTTTCTTGCACTGAACTTAAGAAGGGAAATAATATTCATTTTGTAACTGAAAAAGTCTTTCTTATTTGATGGTATTTATATCTTCTTGGACTACCTTGCAGGCACAAATACCACTGTATCATAAGGACTACATCATATTTACATATTGTGCCCTCCATCTATTGAGAGCCATGCTGGGTAGAAAACAACTGCATAAATACCTGAGATGTACAATTTCACTTGCACAATAGCAAAGCTTTCAGCAGGTTCAGTATGTGGTGGTGTTACATACTGGAACAGAAGTCTCTTAAAATCATTCTTCACACCATGGACCAACAACTACAAACATCAATAAAGGTCTATCATAAACTCCTTTATAAAAATAAAATAAAATCTAACGGCCTTGTTACATGGTAATTTTAGGCAGCTTCTGGAGCTCTTAAGCCCTGGGTTGGTTGCTTGTTAACACCTGTATGTGGTTTAAAGCACTCATTTTCCTACTCAAAATTCACTTAAGTGCAGGATTATCTCTAACCCCCAAACCTTGTTCCTGTTTCATAGATTTCATAGATTTCATAGACATTAGGGCTGGAAGGGACCTCGGGAGATCATCGAGTCCAGCCCCCTGCCCGAAGGGCAGGAAGTCATCTGGGGTCATAGGATCCCAGCAAGATAAGCATCCAATTTACTCTTGAAGCTGTTCAATGTAGGTGCTTGAACCACCTCCGCTGTCCCCAGACCTTGGGGGCTCGGACAGTAAAGATATTCTTCCTTATGTCCAGCCTGAAACGGTCTTGCAGGAGTTTGTGACCATTCGACCTCATCATCCCTTGGGGCGCTCTGGTGAACAAACGTTCCCCCAGATCCTGGTGGTCACCCCTGATAAACTTATAGGTGGCCAGCAGATCACCCCTGAGCCTGCGCTTTTCCAGGCTAAAGAGTCCCATGGCTCTCAGCCTGTCATCATCAGGTCTGTTTTCCTGACCTCTGATCATGCGCGTGGCTCTCCTCTGGACTCTCTCAAGCTTGTCCACATCCTTTTTGAATTGTGGAGCCCAAAACTGGATGCAGTACTCCAGCTGCGGCCTCACCAAGGCCGAGTACAAGGGGAGAATGATGTCCCAGGATTTGCTCGAGAAGCATCTATGGATGCACGCCAGCATTTTGGTCGCTTTACTAGCCGCAGCATCGCACTGCAGGCTCATGTTCATCTTGTGGTCAGTCATGACCCCCAAGTCTCTTTCTTCTGTAGAGCTATCCAACGTAGCACTGCCGAGCCTATAAGGATGCTACAGGTTTTTCCTCCCAAGGTGGAGAACCTTGCATTTTTCGGTGTTAAACACCATCAGATTCTCATCCGCCCATTTGCTGAGCTTGTCCAGGTCAGCCTGGATCACCCGCCTATCTTCTGGCGTGGATGCTTTGCCCGAAAGTTTGGTGTCATCGGCGAACTTGGCCAGTCCACTCCTGACTCCAATGTCCACATCGTTAATGAAGATGTTGAACAGTATGGGTCCCAGGACAGAGCCTTGAGGGACCCCACTGGTCACAGGGCACCATGATGAGTGACTGCCATCAATTACAACACTCTGGGTCCGACCACGGAACTGCCACCTGGCCTTAGGTGTGGCCAATACCCACAGCTGTTCCACCCAAGTTGAAATCTCCCAGTAACCCAGGATATGGTGGCTCCTTTCTCACCCTCCTGTTCTGTGAGCCAAGGCAACCAGGGATTCTGAGGTGCAACAGAGCTGAACAGGGCTCCTTGCCCTCCAGGCACATTGGCAGAGCAAGCACTGCAGCTCTGGAGCACCTGGCAGTCACAGTAGCTAAAGATTATTTCCTTTGGCTAGCTGCTCATATCACACTGCACTGGGGGCAGGAGGGAGCACTATGCTTTAACATCCCCGTGCTGGCAGCAGCAGCAGAGTTTGCATGAGATGTGAAATCTTTGTGGGTGATTGCAATTACTGCTCCTTGCCAGTGCCAGGCAGTTGTGGCACTGGGCCCTGACCCTGCACCCTGGCTTTTGCCAGGCTCCTTTAAGCAGGAAGGTCAGACAGTGGCAGCAGTCTAGGATCCTCTGGACCACACAGCAGGAGGTGTCTGTCAAGAGCTTCTGCCTGGTGCTAGGCACCTCATACAGACTGGGGGCATCTAGGAGTGTGGCAGAGCCCAATGCTATGCTTCCTCTTTCCAGGCACTTGCTGATAAACCTGTGGGGGCACATCCAGGCTGGACAAGCCTAATTGTGGCTGCTCTCATCTCAGTAGCTCAGGTTCCAGATTTGACCTGCATGACCCTGGACCAGGGACCTCAGCCAGGACTTGGGAAGGGGTGCAGATCTGGGTGTCTCTTTGGGTCTCCAGGTACTGGGGCTTTGGGGGTCTCTGGGTGATTTGAGGATCTCCAGGGGATCTGGTGGATCTTGGGGTTTCTAGGATTTCCTGGGGATCTAGGAGTCTTCAGGAGATCTGGGGGTCTTCTTGACCCTGGAGATCTGGGTATCTCTGGAGATCTCAAAGTCTCTGGGGAATCAGGGAGTCTCCAGGGCCTGACCCCTAATGTGTCCCCTCCAGCCTCCCTACTCAGAGCCTCCTTCCCTCCATCCCCTCCTGCTGTAGCTGGGCTCTGCTTTGCCCCATACCAGGCATCATCTTCCCCCAGGACTAGAGCATGGGTGTTGTGTGTGCTCCTGGGCATCCTACTCTCTCCAGAGCATGGGGATCATGTATATCAAGGCTGCTGGCTGAGGGGGGTGCTCCATTGAAGCCAGGCAGAATTTGGGCAGGAGATAGTTCCCAAAATGTGGCTGTTTCAGAAGTTGTGGGGGGCAGTATAGGCTAGAGCTGAGCTGTGGGGGTTCCTTGCCCCCCTTCTGTCATAAGCATGTGGTCCCCCCATGCAGTCACCCCTATGCCCAGCCCTTGTGCACAACTGGTCCTGGCATCACTAGGGATGCTTTTGAGTGACATTCCAGTCTCCAGGGGTACTGCCTGTACCTGGGGCCATGTGAAGGTCCTCTCCCTACTTCCCTCCCTAGGTCCCTTCTGACCCTAGAAATCTATGAGAAATCTACCTCCTAGCTCTGTCTCTGCTCACCAGGCCTGTAGTGGCAAGTCATAGCTGTGGAAGTTAGGTACAGTTAGAGTAGGTTTTTACCTTAAGGTGTGACTGCAGGTAGGCTGCAATCAGACCTAGACAGGTTACAGGGGTGGGTGGATGAGAAGAGGGTGGGTTTCAACACTGACAAGTACAAGGTACTGCACCTGGGGAGGAAGAATCAGCAGTATACCTACAGGCTGGGGAATTCCCTTCTTGTCAGTGCAGAAGCAGAAAAGGATCTTAGAGTCAATATTGATGCCAAAATGAACATGGGCTGACAATGTGGGGACGCAGTTAGGAAGGCCAACCACACCTTGTCACGCATCCACAGATGCATCTCAAGCAGGTCCAAGGAGGTGATCCTCCCCTTCTGTGTGACACTGGTCAGGCTGCAGTTGGAGTACTGTGTCCAGTTTTGGGCGCCACACCTCAGGAGGGATGTGGACAACATGGAGACGGTCCAGAGGAGGGCCACTCACATGATCAGGGAGCAGCAGGGCAGACCTTATGAGGAGAGACTACGGGACCTGAACCTGTTCAGCCTCCACAAGAGCAGGCTGAGGGGGGGGTCTAGTGGCCATTTACAAACTAGTCAGGGGGGACCAGCTGGCACTGGGGGAGTCCCTGTTCCCCTGAGCACTCCCAGGAGTGACAAGAAGTAACAGTCACAAGCTGGCAGAGGGTAGATTTAGGCTAGATATTAGGAGGCGCTATTTCATGGTCAGGATGATGAGGATCTGGAACCAACTTCCAAGAGAAGTGGTGCTGGCTCCTACCCTGGGGGTCTTTAAGAGGAGGTTGGATGGACACCTTGCTGGGGTCGTTTAACCCCAGTACTCTTTTCTGCCATGGCAGGGGGTCAAACTTGATGATCTGTTCAGGTCCCTTCCAGCCCTACAAACTATGAAACTATGCTCCAATAAGCCAATCAACATTAAGCTGATTAACATTTGTGTGGCTTACAGTATAAGGTGTAAGAAGGCCCTAAGAGTGCAAATGATATCAGAGATCAGATCATTATGTGGTATGAATCACCATTGTGCAGTTATATCATCTGAAAACCTGGACTGATGGTTTTATATAGATATGGATAAACTTGCCCATCAAATAAAAAATGACCAAAATGGGAGATATGTAGCCTATGGTGACATGACAGTGGTTCTAAATAGTTTTATTATTTACAATCACTTTTTTTTAACAATGTCTGATGTTTTTCTGTAGATTACTGGATTAATGACAATATGCTAAAGGCATTTAGGTGTCTTTAAAGTCAATGGGAATATGACATTAAATATCTTTAAGAATCTGTCTCTCTCCCCCCATTCCTCCTTCTGTCTGTGAAAACCTAAGAAACTGATTTCCCTTCTGTAGCTCTACAATGGAGGAAAGATATTTCCTGGTTAAGAAATATTATCTGTAATTATGAAGGGCTCCTTTCTTTCAGTTTATTTTGTCCTTTTTCACAGCACAGCTTTTCACAGAAAAAAAAATAATCATGAGTATTGCTATGTATATTTTAACCTGCTTTCTAAACTCTCACTGAATTCTGTTCACTGATTTTCTTTTATGTTTAAAGGTTACAGGAATAGAGTGCATTTGCAACAAGTATACATGATCTGACAGTGAATACTAGACAAATTATACACATATATCTTTATGATATATGGTACATCTGTCTGTCTCAATTACATTGAGTTAAATCACTGGGAGTATTTCCATTGACTTCAATGGGAGGTTAACTGGGCTTGTAAAGATATGCTACCATCAAAGTGCCACTTTAATAAAATTTATATTAGGGAACAGAATAGTACACTTAAAAAAGTACAGTTTTCTCTTTAAGAAACATTGCACATCACTTTAGGAATATTACTTACAAACTTATTGACAATATGGTTACTACATAGTCTGTTCTGTTTTTTGGGGGGAGTCGTTTGTTTGTTTTGAAATTCCTTTGAGTCAGAATTCACAGAAGAGCTTTTCACATTAGTTGATATGCCTATTTATGATGACTGATGATTTCTCAACAGAACGATCTGGCTGTTATTATACAAAGTGTATATAGAGTATCGAGATCTATTTATAGTCATTTGATTCCAGCAACTTGGATATAGTTATCTGAACTATGAAGGCCTAAGGGCTTGTCTACAGGACAAGTTAGTATGCTTTAAATTGGGCAGGATTTTTGCAGGCACTTGCCTTTAATTCCCCTCTCTTACTGTTTACTAAGTGTGAGGTAGTTTGATTCCCTTTCAAAGAGCACTCTTGCTACACTGTAAAATAGGGACTTAATGGTCTGTAAATTCATGCCCTAGTTTATTGTTCACTAATTTTCACAGCTAGACAAACCCTAAAAGAAAGAAAAAATCAGGTCCAAATATTCTGAAATGGTAATAATTATAGCATAACCTTTTCTCAGTCTTTTAAAAGGCTAAATCCTATAAAGTTCAGCAGGAATCTGGAAATTCTCCAGGGCACTTGACTAAATGGATTTAATTTGAGTGAATAATCTGAGATGTCTTTTGATAGAGTTTGTCCAGCTATGATAAAAAAACAACTTATTCTATGTTTCTAATGGTAGGCTTGTAATAGCATTCACCATAGTAACATAATGCTTCATTATAAACCTGAACACATTCTTGTATTCTAAGAATATGTTCTTTTCTCACATTGTTTCTGAATATTGTTTTGATGACAAAGCAATTCTTCATTTCTGAAAGGTGGAGTGGAATTTTCCTAAATGAATCTTTAAAATAATCTGCTCTAAATGGGTCAAGCTGACCTTGGCTATGATTGTTTTTATTTGTAGAGAATTCTGTAACCCCATTAAAGTGTGGTATTGTACACTGAAAACTGACAAATATACTGTTCAAATGGAGAGAGCATAACATACATGAGGTCTTGACAGGACAGTTCCAGAGGCCCACTGTAATTCTTTATTAAAACAATTTATGAAACAAAAAAAAATTGAAAAGAAAGAACTGTGAGTCCTATGTGCTTACTGTGTGCGAGTCATTAATCTGTATATACAACTACATAACAGAGCTTAATACCTGTCAAAACAGATTGTACTAATGCCAGCCTTTTATCAAAAAGTGTACATTGTAAGTAGTCCTCAGTAAACTTTGAGTTGTGCAGCACTGATGTAACAGATTCATTTTTCTGATATTCCAAAAGGCTGTTCAGTGATGTTGCATTCACAGAAGAGACCATCCAATCAATTTATTCACCTTTTAAATAGAGTGAGATTAAACTAATTATTTCCAAGTGTTATACTTTCTGCTGATTGGCAGATCTGGAAAACATCCAGGAGTTCCTGGATGTTTTACTGAAAAACTAGCTACTGTCTGAGAATCAACAGAAAGAAAAGAAGAGCAGATAATTTATCTTACACTCTGCTACTTAGACTATGAAAGAAATTAACTGTTCATATGTAAACCAATATTTCTGGAGCAGGAATGAACAAAATGATATTTATTTCTCAATCAATGACAGCTGTTATACATTCTGGCATCACTGTACATACTGATCAACCTCTTGATATAGCAAGTAAATTCCCAATGATGATAAGAAAGATGGTAATGAAATGATCAGTGCCTGCGTTGTATGAGGTACTGATATAATTTAAGACTGTAACCATCAGTAAAAAACCCTTAATCATCTTTTTTACCTTTAAGGTTATAATTTATAATTAATTATCTAGACAATGATTTGATTGTCAGTCCAAAAACCCAGTTTTTGCTGTTCTTCATTAGTCTATAGAAGGAAGCACCTTCCCATTCTGAGGATTACTCAATAAATTCAAAACTCATTGGACACCATCTTTGGTGAAACATAGACAAAAACAGACAAGCAAAAAACAAAACTAAAACAAATGTAAACCACCTCTAATTCAGTTACTAATGACATGGTACCAGGGCCACAATCTTAGTAGGTAGAATGATGAAAAAATGGGGTCAATAAAATAATTTTCTAAAAATTCCCGCTGACAGAAAAGATTATTTTTAAAGGTATATCTCTGGGACTGCCTTCAGGACCATGCCTGGCAAGAATATTTTAAAAGTTAATGCAAAAACTTAAATATAATATTTAAAGAGAGAGGTGGGAGGAAGATGGATTTTTGAGCAGACAACTCCCTTTGGATGTTGCTTTTACAGCATGGGACATGGCAACAGCACTTTTAAGATTATAGATCTGAATTGAATTCCTTTAATTTTTTCATATGTATTTAATAGGTTTTCTACTAGGGTAGTTCCATAAAAAAATCTACAATAATCTATGTCCTATGAAATGGGGGCCCTCCCCTTTGAATATTTTATTCCAGTTCCTCCTATTATTTAATTTGCTACTTTCTCTTCATCACATACTTCCAGATATGGGTGGCATGATTAATGTAGAAGGATGGCTAAGCCATGATAGGTTAGGGTAAACAACATTATTAAGTATGAGCAAACAACTATTTACTTCAAGAAAAAAGGGAGCAGGTTTTTATACATATCATCCTCTCCAGTTATAACTGCCTGCTTGCTTGCTCTTACCTCATAATAGATTAAAGCTCTTCACTGAAGACTAAATTACTGTGAATTAGCCTTTATGAACCACAGGAGGAAGGTGTGCAGATGTGTAATTGCCTTGAAGAAGTTTATAGACAAGGAGACCTTGCTGCAGCATGACAGCTACTAGCATATTCCAGCCCATGGGCTAATTACTCACTGGTCTGAATGCTGACTCACCAGAGGGACTGAGCAGTCCTTATGGCCAATGTGACTCAGGTGCATAGCCTGTAGGAAGGGTAAAAGGGAGGGGGATGCTGGCATGAAGAAAAGCAGCCAAGATGTTTGCTGCCCCCACCACTCACTGCTGATGGGCTGTGAGGGCTGCCTATTATGTGGCCCCATGCCTCTCAACCAATCAGTGGTGAGGGCTGGAGCCACTGGGGTTCTTTGGCCAGTCAGAGGTGTGGGAGAGCCCTGCAATGATGAGCCCCCTTGAAAATGGCAGCGAGCCCCATTCTTTGGTCACCTACCTCCTTGATTTGGGTAGGCCCCTACAGATATTGAGTCATCATATGCCAAAGCCATTCATAAGACTTCTATTAACCTTTATTGTTTTAGAGAGACAGCACAGTATTCTCCACACAAACCAAGCTAATTCAGGTAAGAATGCACACATCCTTCCCTTTCTCAGCAGTCCAGTTCTGTCTTGAATGAAGAAAGAATCCCAGTGGAAGTGGGTAGCCAGTAGCTTCCAGCATATTCCACAGACTGTCAATTTTATATGTGACATTTTTTCCCTCCCAGTATTCTCCTTAGGTCTTTTGGAAGTAAAACTAATCTGTAGCCAAACTAGCATAGGTTTTGTAGGCCGAGCCATCATGGCAAACAATTATCTCAGTTCTTTAACAGTCAGAAGATGAATCCTTATGATTGCTTTAGCTGTTGTAGTTAAAATGTTCCAGCCAGCATTATTACATATGTCTTCACACAGTGATTGGCTCAGTGCTGGGATGGAGACCTGATTTGACCTGTAAATATATTTGTGTACAATGAAAACTTCTTATGCAACTTCAGTTCCAGCTACATGTAGTATATTGACACACTGCTCCTCTCACTGAATTTTTCTTCATATGTATGCAGAAACAAGACTGCTCAATTAAAATTCTGATCCCTCATATCTCCCTTCTCCCCCACTCCCTGAGTGTTTCTCTTCTTACTTCAAAGTCAAGTGCTGCGGCATAAAGCAGTAGTGCAAAGATGGATTGTGTAACCAGGTTGTTACCCCTGGGTGCTAAGGGGGTGGAATGTGTCAGGGATCACCTTACCCTTCTAAGCCCTGCTCCCCATCATCCTGCATCTTTTTGGCTTCACTTGAGGCAGCAAGCATCTGCAGTTGTGCAGGATCATGTGTGAGCGCATGAAGGACATTCTAAGTAATGGAGTTCTGTTGAGCAACAGCGAGCAGCAAGGGAGCTGTTTGCTGCCACTGCTTGGGCGAAGATGACACCCCATTTTTTGCCATTGAAAAAGTGGGCTTTGGGGCACTCAACATGGCTGCCAGAGGCCAAAAATGTAATGACATGTCCACCCCCTAGCATCAAACTCCAGATGCTGCTCCTGTGCCACCTAGAGAGCCAGATCCCTGCTAAGACGTTACAGAAAGGGGGAATGAGAGAGGGTAGATTTCCCAGCGCAGTTACCCCTCTGGCATGAAATACTGTTTTGTTCTGTTTTTCTGTTTCTAAGTTAACTGGATAAAAATCAACCACTTATTTTCAGGTTCAATTTCTGGGTAAAAAACCCATACCTATTCACTGAATAGGAGTTGATGACTATAGATAAAGAAATTGAACTTATATTGCCTTTTCAAAATCCCACGGGAGAAATGAATAACCAAGCAAATACCCCAAAGGGATAAAATCATTTAAAATACTAAAATAAATATTACACTGGAAAAAATAGAATTAGTATTTTTATTGCATTCCCAAAAAAGTAGCAAGTACAGAAGTCAAGACCATAGGGGACTGATGGTAAGTCAACCTTAAATATACATCAGTGTGTTTTTTATGATTCTTTTGGAGGAAGAAAAATAATAGACTTATACTGTGAACAATACAATGTGTGGGTTACACTAACAATTGCACTAATAACAGTTGCAAATGTATTCAAGGGCAATGGATCAGATGAACTGGCACATTTGACACATGTTCAGTGTGTCTCTTTCCCCCTCTTGTTCACACACTGGAAATGGAATCAGGACTGTACTGACAATGCAAATGTATTATCCTGGCTTACAACCTGTTTCAAGTTAGAACTGGATGCAAAGAGCTAGAGTAAGCTATAGTCATATCCATCTTGGATTTGATGTCCTACCCACTCTTGTTACATAAATGGATTGTGATAATAGTTAATTCCTGGATTATTTCTCATTTTAGAAGGCAAAATATATTATCATGGCCCTTTTCATATTGTTTACCTCATTAAACTCAAGGGAGGGTAGAAGTTTAATAATTGGTCTATGCCAGAACTAGCAGTTATCATCAGCATGGAGAGGACTTCTGCAGAAAACTCTTTGGCCAACGTATACTGTGTGTTTAGAGAACTAAACTAGCTAAAGACAAATGTTGATTCATACAATGCTTACATAAGCAGCTAGCAATCTCTGGAAAGGAGAATGACTGAGGTTTTAATGGGCACATCTACATGTGCCTCTTTTAAATGGACTTAGCATAAATCACTACTTTTAAGGTGCATTAAGGGAGTGTGTACACGTGCATACCCTTAGTGCACCTTAAAAATAGTGATTTAAGGCTATGTGAGCCTAAATTAGTTGCAAATAGTTAAGTTGCATTAGTGCACATGTAGATGCGCTAATGCATATTAACACAGTGTGTGTCAATGGATACACATGGTGTTAATGGATATTAGCACATACACATGTAGACACACACATAAATCACTGTAATGTTTCTTAAGCAAAGGTTCATTAAGTTTAGGTGTATGTGAGTATATGCTTAGACATGCCCAGTTAGAGTTCTATCCATGCTCTTCCACCTCATCCACCTGTGGTCATCAGATCCAGATGTCACAGAAATATATCTGCCTAGGACAAGGGTGGCCACTTGATACTGACTGCCAACTAGCCATTGAGCTATTGATTGCTACCCTTTGAGCCCATCAATATGGACAGGTTTCTATTCACTTTACAGTTCACTCATCCAACCTATACTTCCTTAGATTGCTTGTAAGAATGTTGGGGGAAACTATCAAAAGCATTGCTGAAGTCAGTGTATATCACATTCAGTGGTCTCCCCACACCCACGAAGCCAGTCAGCTCGTCAAAGGCAATCAAGTTGGTAAGGCATGACTTGCCCTTTGTGAATCCATGCTGACTTCTCTTAATCACTTTTTTTCTCCTCCAGGTGCCTAGAACTGGATTCCTTAAAGACATGCTTCATGGTTTTTCCAAGAACTGAGGTGAGACTGACTGGTCTGTAGTTCCCTGGATCCTCATTCTTCTCTTTTGTAAATATAGGCACTATATTTGCCTTTTTCCTCTCCTGATTGCCATGATTTTTCAAAGAAGATGGCCAGTGGCTGTGCAATCACATTGGTCAATTTCTTCAGCACCCTCAGGTGCATTGTGTCTGGCCCCATGAACTTGTACACATCCAACTTCTCTCAATAGCCCCTAACACATACATTCACCACTGTTGGCTGCTCACCTCCCCCACAAACTGTTCTGCCAGGTGCAGTGGTCTGGCAACTGACTTTGCCTGTGAATACTGAAATGAAAAAGGCGTTGAGTGCGTCAGCCTTTTCATAGATTTCATAGATCTCATAGACATTAGGGCTGGAAGGGACCTTGGAAGATCATCGAGTCCAGCCTCCCACCCAAAGTCAGCTGGGGTCATAGGATCCCAGCAAGATAAGCATCCAATTTGCTCTTGAAGATTTTCAATGTAGGTGCTTGAACCACCTCTGATGGCAGACTGTTCCAGACCTTGGGGGCTCGGACAGTAAAGAAATTCTTCCTTATGTCCAGACTGAAACAGTCTTGCAGGTGTTTGTAACCGTTCAACCTCATCATCCCTTGGGGTCCTCTGGTGAACAAGTGTTCCCCTAGGCACTGGTGGCCACCCCAATAAACTTATAGGTGGCCATCAGATAACCCCTGAGCCTGTGCTTTTCCAGGCTAAAGAGCTCCATGGCTCTCAGCTTGTTGTTGTAAGGTCTGTTTTCCTGACCTCTGATCTTGCATGTGGCTTTTCTCTGGACTCTCTCAAGCTTCTCCACATTCTTTTTGAATTGTGGAGCCTAAAACTAGATGCGGTACTCCAGGTGTGGCCTCACCAAGGCGAAGTACAAGGGGAGAATGATGTCCCGGGATTTGCTTGAGAAGCATCTATGGATGCAAGCCAGCATTTTGGTCACTCTACTATCTGCAGCATCACACTGCAGCCTTATATTCATCTTGTGGTCAATCATGACCCCCTCTTTCTTCCATAGTGCTAGCCAGCGTAGCGTTGCCAAGCCTATAAGGATGCTGCACGTTTTTCCTCCCAAGGTGGAGAACCTTACATTTTTCAGCGTTAAATACCATCAGGTTCTCATCCACCCATTTGCTGAGCCTGTCCAGGTCAGCCTGGATCGTCCTCCTGTCTTCTGGTGTGGATGCTTTGCCCCACAGTTTGGTGTCATTGGTAAACTTGACCAGTCTGCTTCTGACTCCAATGTCCACATCATTAATGAAGATGTTGAACAATATGGGTCCAAAGAAAGAACCTTGGGGGACCCCACTCGTCACAGGGCACCATGATGATTGACTTCCATCAATTACCACCCTCTGGGTCTGACCGCAGAGCCAGTTCCCCAGCCAGCAGATCATAGTGGACACAAGGCTACAATTGTTCAGTTTTGCCAAGGGGTGATCATGGGATACCAGATTGAAGGCTTTTTTGAAGTCAAGATATATGACATCAATCTCTTCTCCCTTGTCCAGATGATAGGTCACCTGGTTATAGAAGGTAATGAGATTGGTCAGACAAGACCTACCTGCAACAGACCCGTGCTGGCTATCCCTCAGAATGTTGGCATCTACCAGCCCATTAAGGATGGGCTCTTTAATAAACTTTTCTAAGACCTTCCCCAGGATAGAAGTCAGGCTGATGGGCCTATAGTTAGCCGGATCCACTTTCCTCCCTATCCTGAAGATAGGCACCATATTGGCACTACTTCGGGCACTACACCACAGCACCAGGAGTTTTCAAAGATCCATGCCAGGGGCTGGACTATAATGCTAGGCAGCTCCTTGAGTACCCTGGGGTGTAGATTGTCAGGGCCGGCTGACTTGAAGGTATCCATCCACTCAACGTGTTCCTTCACAAGGTCAGCATTAGTGGATTGTGGGGGATCTCCCTCACCCAGACCTCCCTGTCCCGTGGTGGGCAAGGGTGTCCCATGGCACTGATAGAAGACCGAAGCAAAGTACCCATTTAATAGGTTGGCTTTTTCCTGGGGGTCAGCTATCAGCTGTCCCATCTGGTTCAGCAGGGTTCCAACGTTGCACTGCTTTTTTCTGAAAAAGGACTTTTTATTGTCCTTGATGCTCAAAGCTAGTTGGAGTTTAGTTGCAGCCTTGGCTTTCCTGGTTTGCTCCCTGCAGGACCAGACCAGTGCAGAATATTCCTCCTTGGAAGTAAATCCCATCCTCCATCCTTTGTAGGCCTTTCTTTTTAGCCTCAAGAGGTCTTCTAGATTCCTAGAGAGCCAGGGGGGCTGCTGTGCCCTCTTGCTGCCTTTCCTCCGAGATGGAATAGAATTAGCTTGTGCATTGAGGATCACTCTCTTTAGGAGCAACCACTCATCCTGAACTCTCCTCCCCCTGGGGTTGTGGTCCCTTAGGGCCTCATTGACAAACCTTCTGAGCTTGTTGAAGTCAGCTTTCCTGAAGTCAAGGACTTCCGTGTTGCTGACTGACTTGCCAGCTTTACAGTGGATGGTGAAGGTGATCAGGTCATGGTCACTGTCACCCAGCTTCCCATCTATCACTAGGTCACTGATTAGGTCATCCCCAGTAGCCAACACCAAGTCAAGCAGTGCTTTACCTCTGGGTCACTGGCCCATAGACTTCTGGAGTCAGGTAAGGTCATCCATGCAGGATAGGAAGCTTTGTGACCAGTCGGATTTTGCTGAGTAATCCTCCCATGAGATGTCTGGGAAACTAAAATCACCCATGACAGCCATGGTCCTGGAGCATGCAGCCTCAACCAGTTCCCCGGTGAACTCCTGGTCAAGCTCTTGACTTTGGGTGGGAGGTCTGTAGTAGACTCCCACCATTGTGTCCCCTGTGCCATGTTCCCCATGGATTTTAACCCTGAGGTCTACATCCTCTGTCACCAATTTGCCTTCCTCATTTAGTAAGAGACTCACACTTTTCCTGTTCTTCCTCTTGTTACTGACATACTTGTAGAAAGCCTTCTTGTTACCCTTCCTGTCCATTGCTAACTACAAGTCCAATTGTGCTTTGGCCTTCTTGATTGTCTCCCTGCATGCCTAAGCAATACTCTTATACTGCTCTGTTGACTACAGGTGCTTATGGGAAGGATTTCTTCTGTTTTATAGGAGTAAAAGGGTCCTATATTACCCATTTTAACCCCTCCCAGTTGAAAAGAGCTTTCCTGCCATTACTTTGATGTTCAATAATGATTTTTTAAATTCTTTTCTTTTGTTGTGTGGGAGGATGTTCCTCAAAAAAGACAAGAAAAAGAAAGGAAACAAAATAAAATAGACTCTGAAAGACACAGCACCATGACACATGGTTATTGAAAAATATAGGGCTTCACCATCTCATGCATCCCTTTCTCATGCCATCTGGACCCTGAGAATCCCTTCAGGGTAGAACAGAGTTCAAGAAAACAAAGAAAAATCAAAATAAACAGTTCCTTGTCATTTCTGTGGCTTCTCTTTCCTTTGCCCTTTATTTAAAACTGGGTTTTTTTTGCCTCTTTGCAACTCTTTTATCCCATTCACTGAGTGGATAGATTCTCAGCCTTCAGTTCCCCAGTTTTTCAACCATCCCTGGGTCAGAGCTGAGGGTTTTTATAATTGTCACACTTCTTCATGTATGGTTCTCCCCTTTTCTTTCACTGTAGGGGGTACCTGGGTGTAACTCACCCCTCCTCCATTCCTTCCCTCTCTTTCCCCCCAGTTGGGGTTCTCTGGGTGCATTCTACCCCTCTGCTACTGACTCTCCCTCACTGGCTCCCAGCTTGCTCTTCTCAGATGGGTCTCAAACCTCTGTGCTTGCATCTCTCTCACCAGCTTCCAGCTGCCATTCTCTGGGTGCGTCCAGTCCTGCCACGCTGGGCTCCTTCTCCCTAGCTCCCAGCCAGGGGTGTCCAGGCATGCCTCACCCCTCTGTGCTTCCTTCTGTCTCCCTGGTTCCCAGTGGAAACTCTTCAGGAACTCCCCACCCTTCCAGACTCAGCTACCACTCTCTGGCATGAAATGGGGATTATCTGGGTGTGCCCTGCCCCTCTACGCTTGGCTGTCTCTCACCAGCTTGGAGTGGAGACCCCCAAAAATCTCTCTGCTCCCAAAAGTCTTTTTTCCCCAACTGTCCTTTTCCCCCTGGAGTCAGCTCCCCTTCTGGACATGTGGCTGTCATCTCCTCTTTGCCTCTTCTGATGTAAGTACTGAGAGAATGGAGTTGGTTCCCTGGGAATTCCCTTCACCGAGTCCTTCTCCCTCTCACATCCTCCCTAGTTGTTTGTCCAAGTTTTCATAGATTTCAGAGATTTCATAAATATCATAGACATTAGGGGCTGGAAGGGACCTTATGAGATCATTAAGTCCAGTCCCCCTACCAGAGGCAGGAAGTCTGCAGGGATCAAATGCCTTTTGGATGAATCCAGAGTAGGTGCTTGCACCACCTCTGTGTGGAGTCTGTTCCAGATCTTGGACACTCAGACTGTAAAGGAGTTTTTCCTTGTATCGAGTCTGAATTGGCCTTCTAGAAGTTTGTGGCCATTAGACGTAGTTATCCCTTGCGGAGCCCTGGAGAACAGATCCTGATGCACCCCCCTTATATATTTATAGGCAGCCACCAAGTCCCCCCTGAGCCTTCTCTTCACCAGTGTGAGGAGTCCCATGTTCCTCAGCCTCTTCTCATAAGGCTTGCTCTCTTGGCCTTTGATCATACAGGTGGCTCTCCTCTGGACTCTCTTGAGCTTATCCATATTCCTCCTGAATTAAGGGCTCAAAACTGGAATGCAGTACTTTCACGTTTTATAAGCTTCCTTATTGAGGTTTAGTTTACTGAAGAGTTCCCTGCTAAGCCAAGCTGGTCTTCTGTTATACTTCCAGTCTTCCTGCACACAGTAGTTTGTTCCTGCATCCTCAGTAAGGTTTATTTAAAGTACAGGCAACTCGTGGACTTCTCCCTCTTTCAGACTGGTCTCTCAGGGAATACTGCCCATGAGATCCCTGAGTGAGGTCTGCTTTTCTGAAGTCCAGGGTCCCTAGTCTGGTGCTCTCCTTTCTTCCTTTTCTCAGGATCCTGAACTGAATCATCTTGTGATCACTACCATAAACTTAAAGAAGTAGACTTAAAGACTGTCTATATAGACTGTTCAGGAGTGGGGTGAGGGAGGGCTCATTTTAATTAGAGTGGTTCCCAATTAAAAGAGCTCACTGTCACATGTATTAAGTCATTCAACATGGTTGTGGGATGCTTTTATTTAAACCTCATTGAATGAGCTTTAAATAAAGCGTGCCATGGCCATTTTGAAATGCATAGGGGTTTAATACACACAAAGGTGAAGTGATGCTGGATCATTCTATTCAGAGCACAAATGAGCATGTCTATAGCCACCATTGGCTATATAAAGATTGTCAGTTCCTATTGGGAGAGTTACTGTTCTCTTGGTAGAAACCAAAAATGATTAGACATTAGAGCTTTTTCTCCAAGAAGACTAAAAGTCTTCAACTTTTCCCCCTAATTTAACTCCTCCTGAGGACCAGGAGAAATGGCAATGAGGGAAAGGTTCCCATGTATTCCAGAGTCTTGGGGCACCCCAGTGTGGAAAAGATATAGGGGAGGCTGATCCTGCCCCTCCCTTCCCATCCTTAGTACTCCCCTTTCCTCCCCATGCCTGCTTCTCATACTGGAGTATCCACTGTTCAAAGGGAGCTTTGCCCCACTGCTCCAGTCCCCTGGCAATGAGAGAACTAGAGCTGTCCACATTTTCCCCAGACTGGGATCATCCTGGTTTAGGGAAATAACAAATAACAGAGGAGAGGGGGGAAGTTGCAGACTGTATGTCTGTATTGTTTCCCGTGTCAGAATAATTTCTAGTGGATATTTTCCACCACTAAAAAAGGGAACATGTTTACATTGTCAAAATAAAAGGTGAAAATGGAAGAACTCTTACTGAAAGGGACTTTCTTACATGGTGTGTAGTGTTCAAGTGTCCTCTTGCTCACTGCCTTTCTTGGTTTTCAGCCTTCTTGGGTTTGTTTGCTCTAAGAGACCATTGCCCACAAGAAATTCCTAAGCCCAGGTGTGACACAGAACCACCCCCCTCAAATTTGTGTTTGATGGCAAAAAGCTCAGAGATTTATTATCACTTAGTAGACTGTTTCCCAACCTTTTCCAGCCCAAGTCACACTTACATTAATACATTTTTTTTTCTGTGGCACACATGTCACAGATTTTCAGATATGGCATACTAACACTGGTGTGCTGTGGCACACCAGTTGAAAAGCACCAACTTATCACAGTAGCTGGTCTGTTTGGCAGTCAACCCAACTTAGTAAAACTATCAGGAGAAGGTAGCAACTCTGTGCATTAATTATGTAGCACTACGTCACTATGAAGAAACAAATCTTGTGGCACCTCTATTTATACCTCAAATACTCACATTTTCATGCCAACTCTTGTCTATTTTTTCTGTCCAGGTATCCATTTCTACTGTCTCTTTACCAAGCTCATACATGGCCACTTTGGTTCTTCCACTATTTTCACACTTGCCTTCATTCATTTTACTTTGCTCCTATTACTCCCATCTCATACCAGCCTCCTTTCATTGATGGGTTTTCACTTTTTACATTTCTTCTCAAGTCATCCTGAAGTCAGTGAGGCCTGTCCTTCCTGAGCTCTGTCTTGAAACCTTGGGTAAAGTTGCACATTACAACCTGACCATACTCAATCCATGGAACATTAAATGATGTTAAAGATAGAACATGCTGTCAGCAATTATTCGTTAAGGGCTAATACCATTTCCTGCCTGCTTAATTCTGACTTGCCACAGAAGGTATGACATGTGGGGGCATAGCTAGGAGCCAGGACACCTGGACTCAATCCCTATTCTGAGTGGGGAAGTGGGGGGCTGTGACCAGTGCATCTTGGGATACAAGTGGACTGCAAATTGCTTGCTTTATCTCTTTGCAGCAATCTAATTGACCTTAATAAGAGCTAGGTAATAGAGCTCAGAGCTAACCCTTACCTGAGGTGGCATAACTTTGTGACACTCATTGGGACGCCTGTATTGTAAGTGTCCTTGGTATGGTCTGAGTGCAACTTGTAACTTGTCCTTTAGACTAATCCATAGTTTAGCTTAACTGGAAGTCCCACAACATGCTTACCTCAACAAAACATGATCTGTCATCTCCCTCTCCTCCTTCTCCCTCCCTCCCAGCCACTTCTTTGGTGCTTGTTTTTTGCTTTCTTTCAGAATTTCTGTTTTACCTTCTTCATTAATAAATACTTGCTATTATTGTATCAGGATTCTAGTTGGTGACAATTCATTTTTTCTTATCAAAAGCCAAAAGAATGCTAGTACATCTGGAGTCCATGCTATTAAGTATTTGTAGGTATGACATGCTGAATGAGCTTATTCCCTCTATCCTGGACAAATAATGTGAGAGGAGGGAAAAGCATATAGGAAGAGGCTAAGCATAGCAACTTTGGAATCTGAAAGGAATCTAGAGAGAAACCTTCAAGTAGCAAAGCTAATCAAACACATGCTATTTGGCTGTAAAAGGCCGAATGCTGCTTTTTAAAATGAAATTCTAGAATCATCTTATTTGAATGGCATCACTTAATGGCATTGTAGAGAATTTCAGCAATATCATCAAAATGTGACACCACCATAAATAGACAAATATAGTACTTGAGCGATGAATTTTTAAAATACCCTCTGCTGTTAACAAAGGCAAACCTTTGTGGCCTTCGCAAGTGATATGGCCTTCAGAGAAGGAGACCAACTGATGAACTTGTTTGCCTTTCAATGAGATATTAAACACTTACTTTTAAAGTATTGTACTTCCTGCTAATTAGTTGAATAAAAATCCTGGAGTGAATTTTGAAATGTTACACTGATAAAAATGTACCTTCTATCTGAGATGCTTCCTTTGCTTTATGAACTATAAAAACATTAACCCTTTATATAGAAATGAATGATAATTAAAAAAAATAATTTCTCATTATAATTTTAATTTTTAACAAAATGCTACTGGAAGTACAAGCCTGTTCATTTATATTACTTTTTCTTTATTAAGCATCTAAATTGTAGAAATCTAGGAAAAACTAAAAGTAAAATCTTTAAGTTTTATTCAAACAAAATTCTCATTGTGGTAAATTGCCCCATTATTAAGGACTAGAGTAGCATGAAATGTTTTCTCTCTCTCCTTCTTAAATGTATTTGAGCCTAGAAAAAATATGTAGTATTTGTTGGCAATTAGCAGCCTCCCTTATTTGCCCTTTTGCACCCAGAGATGTTGCATATCTTTAATTCCTAATAATTTTCCAGTTGTCACATGACTTCAACTCAAACTAAACTTTGTCTCTTTTCTTCAGTCATTTATTAATAAAGGCTATGCTCATCCTTACTCTCTATTTTATTCTATGCATTTATTATTTTTCCTGAGTATTTTCCTGCATATCTGATTTTTATTATTCAATGCCTTTCCTAATTAAATAACACTGTTAGGCAAAAAGTGTCTCTGTAATGAACCCTTCCACTTTTCCATCAAGGTTAGGATGCTGAGGAAAGAGAAAGAGTTCAGAAGACCAGGTCAACTTAACCATTTATTAGATAACATAATTATGAATATAAACAGTTAAATACTAAATAATTAGAATATAGAGTACAACAAGCTATTATAACAGATAGTGGGAGGCTCAGTAAGGGTATCAGTCCATTTAGTTCAATAGTTCCAAATTCCCTTTTTATTTCATTTCTTACATAGTTGCTTTGACTAAATGCAGCATACATTTCTATCTTACCCTATTCAGTTAACAAAGATATATCATCATTATATCAGGATTCTATTTAATGACACACAGTCCTTTTTAAAGTGAAAACATCAAGCTATAACTGTTACTTTGTACTGTACTGTACTGTTACTGTAGCTTGAAAACATCAAGCTACAACTGTTACATTTATTATTGCCTTCCAAGAACCAAGCATCAGCACCTGGCCTAATTTAATATTGGTGGACTGGACAAATACATTTCTGTTTTACTCTGAAGTTGTAGAAAGTTTTATTTTTGTAAGAACTCCTTATCAGGTGCAGTCTGAAAAAGGGCTTCAGACTTTTCATGCCCTCTTTTTCCAAAGGCAAAGTACTGATGTAACTTTTGCAGAATTAGGTCAATCAACTAAGAGGGCTCAAGCATTCCTCTACCTTTTCTACTGAATTCAGATGATAGAGCAGAAAATAATGCGTTGCTTCTTCTCCTTCCCTCTGTGGCAAGGGAGAACAACTGTACTCTATTTATGGCAGCCTTTGAATATTTCAAAAACTCTCTCATGTATCCCCCTTAATCTATTTTTCTCTAACCATACCTGGTTCTCTCAATCTTTCCTTGTAAACCTTGTGTTAATTTGTCTTTTTAGTCATACATCTCTCAGTCTTCTCCAGTTCCCCTACAACATTTAAAAAACTGCAGATCACAGAACTGAGGTATAACCAAAGTAAATCATTGGTACTATGAAGTAAGAACCAGAGATCCTGTTTTTCTCTGATAAGAAGCCCTATTTTGGATTTAAAAATGTAACCCAAATTCCACATTCTTCCATGATTAAAATGAAACACCACCATATATATATGGTGGAACAATGGCCACAAGCTGAGGGAGGGTAGGTTTAGGTTAGATATTAGGAAGAACTACTTCACTGTAAAGGTGGCCAGAGCCTGGAATAGGCTTCCCAGAGAGGTGGTGCTCCCACCTTCCCTGGAGATCTTCAAGAGGAGACTGGATAGGCACCTGGCTGGGGTCTTAGGATCCCTGCCATCCCCAGTGCTCATTCCCTCCCATGGCAGGGGGTTGGACTTGATGATCTGTCTAGGTCCCTTCCAACTCATTGATCCTATGATTTTATATATATATATATATATATAGTGGCGTTAATCATGGACAAATGTGGATTTTGCATTACTTTTTTGTATCTGAAAATTGGGCCTTTTTTTTTTTTTTAGTCAGAGAAAACCAGGATCCCTGGTGACAGTGGTACTATCATGTCTTGTGTCTAGCATGTAATAATTCTGCCTTTCTGCCCAGTGGCCTACATCAAGGCCTGCCTAGCTTGAAGCCATTAGAACATAGTCTTACAAAATAGACAACATAGTTTAAACTCTATACTGATGATATAGGCCTGTAAAAACAGGCCTAATTACTTAAGAACTATCTTAACCAGTAGAGTATTGGACAGAAAATGTCTCCATATTCTTCCTTCTGATTTTTTTTTTTTTTTTTACTTTAAATTAAGTTTCCAGATTTAGATGATGGTATGCCACAAAAGAGGAAAGCAGACAGAACTTACAGTTTTCACCTGATCTGGTCACAGAAAGTGGTCTATAGCCATGACCAAACACAAGTGCATGGTTTCTGATCACTTAAAAAATGGCAGTCAGGCAAAAGTCTGAACCCTTATTCTATGAGGGTTCAGATAAAGATGTTTCAAAATATAGTATCTTCTGTCACTTGTGTCTGCACTGCCTCCCAGCTTGTTACTATTTTCAGAATGGGGGTGGGGAGAAGGGTGTGGAGGGAGTTTGCTCAGGATTTTTTTTAGCCCCAGCTGGAGTGTGAGGCAAGTGTATTAGAGCCCCCCTGAGGTGGGAGGAGGCTCAAATTCATCCACCCCTCTCTTCAACACCAGCAAGCTATCTTTTCTCTCTTTTCTGCCTCCCATTCTTAAAGCACTCTCGTGAAAACAGGGACAAGCTCCAGCCAGCAGCTAGATTCCCCTCCCTCTTAGAACCAACAGTGAACTTCAGTTTGGCTCAGGGATTGGTTGCAGGAAGAGTTCTGAGTTGCAAATTGTTCTGAGTTACAGTGGGAAGCTGCACTTCTGTCTATGCCCACTAGCTATTACCCAGAGACTTGATCAGGGTTTGCGTGTAAGTACCAGTGAGTTTTTACATATGCAATTAATGTCTTTATTGCACTGGTGTTTATTGCTCTCAAGTGCACTGTTTGTACATACACTCAGGACTGCAGCATGCTGAGCCAGAGGAGAAGCCCTGGCTGGCAGGGGGTTCAGGGTCAGCCTGCTAGTATGGGGTTGCTTCTTCCTGGTTCAGTGTGCTGAGGAGGGGTTGGCTGGGGTATGAGGGTCCTTCAGTGTTGGGTTAGCCAGCAGGTGCTCCCCACGCTGAAGCACCCTTATATCCCAGCCAGTCACATCAGTGTGTATATGTGTAGTGCTGTGCAGTCAAAAACTCTGCAGTGGGGTAGTATGTGTATTTACATATTTACAAGTACTACCCTGTTGTGGAGTTTATTAGTTTATTCTATCCTAATAGACTTGCATGTGTAGAAGCCAAGAGGTATACTGAGGAGCTAATTAGTCTACTCTGCAGACATGTCCACTTAGGGGTAGAAAAGGTTCTAGACCTATATATTTTGTAACTCAAATTTAGGGGTTTAAGCTAAACACATTTGGCTTATAGCTAGATAAAATAGCATATCTATAAAACCAAATGTTTTATCAGAACAAGCACAGGACTTAGCATAAGGCTACACATTACAATTAGATCATATTAAGGGTGAGGATTATCTTTGACCCATGCTACCTATCTCAAGTTATCTTAACTTCTGGCAGCTCCACTGAGATAAAACAACCAATATGCAGCCCCCCCTGCATCCAAGGAAGCACTGGTGCCAGCATGGATTAGCTATTATCCAGAACTCTATTGTCCTGGAATGACAGCTGGGTAGCACGTGAATGGCAAGGGGAGAGCAAAGGGTGAAAAAGGGGTGCAGAGAGGGGTGAAAATGGGAGAGAGAGGGGGCCATGGGAAAGAGGGGTAGGGACATGAGGAAGAAAGGAATGGATTGTTGAGGAGTTGCCGAGAAGTCACAGGATCAGGGGTAGGTGGTCATGTCAAAAACCTACGTGTCCACATAGATTTCACATTGCCCCCATGGCCCTGTGACTGCCCAGAAGCTACCTGCTGGGGGGCAAGGGAAAGGGAGTAGGGGTGGGCAGGGACCTGCTGGGAGCTCTCCACATTCCCCAAGTAAGTCTGACAGCTCCTCAAATAGCTGGATCAGGCCCATACTGCCCCTGCTGCGCCCCGTCTTTCTCCTTTTCATTTTTAATAATTTTATAATAAAGGCTTAAAAAGTCAGAAGTCCTTGTTTCTTTTTCTCTCTCTGCCTCTCTTGCTCTCCCTCTCAAAACACACACACAGTACTTAGTAAAATATATTCTTTTTCTGCCTTTAAAAAGATCTGAGCTACAAATTAGGAAAGATGTGACTCTAAACTGTAAAGCAGATGAACAACATGATGCAAGGCTGTCATTTCCTATGCTTCTCCCATTCATATTTCAAGTGTTTTGTAAAGTGTGTCAGTGTGCTGAGGCAACTGTTCAAAGGAAGTGACATTGATCTAGCTTCAAAGATGGCATGAAAATATTCAGGTGGCATGAATACTTCACGTTATAAACTCCAGGTAAATTATAACTTAAAAACTGAACAATATATTCAAAGCAGCTATTATATCAGTAAACAGGAAATAAATAGATGAGTAATTGGATTTTTAAAAGGCAGCATATAGATGCCTTTTATGAGTGGCAGAGTGAAAAGAATAGTAGTCTATAATTAAGACTTGAAATTTAATCAGTTAGTTGAAATAGTTATATAGCTGAATATATTATTATTGAAATAAAATATTGAATTAAACTAAGGGGAGGGAAGATTTTTTGGATCAGCTGTCATGTGTCTTCTGAAGGAAGAGTCAATGTAATGAAGGAACAGAAAGTAATTCTGAAAGAAATTCTCTGAGGAAGAATTTTCTTATCATCTACAATTCATGTTAGTAAAAGGGAAGGATTATCTTCTGCCACAAGCTGTCCAATAATTACATTTAAAGGACATTCAAGACATGTCATTATTGTGCAAGAGTCAAAATGCTAAAGTTCAGTTACTTGCAAAACTTGATATTTGGTGGAAGGGTAAAACTTACACAAAATGTTATCAAAACTAGAGTCAGGAAGGGAAAAAAAAAGATGCTAAAGAACACATTCTAGTGATAAGAAAATAGACTTGATAGTAATATCTTTTTAATGGAATCCAAAGATTATAAAACATGAAGCAGCAGCAACTTGAATGCACATAAATAATTTAGATAGGCCAATCAACACATGAATTAACTCATTCTAAAAGACTTTGTTCCCCCACCACCATCAAAAAGAAAAAGGAAAAGCATATACTAAACCTGACTTAAGCTCATTACATATTTTAGGCAGTGGTAGGTTAACTCGTTCATTTGAAAGCCCAGCCTTTCTGAAGTTAAGGAAAAGCAGCAGTTTCCAGACTTAAATGAAACGCTTGATAAACATTCTGCTAGAAATTCATTTCTACATCATTTCCATTAAAACAATTACATTTTCTATTGTTTCCAAAGTATACTCTGTAATTAAAATTAGTTTAAATGTAGAAATAATATTTTATTATAGAAGACAGAACAGCTTTTTCAGTTAGCATTTGCATTTGTCTCAGAAAGACAGGACAATTTTCCACTTGACTATTTGGTTTAGATTACAGGAACAATTTTAAAGCAAGCAAAGTAAGTAACATTGCTTACCTCAAATTTTCATTACACGCTACAATAGTAAATACGTTATAACTTTTTGATTGAGCTTTTCCTTTGCGATAGGTGATTGCACATTTAGAGTGTATCCACATGAGCACGCACGTGCCTCTTGCCCCACCTTAAACCCTTTTGAGGCAGGGCAACAGGCACATGTGGGAATGAAAAAACATTCCCTGCAATGCAGGTTTGCAGTGCAGGGAGAAAATTAGATCCCTGGATATCCAGGGGTCTAAAAAAATTGAAGTTTAAAAAAGCAGGCAACTTATCTGCCATCTGGCTGGTGTCTGGCTCACCGGAGCCCCACCCACACAGTGGTGGGCAGGGTGACAGCCCCAGCAGCCACAGCCTGGGCCCTCATGCTGTACTGTGCTGTCCAGGGAGTTCTGCCAGGAGGCTCTTGAGCCCCACACCACTGCTTCTAAGGTAAGCAGGGGCTTTTTTTCCCCATTTTTTCCAGGGTTTTTTTTTAAGTGATGGTGCCTGGGGTTGTGGGGATAGCTATGGGGGCATGGGGGTTCAATTTGGGGGGTGAGGTTGGGTGGGGCAGCCATTGGGGGGCTGGGGAATGGGGGCTGGGGTAGGGCAGGTGGGTCTTGCAGCAGGGGTGGTAGTCCCTCTGGCAGCCATTTGGCACACTTTGGGGGGCCATACCCCTTGTGTGAGGGCCAAATCCCCTGTTGGGGGGCCAAACCCCTGTAGGAGGGAAGTAAAATATGTATTCATGAAACATGTATTTAGAGTTCACTTTATTATAATGATGAGATTTGCTTTAAGACTGTAAGATATACCAATAAAATGTTGCCCAACTAAGCAACGTCTGTTTTGCTTGCTCTATCTTTATAGTGGTTTTTTGTTTTACTTGTGGAGGGACATGGATTTGGAGGTATTTTACAGAGTGACTTTGGGATTTTTTTTTTTTTTATCAGGGATTTTTCAGTTTTCTAATAGGAAACACCAGCATTCTTGCTAGGGATGCCAGTGGCAGGACCCTGCTTGCTTAGAGCCGGCACCTTGGACCCGTCTGGCTGTGGCTGACCTCCTGAACAAATGGGGCCAAGAGGACATGCTTTGACAGTTAAGAGCAGGCCACCACACCTGGAACATCTTCCAGGAGATAGCTGCCCAGATGGCTGGGCAGGGGACACACATGGCAGTAGTGCTGCACAAAGGCCAACCCTGCCACCACAGTCCACCAACAGCTGTCCCAGAGTGTAGATGCCTCTACTGGCTCTGCCATCCCCATTCGAGTCTGGCAGGTGCACAGCCAGTCACAGCCAGGCAGCAGCCCCCACTGCCAGGCTGCTGCAGTGGGTAGAGGGGGCAGGGAACTCTCAGGGCTGCTTCAGCAGTCCAACTGGCACAAGGGTAGAGTCCTCAGATACCAATTTGCTGGGCCCCAGAAGCTCCTGAGAGCTAGTAGCCCTGAGCTACTTGCCAGGGCAACCTTTTATACTGCTGGGGACAGCACAGGTGCTGGCCCCAGGCTCTAGTTCTCCCTGGCTGCAGATCCGGGAGGAGCCAGGCAGGGTTATTTTGCCTGAAGTGGCACAATTTGCTCCACAACAAAGTGCATATCTGACCACGTGCAATGAAGCAAAAAGCCCTGGCTCAAATTTGCACTGCTTCTATTTGAGCTGCTGTAAGTGCACATGCTTGCATGTGTGGATGCACCCTTAGGGTGTGTCCACACATGCAGGTATGCCCACAGTCCTGCATGCATAGGCCCTGTACTGTCATGCCAGGCTGCTTCCATGCATACTTGACCTGGCCTGGCATGACAGGTGGTTCCTGTTAGTGGCGTAGGGCCTGTTAGTAGCACAGAGCTTGAGTACCTGGAGCTGCCTGAAGGCGTATGACACCATGCCAAGCTGGATGGGGCCTGTGTGATGTGGCACCTGGGTGCCAGGTGGCCAGGAATAAGCCATGCTGCCCCATGTCACATGGTGGGGCTGTGTCAGGAGGTCCTGAACATCCTGAGGGCTGTTGCTGCTGGTGAGCTGTGAGTCATTCAGCTGAGGGGGCATGTGGGCCCTCTGAGGGGTGGGCAGGGGACCCACCCCTCCCAAGACGCCCCCCTCATGGCCCCCAGACCCTCACAGCCCCTCCCTTCCTCTAGTCTTCTCGCCCCATACTTGCCTAGAACAGAGTCCTAGTCCAGGTCGGTGCAGCCTGCACTTCTCCTAGCCCCGCACAGGCAGGAAGTGTGCTGCAGCACTGAGGCAAAGGGCAGGCATAGAAACACAGGACCTGAGCCTCTAGTTGCCTCCAGGCATGGTCCTGGACCATGCCTTGCCCTAGTTCTTTTCTGTTTTTTTGTTAGGTTTTTTCTTCTTTTTTTAAAGCTAGATATTCAGATATCAAATTTTGAGTCTGCACTGCAAATATGCAATATGGGAAATTCTTTTGTTGTTGCAAGCATGCCTCTTGCTGGATCTCAAACTGTTTTGAGATCCAGCAAGAGGCCTGTGTGGGCTTGTATGGACACTCCATTAAACACTTGTTAGAACCTCTTGGATCTGAAAAGTTGAATCACAAATTTCATAAAATTATGATTTCATGAGATTCAGTGCTTCCTGTATCCAGTTGACACTGCATAAAACTTTGCAGAAAGTTTCCTAGTCACAGTTTGCTTCTGAATGGTTTTGGAAGTAGGGTGTATGGCAGAATTCAGAACTGAGTCAAGTATACCATGATATACAAATATTACAAAATCTTCCTGATTGTTTGGAATTCAATTATTATTTCTTAAGTGGCCATAAAACAGAAGTATCAAAATTATTGCTTATGGGCTGGATCCAACTGACAGGACTTCTGGAGCATTCAGGAATTCATCATTTGGGCCAGAGAGGGTAGTGTCAGTGCCTGTCTCCCTGAGGTAACCACCTGCTTCTCCTATATGTAGGTCTGGATATGACCCATGAGAAGCTCAGCAGTCCCCATTAGAACTTAGGGGGACAAACAAGTTTGATATCCCTGCCATAAAGGATATTTTAAGTTGCAAGCCTCTAAAGATTCCTTTATCAAAATGTAATGCCCTAATGGCTCCTGACTCTGGTATCTTCATATAGCGTGTATATAAGGAGTGTGCAAAATAGCGGATTTAACCAGCAGCCAGACTCCATTTTCCAGCAGCCCCTGCCTGCATGGTTGGGGCTGGTCTCCATGGAGACTCCAGCCACAGCTGTGCTGTGATAACACAAGGTTGGTGTTGCCATGGAGATTGGCCTCATCCATGCTGGCATGGCACATGGCAGGGAGCTACTCTGGAGCCTTGGGATCTTGCAGTGGTGACAGTGTGGTCCCAAGCTGGGGCAGAGCTGCAGTGTGCTGCCTGTGCACCTTGGCCTGAGTGCACCCTACCCTGTGCATTCTTGCCCTGCAGTTTGGAGCTCTGGCCTGGCCCTAGACCAAGTTGCCCTTTCTGCAAGATCCCGGGGCTTTAGAGCAGCCCCCCGCCCTGTGCCTTGCCGGTACAGTTGGAGCTGGTCTCCATGGCAACCCCAGCCTTGTGATATCACAGTGTACCTGTTAGGGTCTCCATGGAGACTAGACTGCTGGGAAAATGGGAGTCCACTGCCAGTCTGATTCAGCCCGTGAGACGGACTTTGCCTGCCCCTGATGTGTATGGAAGGTAAGATTACACAAATTGGTTGCTGCTCTTCAGCCAGGGTTTGAGTGGCCACATGATCAGAAGAGGTATAAATATCATTTGGAGCCTTTTGCAGCTCGTTTTTCTAAGTATCAGGACTTGCCATTTTGAGCAAACTGCTTTTTGAACTTATGTATTATTAGTATTATTTAAGGAACATTTGGAGTCCCCAAAAGAATCAAGGCCCCATTGTGCTAGGTTTTAGAGATTGACTGAGTTTACCAGGAATGAACTGCTTCATTTATCTTCATGTGTTACCTAGTAAGAGTGTCCCTACCATCACAGTAATTATGAACTAAACTATATCAGCTAGAAAAAAAAGACACTCACAGGGAATAGTAAATCACAGGAGTAATTCATTACACCAAGCTATTCTTCTTGGGGTGGGGGGAAGGATTGCATTACATGTTATTTTTTTCCTAAAGTGGAACAAAGCTGAAATGCTATGGCAGGAAATAAACAATAGAAAGAAACCAAATATTAACCAAAGTATTAAATAACTGGAAACTAGATAGCAATAATTTAACCACTGTATAGGTAACACATGACTTTAGCGATCTACCTTTGCATATTGAAATTACAATGGTAGCATGAAAACTCTATAATGGACTTGTAATATAATAAGTAATTATAATCTGAGATAATTCATGCTAAACTGACAGTAGGAGAAACCCAGTGATGCCAACTCTGGGATTTCATTTGCAGCTTATTATACACTAGCTTCTCTTAGTAGCATGGCATAAGTTCAAAACCTTTCAGTGCTTCAATTAAAAACAAACAAACAAAAAAACAAAAACAAAAAAACCCAACTTTTCCTGATTTAACATCTTAGTCATCACACTGGGCTGATACTTGATATACTGATGTTCAGCAGGGATCCTGGTTTTCTCTGACAGGAAAAAAATCCCAATTTTCAGATAAAACAAAGTAACCCAAAATCCATATTTTTCTATGATCAAAATGAAATGCCACTATATAATTTTGATCAAGGGAAAAGGTGGATTTTGGGTTACTTTTTTTTAATCAAAAATTGTTTGATTGTTTTTTTAATCAGAAGAAACCAGGATTCCTGAAGATCAGTATCTATGCAATCATCCTTTATAACTTGTCTTTAAATAAATGCAGTGGTGTTTCATTTAGCAAAGAAGAACAATACCTAACGTTCTTTGATTT
Organism: Crocodylus siamensis; assembly: GCF_052110815.1. Taxonomy (NCBI): domain Eukaryota; kingdom Metazoa; phylum Chordata; order Crocodylia; family Crocodylidae; genus Crocodylus; species Crocodylus siamensis. Next base: position 328,950,616 of record NC_143395.1, read on the forward strand.
TTTTTAAATTTCCTCTTGAAGTTGTAGACAAAAAGTGATAAATAATTAATATATACTTGGATGTGGCCCCTATTTTTTATTATTAATGTTTTTTGCATAATGTCCTGGCTCCTGGCTTTTGCATATGAGTTTAAGGCACTAGGAAAATGTCTGTTTTTCTACCACTAATGCCCCTCCCTTCCTTCAAATCCATGCGGCTTTGTACTGGAACAACCAATCTTTCAAATGAGGTGAACAATATGGGAATTAAGCTAAAGCCTATGAAAGTTCTAAATTCAGCTCCAAATGCTGATTTCTTAATTATATGGAGACTTCTCTTTAAAAATTATAAAATAATTATTCCAAAACAGAGCCAAAAATACTAACTCAATAGTTCACGAATGTGTTGCTAAGTGGATTGCATATTAACATTTCAAAATTAAACTATTTAACATGTGTAATAGTTCATATATAATTAAAATATTAAATTTAAATGGTAACACTTAAATGAATCCCTCGCCTACTAGGATATGTAGCAAAGTGACTAATTTAGTATAAAGAGGCAAAGATTTTTGGGGGGTGATATTTTTTACTGGACCAACTGCATAGTTTGGATAAAGTTACACAACCTTTCGAATGCAGAAAGGTTTGTATAGAAATGCAGAAAGGAATGTAGCATTCTTTTTCAGGTCTGAAGAAGGAAGTACATAAATTGTCAAGTACATGGGAAGAAAGAACCCCCTCCTGTGGCTGCACACTTCTGGTGGCCACCTTCCACTCTACATGGGAACTGGTTGGAAGCATCATCAAAAAGCACCAGCCTATACTTGACAGAGATGAGTTCTTGAGAGAAATATTCCAGTCGTGGCTTTCAATCTGGCCTATAGCCTTGCCCATCTCATTATCAGAAGCAAACTCCCCACAGCTCAGCAGACATCAAGTGGGACACAGCTTTTCTTTTGCAATAGGTGCTTAACTGGTCAACACATCTCTACTGCTGCTACAATCAATACCCACAAGTAACCCATCAAAATCCATGAGTTCTACACGTGCCTTTCCCAATGTACTGAATGTCTTCGTAACAGTGCGGGGTCCTAGGGGTGGCCGTGATCTCCCCTAGCGCCCCCTACCATGTCAAGGTAGTTTTAAAGCACCCTCACATCTCACCCGCCACGTCTTTGGTGTCAACTATGTATAAGGGAGGCTGCCTTTTGCCCCTCTGACATGGTGCTCTGACATATCTTGGTCTCTGTTCTATTTTGGGTGACTCAGTGCACCCCAGCCTTATGGGCTATGCATGGCTCTAACCACCCCCGTACCACGTCCCAAGCCTCGCAGATGTACCGGATGTTGTTTGGTCAATTTCACTCTCTGCGCCCCACCAGTGCTCCTTGGCTTGTCTTGCAGCCTGCGCCCCACTCTGGGGGCTTCTTGCCCTGCCCACTCTGGGGGCTTCTCATGTTGGGGCTTAGGTGGTCATAGCTGTGCCTGGCCCCCAAATCTCCTCCTTGGGTCTTAAACCTCCTGTAGGGTTCAGACAGCCTTGGCCTTACCTGGCCTCCAATCCTCTGCTCCCCTTCTTGGGGCTGGGGTCAGTGCACCCCTGAATGTTGCGCCCCCTCTGGCACCGGGGTCCCCACACTACCGTGAAGCCCCTATGAGGCCTCCTCCATCCCCTAATACCCTCACCCAGTCCTCGGATGTAACAACAATAAAAAAAAATAACACAAGCTAATCGGCTGTAACACAAATCTAAGCTTCATGGCTAAACGTTCTCCAAACCACACCACATCTCTCACCCGTATAACTAGTATCTTGTACAACCAGGCCTTTTTTTCTTTCCCACATTCAGGGCCGATCTCTTTCCCTTAGTCAGGCAGTACTCCTTCTCCCTGGCTGACAGCTGAGAGAGAAAATTCACAACCTCCAGTCTGTGTTTTATAGTAGTCAGCCCTGCCCCTTCCCGTCAGCTGAGTCACCAGGTGTGGGCCCTTAGCTCCTCCTGGTTGCCCCTAGTAACCAGCACCTGAGCCCATACTGCTACTTTCCAAGTAGCAGGCACCTTGGCGCCCTGCTACACACCTTCCCCCTCAAGTTTTAAACTCACCGGGCTGAGTCTTCAGCCTTTGGTCGCCGATCACTCAGACCTGGGTTCTTGTTCTTTGAGCATTTGAACTCACAATGGTGGATGTTTTAAGGTGCCTCCTACCCGCCTTTTACCCAAGGTGCACCATGTGGGATTTTATGGGATTTGCCCCACAACAGGCAGTCCCCCCACACTAGGTAACCTTGGTAAATCATGCCCTCCATTGATCCAGCTCCAGCCTACCTTCTGGGGTTCTCTTTCTCTGTCACTTCTGGCCCTTCTACACTCCATCCTCAGGCACCCTGGTCTCTGTCTTGGGGAAAATTGTAGGCTCTTTTGTCTCCTTAAGCCTTTCTGGAGGTCTTGAAGACCTCCCCAGATCTCCCACTGTCTCTCCAGTGCTTTCTGGGCATCTTCTCTTCTCCCAAACTCTATCTTCCCCTGTCCAGTAGATTCTCCTCTGGGTCCCTTATAGATTTTTACATAGGCTACCCGTCCCACTCACTCTTCAACCGTTTTCTTCAACATCCACCACTTAAGTAGGCTAGGGGTATTCCTCATATAAATTTGCGGCCTCTTTTCAGGCTTCGGTCCCCACTTTGGGTTTTGTGCCCTCTTCTGCCTCTCGTGCCCTTTTCCCCAGTTTTCTTTCCTGGGCTCCACCAATCCCTCTTTTTCCGAGCCTACTTTTAATCCTTCTTGCCCCAGGCCCCAGGCTGCCTGGGTACAACCCTGGCGTGTTAAACAGGAGATCGCACTCCTTGGGGTCAATTGTTCACCCTTCCCTTTTGTCCCCACATCTACCTGATCCACTCTCCCCGTCTGCTCCTGACTGAGTCCTGTAATTCTTCCTTTACCCTGGGGGCTACATAGTCCTCCCAGCTGGCATCTTGGCTGGCTCAATTCCATTGCCTGGTGCTTCTGCCATTGGTTCCATCTTTGGTTCCAATGCTCTAAGATGGCCTGCAAGGCCTGCTTTTGTAGGGTCACCGAATTCTCCCCTATGGATTTTTCCTTCCATTGTACTGTGTCCACCTTCTCCCCAGGATCCCCTATGCCTCAGTCCCCAGTGAACTCAATGTGCTTGACCTGCTCGAATTCTCACTCGGGCGATTCTAATAGTCTCTGCCTCTTTCAAGGACCCCTTCAAAATTTCCATCCGTCTGTGTTGTTCTTGGTGTTCATACTTAGAGGCCCCCCCATTTGTTCTACTAGTTGGGTTGCCAGAGCCTCCAACTTGTCTCGCACTATATCTGCATTATCCAAGGTCTGAGGCTTTTGCTTGGCTTCTCATAGGTCTTGGATCTTCAAAGCCATCTGTCTATTTGCTTCCTGTAACTCTTTCCTCTCAGTCTTCAGCCCCTGGATTTCTTGCTTCATCATTTTTACTTCTAGCTGTAACTGTTTACTTTCTACCCTTGTATCCTCTTCTTTAACTAGGCCATCTTCTAGGTGTGTTTTAAGGGATTGTACCTGTTGCACCAAAAGGTTTCTTTCTCAGTCTCCAACCTCTGCAGCTGGGTGCGTATTTCCTCATTTTCTTTCTCTCTGGCTTTTAGATCTGCTTCCAGGGACAGCCTATGTTTCTCTAACATTTCATAATTTGCCCTGAACATTTTCATCTGTTCGATCTCTTGCAATAGCACCTTGTTGGTCTCTGCTGCTTGTCCATAGCTCACCCGCAACTTGTCCCACATTTCCTGTGCCAAGCCTTCTGCCCGGTCACTTCTCTGTTGCCAACTCTCTAATTCCTCATACAATTCCCTTATCCAGTCCTCTTGACTATGGACTTCTTTTTGGAGGATCTCTGTCATGCCTCTTGCTACCTCTAATTTTCATAATGCCTCTTTATGTTCTTCTCCCTGTTTGGTACTGGCTTTTAAAAACCTTGTGCTCTCTGCTATCATTTCCTCCTGCAATTTTTAAAATTTTTCTTCCCTCTCTTGGCTCCTCTGAGCCTCCTGGGAAATAAGTTGCTCGATTGCTTGAGTCTTCTTTGCCTCTGCCATCACTAGGCACCTAATTTCCTTTGATCTTGCTTCTTTCTTGCCGGATTGTACCTGTAACTCTAATGTCGTGGCCTTTGCCTCCACTCTCTCTGATTTTTTTCCAGTCCTAGCTCTCATTCCAATCAGGTTACCTTCTCCTGCATCTCGTCAATCCTCAGTTGCCAGGCAAAGCTTTCCTGCCCCTGGCCTCCCATATGCTCTATCTGAGCCATAATTACCCCACCCTTGTCTCTCTGGGTCAGGGCCTCAGTCTTGCTGCCTAAAGGGAGGCAATGGGTATATCCTCCCTTCAGCACCACCTAGTGAGCTGTGGCCCCCCCTTGCCTTGCTGCCAAACCATCAGTTATTCTATTCTAGCCCCTGGGTTTGCTTTTGCTCCTGGTTCATGTACGGCTGAGCGTTTCTTGGCCAATGCATCATTTGTAACAGAGTGGGGTCCTAGGGGTGGCTGTGATCTCCCCTAGTATCCCCTACCATGCCACGGTGGTGTTAAAGCACCCTCACATCTTGCCCACCACATCTTTGATGTCAACTATGTACAAGGGAGGCTGCCTTTTGTCCCCTAATACCCGCACCCAATCCTCGGGTGTAACAACAACAAAAACAGTAACATAAGCCATAACAATACCACAAATCTAATCCTCATGGCTAAATGTTCTCCAAACCACACCACATCTCTCACCCATATAACTAGTAGCTTGTACATCCAGGCCTTTTTTTCTTTCCCACATTCAGGGCCGATCTCTTTCCCTTAGTCAGGCAGTATTCCTTCTTCCAGGCTGCCAGCTGAGAGAGAAAACTCACAGTTTCCAGTCTGTGTTTTATAGTAGTCAGCCCTTCCCCTTCCTGTCTGCTGAGTCACCAGGTATGGGCCCTTAGCTCCTCCTGGTTGCCCCTAGCAACCAGCACCTGAGCCCATACTGCTACTTTCCAAGTAGCAGGCACCTTAGTGCCTTGTTACAGTCTTCATGGTATCTGTAGCCCAGATGCACCAGGGTAAGTGTTCCCTCCTTCAAAGGAAGGGAAGTGTTGGCTAGGCAGGGTGCTGTGAGAGGGATCTGTGAATGCAGACCAGTTCCCTCTATTCCCTGTAGAGTCAGGCCAGGACAAGGAATACTTAACTACATACAGATTTATTAACATATACAGAATTAAAAGAAACTGTTATTAATACACATACGTACATAACTATGCTATTATCATATAATGCTATATCCTATAAATGAAGGCAAAAAGATTATACCACCTCAAGAGGCACTGAACCATACATAGGTAAATAGTTGGTCTAAACAGGCAAACAACAGGTAAGTAGTAGGGAGGGGTCCCAACAGAGCCCCAGTAAGGATCATATACCCTATACTCTATTAAACTGCAAACTTACAAATATAGAAGTATACAAAATATAAGGCGCTGTATCACAAAATGTAAGGCGCATCAGAATCAAATTAACCTGAACTCTTTAAACCTCTCAAGGTCCAGGCTGGTCCTGGGGCATTGGCTTTGCTCCAGCAACCAGTGGGATGGGGGGGGAGATCCCTCAGTGCTGTTCAGGCCTGCTGCCCAAAGGATGCCCTCAAAGGAAACTCCAGACCTGGGGAGCCTTCTCTTACCTAGGCTTCCCCTCCAATACACAGCCTCACCAACCCGGGGCACCTTCCTCCTCCCCCTCAAGGGAAACCCTTTCCCAGGGTCCTGGATGGGGGATCCTTGGCCCCTTAGCTGAGCTGCACCTTGCTGCAGGAGCCTCCTGGGCCTCTGGCTTCTTCTGGGCCACTTGCCCACTACTCGCCCCAAGCACTGTTGTGGGCTGCTGGGGGCTTTGCCTCCTGCTCAGGGTTGGAGGCCTGGACCACCTTGTGTGGTACTGGGACTTACCATGCACTTTCCGTGCACTGAGAAAGCCCAACTGCTTGCCAGGGAATGAGGGACCCAGGCTGCCCAATGCAGCTCCCAGGGTCCCGGTCCACACCATGCACTGCTCATGCATCTGGGGCCTGGCCTCAAGTCAGAGGTTATAACCCAAGCCTCCTCAAATGGCTTCCATGGTCTTGGCTATGTGCACCGAGTTGGGAACCATGCTTCTGTTTGCCTGTTGCAGGTTGCAGACCTGAGCCACCTTGAGTGGCTCCCAGAATCTGGGCCCCATGTGCTGCACTGCACACCAGTTGGAGCTGGAGCATTGGACTGATGTGGGGAGTGTTTGGGGCTCTTCTGGGCACTGGCTCCACCCACTGGGCAGCTCTCCCTAACCTGAGGGTTACAGTGTACAATAAGATGAATATGAGCTAGTAGGGCACCTTTGTTGTGAAGAAGGCTAACAACATACTGGCCTGCATTAGTAGGAGCATTGCTAGCAGATCGAGGGATTATTCCTCTCCATTCAGCATGGGTGAGGCCGTATCTGGGGTACTGTGTCCAGTTTTGGGCTCTCGCTACAGAAAAGATGTGGAGAAATTGGAAAGAGTCCAGCAGAAGGCAATGGAAATTGTTAGAGGGCTAGAGAACCTGTCTTATGAATTGAGACTGAGGGAACTGGGCTTATTTAGTCTCAAGAAGAGATGACTAAAATGGGAATTAAAAGCAGTCTTCAACTACCTGAAGGGTAATTCCAAAGTGTATGGAGCTAGACTATTCTCAGTAATGCAGAGCAAAAAGCAGTGTTCATACGTTGCAGCAAGGGAAGCTTATGTTAGATATTAGGAAGAAACTTTCTCACTAGGTGGGTAGTAAAGGCCTGGAACAGGCTACCCAGTGAGCCTGTAAAGTCTCTATTCTAAGAAGTTTTTAAGACTTAGGTAGACAAAACTTTGACTTGCCTGACCTAGTTGGGGATGGTCCTGCTTTGAGCAGGAAGTTGGTCTAGATGGGATCCTGGTTTTCTCTGATAAAAAAATGTTGGATTAAAAAAAGGATTTAAAGGGTTACTTTTGTTAATCCAAAAATCAAAGAAAACCAAGACCCCTGGGGATCATTACCTTCTTCCCCTTTTTAATAGATCTTGATCTCTCAGGAATTAAGGTTCTTTTCTTTTGATTTTTTTCTGCTAATCTTGGAAATATCTCCCCACTCCAATCTCACAAGTCTACTGACTGTTCTTAACAGTCACTGTACTTGTTCTCCTCCTCAGACTTGAAGAAGAATGTCCTAAATTTGAATGCTTGTCTAACTTTATTCCAGCTATGCAGTTGGTCCAATAAAAAGATGTCAGCCCCCTCCCCACAAATCCTTGTTTCTTGCATAATTCCTGGATCATTACAGTGCACTAAGTAAGAGCTACATTGAACTCAGTGATACTCAGTGAAAATAAGTGATACTTATTTTCAGATAAGAGGGAGGAATCAATGGAAAATAGTCTGTAAAAAAATAGAGTAAGGACTTTCTTTGAGTCATAAAGTATCCAACATTTCTTATTATGTTTTCTTATAATATTAGATCCTTTATTCCCCAAATTACCCCAGAAAACTTCTGCATAATTTTAAAGGAAGAAGGTGTTTTGGTAGATAAAGGATTCTGAATATAAATGGAGAAGTTGTTTTGCCCCATTAAAGGTGTATACAAAAGTTCCTTTTTTGCCATTTTAAAGCGCTTTATTGCTGTGACTTAACTAGTATAGAAGTATATGGCTTTATAGCACCTAAAAATGGGTATAAAGCTTTAAATTAGGTCTTGTTAAATGAGGCATTAAATTTGAAATACTGTATTTTTCAACACTTCAGCAACCTACAGTACATTAAATAACTTCTGTAAGCTGATGAATCAGGGGTAACTGCTGCCTCCTGAGTCTGGGCGGGGGCACAATTTGTGGGCGGGCCAAAAGCCCCATATCAACTCCTATACTTCTGTGCCACAGTTTAATGCTCCCCCTGAACATGTCACTGGCCTGCCTGGCAAAAAATATGCCCTGTCCTGAATGGTGCCAAGTTGGGGCCAATCTCAGGGGGGCACATGCCACCCTGTGTCCCTCCTATCAGTTGCCTGTGTGGGGAATTTCTGAGCAGTGAAGAAGCCCCAGGAGGCTGCTAAATTCCCTGTGTCTCCTAGCCTGGAAAGTTCAGGGAGGCTCAGAGCCCCTTTCCCCACCAAACATTATACTTCTGTCATGTTTAAGACTGCTGTAATCTTATACTGCTATAAAAAGTACTGTAAATTACAGCATTGTAAAATATGCATGGGGCACTTTTGTACACGCCCTTAGAGTTACTTTCTAACATTAATATTTTCTTTCTATATTAAGGCAGAGCTCAGTATTTTGAAGGTTTGAATGTGAAATGATTGTGACAGTGCATGAGATTTGAAATCCTGAATTCTTTGTTTCCTTACTCCCCTCAAGACTCACAAAAGGAAGTACAAGTTACTGCATTATTTTCATGAGAGAAGATTTATTAGGTTACCAATACATTTTATGTCTTTAAAAAACAGTGTTATAAAATAAAGGAACAGTCTCTGTAAAACTCAAAATTATCTTGTGAAATACTATACATAAAACAGAAAATTGCAGAGAATACTTAATCAGACACACTGCAGAATTCATTCAGCCCTGAAGCTCACTGGAGAAGTCACCCTATTTTGAAGTGTGAATTCCCTCTATCAGCTTAACTCTTAATAGAACCTGAGTTAAGCTATGGTTCGTGGAGCAAAGAAAATGAAGCACATTTTTTAGTTTTAATTTAAAATTCTAATACTTTTCAGTGTAGGCTGAGTTTTACTTTGTGATTGTTTTTTGTTGGGGGATTTTTTTTGTTCTGTTTTTGTTTTTTTAACACAAACCCTTGAGATTGACAATACACATGAACAAAACCATCAGATTGTATTCAGCTCCAGTTAGTGCTTTGTACAAAGAAGCATATATTGAACTTTATAGTAAGACCTGGATGCTTTTAAGTTATGTTGAAGAAGTTTGCAGGCTTCCAGGTGGAATTCAAAGTCTCATATTATTAGGGACTAGGTATCTTGTATCATGTTGTCTTGGTTGTGATCACCAGAAGTTCTGAAGTTGATATTCAGCTGTCAGGCTGATTAATACAGGACTTCATGATTCCCTCTCCTTGGTCTGCCAAAATTCATATCTGTTAATCTCTAGGCCATATTTTTGGTAGATGTCCATTAAGAGAAATAGGGCAGTGAATGATATGAGAATGGACTACAGATTATATAATTTATATCTGAGCATCTATCAAATTTTTAAGTATTAGAAATTTAGTTACAAATATATAATTATCATGCTAGTTAAAAAGTACATGAACCTATTGTGGATCAAAGTACTTGGCCAGTCATCTTACTACCCTGGACCCGGATTAAATGAATTTCAGTGGTTTCAATATGATAATATTAAACCATGTGATGGTCTACATTTTTAATGAAAATTCTTAAGTATATTTATTTCTCAAAGAAAAAAAGGCTATGTTAGTGAATTCTGCTTAATAAATAACTGTTGCATGACTATTAATACTACAGTTCCTTTTTTCATGCTTAAATAATAGTAGCTAATAATAAGGCAACCTCTTCCTTTTAAGCTGTCCAGTGCATCTGATGCAATATAATTAACAGATAGGGGGGCATAGTAAATGTATTTGAAAAAAAGACACATTTTAACATAACAAACAGCTTTAAAAACGTTTTAACTTTCTGTAGTTTAACAATGTAGTTTAGAAATGTAGTTTAACAAAAATTGGAAGTTCTTAGCATTTGTCCACCTTGCCTCTTGCAATCTGGAAGATGGTTAAATAGTCCAGAAGAATTCAGAAGAACAGTACCACATGTCATGTTGACTCCTTTCTCGGAAAAAGGCTGGCTCCAGGTCATATCCTAGTTAGAACCCCTGCTCAGGTCAGGTTAAGTAAACAAGGGATTTGAGTACAACTGTAATAATTGTTAGTGAAACACAGTCTTCCATAACTTGAATGGGATTTAATTGCTGTGCCAAGAAATTATATTTTCTTAAATTAATCCAAGTCAAGACAGAGCTTCCCATGTGTCCTGAAGCTCAGTGGATTAAATAATATGTTCACTGCATTTTAAGTAGACTTTTTCTCCACTTTCTGAAAAAAAAATGAGGAAAATTTCATTAAACAATACCTTCTTCTCCCTAACTCCCACCCTAACTTCTTTGACCCTTTGTTGCTTATCATCAGGGATCTTGGTTTTCTCTGATTTAAAAAAAAAATCCCCAATGTTTAGTTAAAAAAGTAATCCCAAATCCACATTTTCCCATGATTAAAATAAAACACCACTAATATATATCTCCATATATTAGTGTTGTTTCATTTTAATCATGGGAAGATGTGGTTTTGGAGTTACTTTTTTTAACTGAAAATTGAGGATTTTTTTAAATCAGAGAAAACCAGGATTCCCGCTCATCATGATTTTTCTTCAAAGCAAGAGGCATAAAGGTTGACATTCTGTGTCCAGGTAACCTCCTTTCAATGGTTAGAGTATCCAGGAAAAAATCAGGGTCACAACACACATTTACTTACAATTGCACATCACTGTAATGTGGAAACCTACTGAATTAGGGTACTGATACATGAGCACGGAGGCTGCTCTGATGCAATGGCATTCCAGAGCATTGGAGCAGACTTGATTAATCAAGTCTCTAATTAAAGCATTGTTCTCCTCCCTACACCCCTGCTCCCCAGAGAACTTATAAAAGTGTCCTAAGTGTCTATATGTTATAGCTAATTAACTCATGTTAAGTGACATCTGAGTGCCCTTAAAATTCCACCACTTCAGGCAAGGGTTAATTATAAATCATGCTACCTACCTTGTGTTAGGTTAATTTCAGTCTGTTCCAAAGACATGACATGAGCAATCTGCAATCCACCTGCATCCCAGGATGCACCATTCCCAGTTCCTCTTGTCCCCCATGCTGCCCAGAGCAGGGATAGAACCCAGGTGTCCTGGCTCTTAGCTATGCATCTGCTTGTCAGCCCATTACTTACAAGACAGAGCTGTGTAGGCAAGAAATTGTATTAGCCCTTAATGTGTGACTGCTTATAACACATTCTAACTTTAACATCACACAACGTTCCACAGATTTAGTATTGCCTAAGTGTAATGTGTAACTGCATCCTTAGTAAGTATTAGGAGCTAATTCTTGCTTGAAAGGGAACAATTTTGCAATTTTACCGTGCACTAAGCTGCTTGAATATCAACCTGATTGCATTTTAACTGCACTTAGTAAGCGCTAAGTTACAGCCTGGTGGTTTGGGAACTTTCCTGGTAGGTGTGGGTGTTGCTATAATGTACAATCACCAGACAGCTAGGTATGTACACTCAGAATAGAGATTAAATTTATATGTCTAATTTGTAACCTGGCTCAGGCACCTAAGTTTTGGATAGATGTGAGCTCAGATATATCCTTGTGATTCTTACCATGTCTCTCAAGAACTCCATCTCTTGGGATTGTTATTTGGACATATGCAACTGTCTCCATTTTCTAGCTAGGGGAACAAGACACCTAAAACTATTTGGATCACCCTTTTTGAACTAGGTCTAATTTGCAGGCCTTATAAGGGTTACTTGGGGATCCTTATGTTAACAAATCTGAATCTGACTCTTTGTCTAACCCTAAACTTTGTGTCTTGTGTTATTTAAGTAAAGTGTAATTTAGTTTGAATGCTGTGCAGATCATATGTGTGTTATCTGTGGCAGATGAACCTGAAATGATAGTGCATAAATCCAGGGTACCCAGATAATTGGAGTTATGGGAGAAGGTATGTTTAAAATTTAGGTAATTACTGTTCTTTGGGACTTAGAGCAGGTGGGCTAACAGGCTGCATTTCTGTGAAGGGGTAATAGACACAGATCCTGGCCCCCAAAATGTGACAGAGGAGTCAAGAAAAGAAATAGGGTTCCAATCTACAAAGCCAATAAAAGCTGAGGGACACACAGTTCGAGTGGATTGAAACCTAGCACAGCAGCCTAGGGAGAACTCAGTGAGGGTTGTGACTGGTACTGCTCCCAGCAATTTCTTTCCCTCAAGTTAAATCTGACCATTTATGTTATTTTAATTTAATGTTTCCTTTTTTAATTTTGTCATTTGTGATATGCCACGATCCTTCTGCGTATCATTGAAATGGTGACTTAGAAAGTTATTTTACTGCATGACAGATTGCTTTTCTGAAGTGCAATTTTCAATTCTTCTTATTCAGTTTCAGGGGAAAACATCTTTGCTGACTCAGTCTGTAGCCTTATCAAGATACGTTACTCTTTGAGACAGTTGAACTTATAGCTATTTCATCACTAGAGTTCACAGTGTTATCCAGTTCTACAAACAAGCTAGCCAAAATGAATGCAAACATTTTTTGAGATTTCAAAGATAATAATGAAAGTTTTCTTTTATAGATGGCATGACTTCTGAAGGTTTTTTCTTAATAACCATATAAAATGAAGACAAATTTATCTTAATCTGTATTACATTTATAAAAATATGAACTATATCAAGCTACAATTTTTGAAAACCATGATGATGACAATAATAAATTGTTTTTCTATAACACCAAACATACCAGAATGTTTAACAAACATCAGTGAACAATCTCAGACACTAAAGTAGTATATACAGGAAGTCCTGCTGTTCTTACTCTATAGTTAGGAGAGTACAATATAGAGATTTTGTTAAGAGAATTCCCTAAGAGCTCACAAGAAAATGAATACGACTAGAACTCCAGACCAAAGTTTAAAAAGTGTGGCTCAAATTAGCCTCTGTTCAAAATTTTATAAGTTTGTGCAATTTTGAATATCTTGGGGTCTCAGTCAGACTCATTAAAAGACATTAGAGTGAAATCTTTTTGTTGTTGTGGGGGGGGGAAGGGAACAGGCAGCAACTCAGACTGTAAATCATTAGTCATCTTTGAAATGTTTATTTTGCAGTTCTGTATTTAGGCTCCTAAATGATCTGCTTTTGGAAAGTGGTAAGTCACAAATATCAGGGAGACCTTAAAATCCTTAACACATGAAAAAGAACCTACTAATGTAGTTATCTAAATAAGAACAGAAGAATTTTATTTCTGAGAGTTATGGGACTCTTCAGCCTGGAAAAGCAGAGGCTCAAGAGGGTGATCTGATGGCCACCTATAAGTTTATAAGGGGCATTCACCAGGATCTGGGGGAATGTTTATTCACCAGAGTGCCCCAATGGATAACAAGTTTGAACAGTTATAAACTCCTGCAAAACCATTTCAGGCTTTACATAAGGAAAAATTTCTTTACTGTCTAGGCCCCCAAGGCCTAGAATAGCCTGCCATTGGAGGTGGTTTAAGCACCTACTTTGAACACCTTCAAGAGAAATTTGGATGCTTACCTTGCTGTGATCCTGTGACCTCAGCTGACTTCCTGGCCCTGGGGCAGGGGGCTGGACTTGATGATCTTCTGCAGTCCCTTCCAGCCCTTATGTCTATGAAATCTATTCTACAAAGCCATTTTTCCAACAATTTCTGCTCAAATATTCTGAGACCCTGTCATTCAGTTTTATCACAGAACTGGTAACTCTTCTTTCTGTTTTTCACAAGTTATTTTTCCTTCCTGTTGTGTGTGCATGGCAAGTAGACACAGACACAGACACAGACACACACACACACACACACACACATTATATAAGTAGTGGCTGCTCACTATGTAAATCTACATAAAAATGAAGTTTTCCTCTCTCTTTAAACTGTGGTGCTGCAAAGATCAATAAAAATGGTTCCACAATTCTGCTGACATCATTAGTGTGTTTGTCCTCATTTATAATTAGTTTTAAGGTTCTGAAAGGAATCTTTGATGTTTTCAGTAGGAAAGAATGATGTTCTTTCTGTGTTTGTTTTAACTGAAGGTAAACAAATATAATAGCCTCTGGGATTGCTAATTAGATCTAATTGTGACTTGATTGACCTATTTTAACTTTAAAATACTAACCAGAACTTGCTTTTTTCACAATTTGAAGATTTGCATGCATGAATAACTTATATGAACTGTACTTCTCAAGAGAAAAGTATATCTTTCAGATAATTTATCTGTAATTATTTGAATTTTCCTCATTTCTTCCTTGCTACAGAACCACAGGCAGTAGCTCAGACTAGTTCTTCCCATTCACATTTTGTAACATATAGTTGCCAATGTAATATTCACAACTAGAATTAAAATACAGCATTTCTAGTGAATGAAAATTGGAGTGTAAGACATGCTGCATTGCATCCAGCCATGGGAAAACAAGAGAGGGGACTATGTAGCCCAGAAAAAACAAATGTAATATAATTTTCAGCTAAACTATCAATCCTAGGTAAAATTCTATCTGAGTCAAAAGGCAAGGGGTTTTGCATAATATCTTCTTTGGACCAGCTTTATGATTGGTGTAAAGCTAGACAAGCTTTTGAATGCCAGACATTCTTGCTTAGGTCTGGGCTTCTTATGTTAGACGGCTGCCATCAGGTATTTTGGTAATACATCGGGGTCTGCAGCATAGTAGCCAGCTCTGCTTTCAGTGTAGTAAGTGTATCCTGTTTAAAATAATCCTTTTTCGAGTATGTTAAGTGAAGAAGGCAGTTTCTCAATTTGTCTGAAGTTCTCCTGCATATTTGTGTGGCATATATGGAGTTGGTTGCACTAGCTAGGGGGTTACAGATGATAAGTCCCCTTTGGATGATATTATATTTCTTGCACAGGCTTAGGAGGATGATATCACTGTTTATCCTGGCTTCCTTTTTCTTTAAGTTGTGGATTTTCCATTGTATGTTGTGGATTTCTATATTTTCCATGTTACGGTAGTAGAGCAATGGTGCACCCATGATGGTCCAGGAGTTATACAAGTGGGGATAAAAGATTTCACCCCCCAAATCCTTGCCCCTCACATAATTCCTGGACTATCATGGCTACACCATCTCTCTAACACTACCATTACTCATTTGAACTCACTGGAAAAATTAAAAGTGACTTTGATGAAGAATGTCTGTCACTTGATGCACCTGAATATGGGAGAGAAAATTGACATTATATACCTAGACTTCGAAAAAGCTTTTCATCTAGTATCTCATGATATCCTTGTGGAAAAATTGGAAGATTTTGGGCTTAACTGCTCAACAATTCATTGGGTGGAAAACTGGCTGCATGGTAGGAACCAGAGAGTTCTCATGAATAGATCTGTGTCTTCCTGGTGAGAAGTGGCCAGTGGTGTCCCTCAGAGGTCGGTGCTTGGACCAGTGCCTTTCAACTTCTTTATCAATGATTTGGATGTGGGGGTGAAAATCTTGCTGACCAAGTTTGCAGACAACACCAAGTTACGGGGGAGTGTGGTCATGCTAAAAGATAGGTTGCAGACCCATCTGCAGACCTGGACAGGCTGGAGAGTTGGGTAGACCGGAGCCAGATGAAGTTCAACACTCAGAAGTGTAAGGTGCTCCATCTGGTGGTAAACAATTCCCAACATACCTACAGGCTCAGTTGATTTGCACCATGGCCAAAAGGGACCTAGGAGTAGTGACTGACCATCACATGAACATGAGCCAGCAGTGCGATGCTGTGGCCAGCAGGGAAAACAACACACTGGCATGCATTAACCATTGTACCTTATGCAGAACTAAGGCAGTGATACTCCCACTGTGCTCTGCACTGATGAGCAGTACTGCAGTACTGCATCCAGTTCTGGGCACCACACTTCAATAAGGATGTGGAAAAACTTAAAAAGGTCCAGAGAAGAGCCACCCATCTGATCAGGGACTTGCAAGACAAGCCATATGAGGAGAGGCTGAGGGACTTGGGCCTCTTCAGCCTACAGGACAGAAGGCTGAGAGGGGAGTTGGTAGTGGCTTAACACTACATCAGGGGAGTCAGTGAACAGCTGTTCATCAGGGGGTATCCCTGGGGAAGAGCAGGAGCAATAGATACAAACTCCTAGAAGGCTGCTTCAGACTCAATTCCAGGAAAAACTCCTTCACAGTCAGTGTGTCCAGACTGTGGAATAAGCTCCCTCCAGTGGTGGTACAGTCACCTACCTGGAAATCTTCAAAAGGAGAAAGGACAGTCACCTCACTGGGGTCACTTGACTCCAGTTGTCTTTTCCTACCTAGTGAAGGGGGCCTGGATCCAATGATCTACAAGGTCCCTTCCAGCCCCTAACAATCTATGAATCTGTAGTGCATAAAAGACAGACTTGAGTTACTGAACAGCATGCTAGTCACGTAGGGAGCCTGTTGATTTTGAGAAATAGACTTTAAAAATGTGATACTATCCTGGAAAACCTGCATATATAGAAAGCCACTACAAGTGTGCCTGAAACACACAGATAGGCGTTATTAGTAATTACTAAAGAGCTGCAGGAGTCAGGAACTGGGAGAGTTTAAATACATATTGGAACTATAGAACACTGATGAAATCCAGAAGAAACTTGAGAAATGAAATGGTATAAGCTGTGTGGTATCCTAATATAAATATAGATCCTGATTCAAGCCCCACTGAAGCCAATGAAGAAGTTAATTTTGATTTCAGACCCTTTGGACCTAATCCATAGGGAAATAAGAATCATTATATTAGAAGGGACCTCAAAGATATCTAGTCTAACTCCCTGCACATATACAGGATGCACTATTGCTAAACCACCCCAGACATATGTCTATCCAGCCTCTGTATTTAATTGAGACTCAGGAGTAGGAACCATGGTAACTGTATGTATGTATAATAGAGATTTCATGCTACCTTGATATTACTTGATGCATTAAAAGTAGAAATGGTCATGATCAGTCATTTATTATAGTGGCCAAAATGTTGTACCAGGACATCAGAAAAACCCAGGTTCCAATCCCCTCTGGGTGAGTAGGACTAGGAACCCACATCCCCTGACTTCTCAGATGAATGCCATAGCCAGTCAGCTACTGGGGGAGAAGTGGGCAAAATAGAAGTCTCTCTCTTCCCTACCCTCTCTACCTTAGGCATCAGTGTAAATCCCACTAGTCGTGGGTTTGGTTGACTACATTTTTGTTTATCTAAGGCTGCTATGTATGTCCACAAGAGTTGTACATAGATGCCCTGGCCAGTACTGTGCATGTTCACTCTGTATATGTATGTAGATGTTCATGGGCAATACATTTAGAAAAAAAATTCCACCTGCATGTACATGTCAAAATGTTGTAGATAACCAAAAAATGACACTTTGACAAATCAGGAGGAAATAAAATGTCTCTCCAAGTGTTTTTCACAAAGATACCCAGCAGGCCAGTCACAAAGCTGAGACCAGGTCTTTGAACCAGCCCATTTGTCTCTGTTAACCCACATGATCTAGTAGGTCAACTTTGCTGTCTAGTAGATACTAATGCAGGGGTGAGTAAAATATGGCCTGAAGGCTGGATATGGCCCACCAAATAATTCTATTGTATCCAGCCAGTGGCAGGCCCCTCAGCCTCTCTTGGCCCAGGTGCAGGGGACAGCCCAGGCCATGGTGTGTGTGACTGATCCCTCAGCCTCTGGGTGTGGAGGTACCACCTGGCATGGAGCACAGCCCTCCCTATCCCTATGCACAACTCTCAGGCATGCCAGAAGCTGTAGTCTGCAGGGCCTAGTAGCACAGTTGTGGGGTTGGTGCAGTGGCTAGACCCAGCTTCCCAGCAGTCCTGTAGAAGTGGTTCACTCTGCCGTCACACTTCCAGCTGCCATTGCCAGTGTCCCTTCCACCACTGCTAGACACAGCCCCATTTCTTGGGCACCTCAACCCCCTGCATCTACCACTGGGGGCACCAGATGGAGTGGCTGGATGAGGTTTCCATGAAGACTGGCTTGTAATCCCTACAGGTACAGTGCACTTGGCTGGGAGGATGGAGTTGGACCTCAGGCAGGCAGGGAGTAGTGTCTGAGCATGGGTGGGGGTGGGATTGTGGGATAATGACAGTGCACACCTAGGCCCCAGGGCAGAGCCATGATCTGGTCCCTGAAGAGGTGCAACAGGTGCCGGTTCTGCAGGCAGGGGCCAGGGATCATAGCAGGGACATGCAGGGAGCAGATCATGTCTCTGCCACAGGTAGCTGCCTCACAATCCCACTCCAGTCCTGGGCCCAGCCACATTTGCCCATCCTGCTCAGACACCACTTCCCACCTGCCTGTGGCCCCATCTCATCTGCCTGACCAAGTATGCCCTGCCCACTAGGGTCCGGGGCTGGTCTCCATGGACACCCCATCCCCCTGCCCCATCCAGTACCCCTGGTGGTGGGTGCGGGGTGGATGGGCCCAGGGCCAGGTAGGATGAATTGTTATCTCTCCCCACGCATACTGGGTGATATCATTGGGGGGGGCGGGGGGTGAGGCCAGGTCAGCACCACCCATCCTTGGCCCTGAACAGCTCACTAAAACTCTTAAGTGGCCCTCCAGTTCAAATAATTACTCACTCCTGTGCTAAAGGTAGTGGACCAAAATGAGGCCCAGTCTTGCATGGAGCAGGGGATTATATGGCATGCTGATATTCCCCCTGTAAAGCTTCCCTTTTGTAGGTGACTGTGTAGAAAGGAAGGCATCCTCCGAAAGGTCTCTTCCCACAATGACATTAAGGTAGAAGTGAATGAGAAGGTGTGGCAAATGCATACACTATTGATGCTACATAGATATGCATATCTGGTACAGCATACTTCTGCATTTCAAGGCTCCACAGGAAAGGGGGAAAACCAGATGAGAAAGAAAATATGTTGTGAACTTGGAGCAATAAAACAATGTGATCTTGCTGAAGGGCTCATGGAATGTCAAGGTTAATGCCAGAGTTCACAGTTAATGCACCTGTCTCTCAACAAAACTTTGGGGTTAGCGCTCTGTAAACATGAGAACAATAAATGGCTAAGTTTTTTTGTATAGTTCCAGGCAAAACACACATTCTTAGTTGTTCTTGTGTTTGAAATAACTACAGAACCAGGGAGACCTGTCAAAACAAAGGTCTCCTAGGGAGGAAGTCATGGGTCAAACCCTTCTTGAGAACACATTTTGATCATATAATTGAATGCAAAAGAACCTATCTTGGTATGGAAAAGTGAATTCTGATATCAGTTTGCACATTAACAAATACAGTTAAATTACATTTAAAAGTTGTTTCCATTACTCAATATTTCTATAGTTCATTACATACAGGGATTAGGAAGCAGAAGTATTTCTAGGAGAATATAATAAGATGGACTGCTGTGCCCCATACCAAAATTTTTAAAGGTAATATGGATTCCATAAATTATCACAGAATGACTATCTCATAGACAAAGAGCATATATTTTAACTGCTTTTTGGGGGTTTTGTCAGGTACTTGGCTACATGGCAAATGTACATTATTTTCTTGCACTAAAGATAATGACCCCAAGCATATAGTGCCCAAATAATGGACTTTCCACGATAACAAAGCCCCAGCTGGGTCAGGATTCCTGCAGTACAAGTAAAAAATTGAGCTCAACTGATCATTTAACAAGTATTGCATTTCTTCTTCCCATGCAGTTAGCACTGATGATACCATACAGCAGTGTACTCTAATTTGCTCTTATTGATTTCAGCAGATTCCCTGACCTTGCATGAATAGCCTTAAATATCAGCAGGGATAGAAGTTGTGCACAAAACCTTTGAATAAGGATGAAATACAATATAGGAAGGGATATATATGGGTGAATTTATTGACTTTGGAATGTATCAACAAATGCAAATGACATCTTTACAAAGGCAGTCAAAGAATCATGTTGTAGTCATGGTGGTCCAGAAATTATGAGAAGAGCAATGATTTCTTAAGGTGATACTTATAATTATTTCAACTATGTAAGTGGGATAAAGTTAGATAAGCCTCCAAATGCAATACATTCTGGAATACATTCTTATATTCAGAAGCTTGTCTGACTCTATCCCAAATACATAGATGGCCCAATAAAATAACACACAAAAAAATCCTTGCCTTTTGAATCTATCCAAAGTACATCTAGACATGATTAGAAATGAATGAGACCCTTTTTTACATATGATCACACTCAGTTAAATTATCCTTATATAATATGCTAACAATGGTGATAGAATGTGTCCATATATGTAATAGTATAAATGGATACAGGTAGTCTCCAGCCAGTAGAAATAGTAGCAGCTGAAGTGAGGACTTTTTCTCTCAAGTGAAGGGGCTAAATGACACTCAGCTGGATCAAATGGTTATCTTAGTCACATATTCTGCATCCATAAATTCTCAGGGAACTAGCACCTGGTACCACCCCTTCCTTTCCCTATTCCTTCCCTTTTATTTTTTATGTCCTGAGGAAAAAACTACAGAAAAAGGCCACATGAAGTGATTGATAGAAAGCATTATAGAAGTGCCAAAGGGTGGGGAGGGTGGCTGGGAGGGGGGAAGGGAGGGGAGTGCAGAGTGCTGAAGCTAGAACAACTTTTGGTTCAGGGTCCAGGGCTAGTGTCCCACTTGCCCCACTAGTTATGCTACTACTTATTCCACTCCTAAGTGGCACTTGTATGTATTTTATTACACTCTGGGTGCATCTACATGTGCATTTAAGCTTAACTAACTTGAAGGTGTATTAAGCAATTTTTGGCAGGTTAGTCCCACTTTAGTCCTGAGTCCCTGGGTTTGGCATTAAAGTTAGTCCCAAGTTCCTGCAGGCCTGCCATGTGCTGTTGTGGCCCCTGGGGGGAGCTCCAGCTTCTGGCAGCCATGTTGAAGCCAGACCCAGCTGACAGCATCTGGCAGCCATCTGGGAAACTCTGATCATTGCCCAGCTCCATCCCTGTTCAGGAGCTATATGTTCAGTGCAGCAGCAGCACATGTCAGGTCCCTTCTTGCCCTTCCTCCCCACATCAGGGATGCTTCTCCCTTGCCCCTGCCAGTGATTCTCAGTGCCCCACTGCTCCAGCCCAGACCCTGTTATGACCAGCACCCCGTGCTCCTGGTGGTGATGGTGCTGGCCCTGCTGGCCGCAGCAGGCACCCCATTTCCCCTGCCCCACCTAGGCCCCAGGACAGTGGCACATTCACCACCAGGAGCCAAGGCAGTGACTGCAGGAGGCTGTGCCAAAGCCCCTCCTCCTGCACTCCCTGCTCTAGCCTGCCTGCCCTGACACTCACACACCTTCTACCCCTCACCCACTTCCAGTACTACTATCAGGACATACACACAGGTGAAGCAAACAAACAAAACTTTATTACCATCTCAACACCCACCCCATCCCTCCCTACCTCAACAAACAGAACCCCCTTCCCCCTCCCTTCAACCAACAAATCCCTTCCACCATCCTCTCCACCCACCAACAATAAAAAACACAGTTTCAAGTGGGAAACTATATACAAGGGGAAAGTTATATATAAGGGGAAAACTATTTACAATATTTTGGGTCTTCAAGCTCAAAGTGAGGGCCCATGGTGGGGGCCTAGAAGGCAGTCCCCTCTCCCCCCAACCCCTGCATGTTCCCTGGCCAGCCCCAGAGTGGCAGGACAGACCCAGCACAAAAGTTCATGTCGGGTCACTTCTACAAGTGCTTTAATGCACATTAACTAACATGCCTAAGTTTAATTTAGGCATGATTTGCCTAAGTTAATGCACATTAAGGATGCACACATGTAGACACACACTAGTACTAACACTTATCTAATATTCATGTTACTAGAACATCTGAGGGCAGATATTGAAAAACAGTGAAACACAAGAACAAAATTTTAAACAGTCTTAATTCTTGAAATACTGTGAATTTCAAAGGAAGATAGAATCAAATATAGTTGGAAAGATTTCCACTTTACAGAAAGAAGATAGACGAAAGCCTGGTAATGGACTTATTGTATATTGTGCATACAGAGAAATACAACTCTGACCAAGAATGTGCTCTTTTCCAAGACAGTAACATTAGAAAAATTATATTTGTCATCAAAAGGAATCATGTTTATCTTCAAGGATTGAAGGTGTAAAGATAAGCAAAAGGCTTACAGCAACATCTAACAATACAAGGAACAAACATATAAAGGAAACTAAAGAAGTATGTTGAGTTATTCCTCACTAATGTAATTTTGCAAATAAAGGGACAGAGTTATGGATATCATGGGTACATATGAATTATGAATATTATATTGTCTCATTCTTTGCAGTTGGACTGACTGGGTGTGTCTACACATGCATTTGATGCAGAAGTAGTTTACTCATGAGTAAATGCTCCCAGGCAGGTATCTACATGTGTAGGCATTGGTGATATGTAGGGGGTGCATGTGGGTGTACCCGCTGCAAAAAGGCACCACCAACACTGTCAGTGGTGCCTGCAGGCAGTTGCTACTTGCCACCCCCCACTCGCCACCAGCACTGCCTGCAACATCTGTGGGCAGTCAGTGATCGCCACTGCCAATGCTGCCGGCAGTTTCTGCGAATGGTTGCCGACTACTCATTAGCACTTGCCCCCTCTCCCCACCACTGACAGTGCTGTGGCTGCCTGTGGGAGCTCCCCACTTGCCTCTGCCGTGCTCCTTCTGCTAAAAGCGCTGCTGCCACCTGCAGGAGCTCATTGTACCTCCCACCCTCTGGGGGCATGTGGTGTCCATGTGTGTACGGAAGCACAAGCAGAGTGCAGAGTGCAGGGGCAGCACAGGGCAGCTATCTAGCCACAGCCTTTGCCTCCATGCACTATGGCTGCTCCAGCTTCTGCCCCTGGCAATGATGCCTGGTGCCTTGCGCTCCTGCTGGCCTTGGCACTGGCCCTGCTGGCCCACTGCACTGACCACCATCTGAAACACAGCCATCTGGGCCCTTCCAGCTCCCCCACACACAGTGACTACCTGCCCAGCTGTAGTGTGATGCCCAAGGGCCACTGCTACTGCGGGTCCAGGTTGCTCAGCTGCCACCTGGACCCGCTCCTACTGGCCAGACCCTGGCAGGAATGCTGATGACATGTTCCTGAATGCCACTGCCGGGGCCATCCATGCTTTCCTAGGCCTCCAGCCATGCCACCTCTGGGTCCACCAGGCCAGCCAGGACTAGTGGCTGCAAGTCATCTAGGTCAACTAGGATGATAAGCAGTGGCTGGAAATATTCTGCTTGACCTGGGAAACTTCCAGGACCTCCTCAAACAGCTTCACCTACACCTGGAGCAGCAGAAAACCACCATGCAGCACCCTGCCTGCAGATACCTGGCTTCCCATCATCCTGCTTAAGCTGGCCACACACACCAGCCTCCACTATGTGGGCCACCCCTTTGGCACAGGCAAAACCAGGGATGAGAAGGCTATTCTGGATGTGTGTAGTGCGCTCCAGGATGTGCTGTGGCACACTGTGCTCCAGGTGCTCGATCCCCTGGAGGTGGTGGCAGGGTTCTGTGCCCTGGGATTCCCTCACTGCATCAGGGACCTGGATGGGGCCCACATTCCTGTCATACCTGCCTGCCTCAAGGTGACCACCCCTACTACAGCCAGAGGGGCTTTTACTCTGTTGTGCTTCAGGCCATTGTTGACCACCACAGTGCATCACCTATGTGAGCACTGGGTGGGCAGGCAGTGCCCACAATGCCCATGTCTTCACTAACACCAGTCTGCCAGCCTTGGTGCAGAGCAGGCACTTCATGATGGGGGTGTTGGATCTCCAACTGAGTTCTGTGGTGGGACCACATCTACCTGCTTCTTCCCTAGCTTATGTGGCCCTATGCTGACCACCTGGACATCCATCAGACCCACTTCAACAGGTGTCTCAGCTGGACCTGCATTGTGGTGGAGTGTGCCTTTGGCCACCTCAAGGAATGCTGCTGCACCCTTACCATCCACCTTGTATTCACTGAGTTCAGCATCCCCTGAGTCATCTTTGGAGCCTGCATGCTGCATAACATCTGCAAGGCTTGTGGGGAGCTGTTTCACAAGGCCTGGGAGGAGGATATACAGTGAGCAGAGGGCACCTGGCAGTGGGAGAACCACCTTCAGAAGCAGTGACAGTGGTGCCTTCCCCTGCTGAGGCCCATGGCAAACTGCACAACTACCATAGGGGACCAGGGAACTGGGTGCAAAAGATGATGGCTGACCACCTCCTCCTGCACTCTGCACTGTAGCCCACTTGGATAATTGCCCATGGACCTCTCCCCCACACTGACCATGCCCAGCACCACACGCATGGGAGAGAGTTCTCAGGAAAACAATTTATTACCCTCATATCAAAAAACCCTCCACCTCTTCCCAACAACAAACCCTCCCCCACTCCTTCCCTGACAACAGACTTCTCTGCCACTCACCCTACTCACCAACAGTAAAGCATTTTCTTCCACCTGCAAACTATTTACATTGTGGTTTGTGTGAGTGCCCT
The DNA here is from genome assembly GCF_052110815.1 of Crocodylus siamensis. Classification (NCBI taxonomy): domain Eukaryota; kingdom Metazoa; phylum Chordata; order Crocodylia; family Crocodylidae; genus Crocodylus; species Crocodylus siamensis. The sequence continues at coordinate 328,974,923 of NC_143395.1, forward strand.
GCTATGGTGGCTGGCTGTGGAGTGGGTGCACCTAGGGAGCAGAGCTCAGGTACTGGTGGCCAGCACCCCAGCCTCTGGCCATTTTCCCACTGGTATGTCCAATGCAGCAAGCCCAGCAGGGGAGCAGGGGGGCTTGCCCAGTGGTGGCAGTGGCCACTGGTCCCCTGGTGTGGGTGGCTCCTCCTCTGGCACCTGGTGGCCAGGGCCAGGAAGGCTGGTGTATGGTCCTGGCCCCATTGCAGGAAGCTCTGGCTCTGCACCCATGTGGAGCCAGGGCAGGTAGCAGGGCTGGGCCCAGGTGGGGGGACTTGGTGGTGGGGGACCCAGAGCAGGGGCCAGGGCAAGAGATCTTGGCTGGTGAAGGCAACACTGAACCTCTGCCCAGGCCCATGAGTGATCTGCTGCTAGGGGGTGGGCAGCAGATGGCACACAGGCGACTCCCAGGAACAGTGTCCAGCAGCCAGTAGTCATTCTCTGTGGCCTCTACTGTCCTGGCCATAACCACAGGCTGCTGCCCTAGCCATAAGCCTAAGATCTCCATGCATTCCCACTCAAGGACCAGGAAATTCATCCTGAATTCCTGGTCTGCCCAGTCCTGCACATCCTTGCAGGCAATGTCCTCTGCCTGTCATGCCTGCACATCTACAAACTGGTCTTCCATGGCTATCTGCAGAAATTCCAGGAGGAGGGTCCAATCTTGGGTCCTCCTCCTGTGGAGCTGGTGCATCTGCATGGCCCCATCCATGGATGGGGGCAAACCTAAGGCCATATTCTGGCTGTGAACTATAGCTTCTCCCCTGTGTGCAGCTGAAGGGCCTGTAAAGCCATGAGAAAAAAGCTGCTTGTGAGAGTTTGGAACATTTCTGAGATAAAGATGCTCTGAACCAGGGGCCCATGTGCTGCCTGGCCTCAGATCTGGGGTCATGTGTCATGGACCATGGTGAGTCAGCCAGGCAGGATGCCTGTACTGTTGTACACAGTATGGCTGTGGCTTGGGTTCCAGGGTGTGAAGATGTTAGTTATCTGCCTCTTAAAAGGCATGGACTTGTGGGCACTCCCTGACTGATGGTTGTGGTTAGTGATGGTAACCCACTGTGTATCCAAACCCTTGACTTTTATCCGCACTGCCACACTGACTGCTCATGACCGTGCTCCTGTATCCAGCCTGACAACCTCTCATAGATGTAGGTGTTGGGAATTGCCCACCCCATGTGAACTACTGATGCATCTCTGCCTCTCCCCACAGCACCATGAAGTCACCAGTCTCATCCATGAATGATTTGGGGCCCCCAAAAGCATGTGTGTGGCATCAGCAATGGCTGTCCCTGTGCTGCAGAGCCTGGGCAGCTGCCTGCAGCACCCTGTGCAGGGGCATGGCCTGGAACTAGCAGCCATGTGGCCAGGCAATGCCCTGCAGCACCTGCAGGGTCCAGGCAGGCTGCTGAGAATTGGCTGTGGGATGGGCGTTGGCTACAGAGCTGGAACTGGTGCCCAGGAGCTGTCTGCAACTGGGCCTGGGTGCTGGCAGGCCTGACAGGAGCCTACAGTACCTTGCAGGCCTGGAAAGCATAGCCATGGAAGTCATGCAGCACTGCAGTGTCAGAGAGTGGTGCTAGAATGCAGGCAAGCTAGCCCAGCTGGCCTGTGCCCTGTGCAGGGTCAGCAATGGGCAGTAGTCACTCCAGGATCTTTGCCCCAGGGCTCAGAATGCCTGTAGGATTTAAGGGCCTGTGGCTGGGGCTGGCTGTATTCAGGAAAGGCTCCCAGCCTCCTCACCATGAGGCTAGCCTGAGGCCCTCCAAGCAGCCCAGCAGGCAGTTGATAACACAATGTTAATTCACCTTAAAAAAGAAAGAAAACAAAAGCTTCTCTCCGTTAGTTCAGCTCTTAAACAACTTTTTCCAAGGAAGGAAAAAGGGTCTGGGACAGACATTGCCTAAGCTGGTTTGAGCCAAATCAATTAAGTCTGATACTGCATTCAACCAGGTTTATCTCAAACCAGTTTCAGCCATTCTCAAACTCGTTTATGTGCAATGAACTTCTGTTCTTTTACAAGTTTCAGCTTAAGCCAATTTCTATGTAATGTCTGTCCCTAGCCCTAGTGGCAGGGCTGATGAGCAAATTTGCTGCTGGTTGGTGTCTACACATACCTTACTGTGCAGTAACTTCTCATTATTAAATTTGCTACTTGCATTTGCAGATTTACTTGTGAGGAGCAAAGTTTACTGTGCAATAAGCATGTTATCATGTAGATGCACACACTTACTGCCTTCAACTCCACTTTCACCTGAAGCAGACCCTGAATGGCTTAGCTGGATGGCTACTACCACCACTGCTGCTGTTGCTGTTGCTGCTGCTGCCCTTGTTCTGCTGCTGAGAGGGAGATTCCCTGCTGCACCACCTGACACCACATCCGCACTGGATTATTCCCTAATTGACTGATTGCTCCTGCCCTCCCCCACAGCTGCCTCACTGCATCTGATCCTGCTTTGTTTTTCCTTCCTACTGCTCTGCTTCTGAGTGCCTGAATGGAGGCCTGACTGATCATCAACAAACAAAGGCCCTCCACCACTCCAGGCATCATTTACATTTACTTCAGCAGCCTTCCCTGTGTGTTCTTGCCCTTGTGTGGTAAATCCTGTGGTCCACTCTCCTACCCTGGTGTTGTTGTGTAAGCCAGCTCAAGTCTCCCCAGCCCTTGTGTGTGTGTTCCCCCTCCCCCACATTCCCCAAGCTTGGTTCTTCTGTTTTTTTTTCCTGTGGGGCTATAGTTCAGTGACCTTCATCCCCCTTCCTCCCTGCCCTCCTTTTTTTCCACGACCTCTGCCCGCCCCTATTAGATTTACCAGCTCCACTGGATATTTTGGTTTTCTTTATTGTCTTCCCCACCCTCATGTGAAACATTGGTGAAGTAGGAACCTTCTGGGGGGAAGATGCCCCCACAGAGCCTCCTGAAGCTTCCACTATGGGATCAGATCCCAGCCTAGCCACCCCTGCAGCCCCCACCCCGGAGACAGAGTCTGATCAACCTCCTCCAGGTATAGAGAAGCCTGCAATCTCTGCTGCAGGAGCAGGTGGGACTCCAGCAGGGAGCCAATGGGGCCAGAGGGTCTCCCCTGGCCAAGCCTCCCCAGGAGGCATTCCCAAGCCCCCTCTCCCACCATCAGTGATCAAGGGCAAGATCAGTGGGAAGGGCTCCTCTTAAGCCTCCTTTACAGCTGGGGTTGGGAAGGGACAAGGCTAGACCACCAGTGGTTGAGGGGACCTCAGCTTATCCCTGGCCCTAGCCCCACCAATGCATCCTCCCAGAGGGGGAGCCACAGATATGCACAGGCATCTGTGGCATGATCTGAAGCCATGGGGCCTGGACCCTCCACCACCAGCCCTTCCAGCTTGGGCAGTAGGGTCCCCTTTCTGGCACTCATCTGCAGGCATGGGCCTCAAAAGCTGCAAGTGCCAACTGCCCAAGTGTGAGAACCTGCACTTTGAGAGCTGGGTGCAGGCCCTGGCTTGGGTAGTGGGGGCCCTCCAGGATTGTAGCAGCCACTCACTTTCATGGCAAGGGGTTCTTTCCATCACCAGGTTATGATCCAGCTAGCAACAGAAATGCAGCTGGAGGCTGAGCGGTGCTTCACAATTCCTTTTCAGGGGACCCTTGTGAGGGTTTTCTATACACTGGGGGACCTGCAATACTTCCAGTACTGCACCCCAGGGCATGTTTATGAGTGCCCCATGGGCCAGAAGAAAAGGGTATACATATGTCCCACTGGTAAGGGAGGTGCCCCAGCCACTAGTATCCCTCCCCTCTCAGGCCCCTCTGGCACCCCAGCAGCATCATCCAGCCCCCATGTGAGCTCAGGGGACCTGGCCCCCAAACCAAGTTTGGTGGGGTCCTGGGAAGGGCAGCAGTAGCTAAGGGGAGAGAGGGAGCATGGCCCCAATCCCCTTAGTCATGCCTCTGCTGTAGCTGCCCCACTCCCCCAACCCTCACCTTCTCCTACTGGAGCCTGTCCACCTGAGGATCACCCCAGGGCTGATTGGGTGCAGGTCCTCTCTGGGTGAAAAGCCAAAAAGAAGGCTGCACTTGATACCCCATCCCTGGAAAAGATCAAACAAATGATCCCTGTGGAGGAGGTTTTGGGGCTGCTGGATAGCCCCAAGCAATGGAGGAGGCACCTCACTCCACTGGCCAGGGCCTATCCCCCAAGACCATGGGCAATGAGGCTGAGGCTGACTTAATGAAAGGTCCATCAGTGGAGCCCTCCCCCTCCAATGATCTAGGGGAGACAGGGGGCCTGGGGCTCACCCCGGTGAGTTCTGAGTGGGGGACTCCCCTCTCCCAGCACCCAAGACAGGTACTAATACCATCCCAGTGCCTAATGGGTTTTGTCCTCCCTCCTCCCAGTCAAACCCTGCTACTAGTCTGCCCAATGATCCCACACCAGAGTGGGATGGGGTGGGGTCCCCAGACAAACAATCCAATCTTGTCAGGGACCGCATGCAGAGCTCCCAGGATTCCAGCTCTGTTCTGCCATCTTATGAGGGAAACCTGTGCCCACCTTTACCCCCACCCTCATCCCAATGGGCTACAGAGCTCTCCTAATCCCAGCCAGAGTCTGGAGTCTTAGTGGACCAGGGGGTTCAGATGTTACCTAAAGAGCCCGCTGAACTCCAGGACCAGGAGAAGGACACCTGAGAACTGGCAGGCTCCATAGAACCTGCAGACCTCTTTGTCCTGCTGGTTCTACTTGCATTTCTTGACTGTAACTACACCTTCTGGTCTGCCAGCAAGGTATAGCTCACCTTGGACCACTGGGGAGATTTTGACAGTGTCCTTGCCACTGTGAGGGCATTGGTGGGGGAAGGCAAGGGCCTCAAAAGCTGCAACACGCAGATCTATAGGTAGGTCCACAGCTTTGTAGATACCCTCTATACTTATGGGAGGGTGCTGTGCAAAGTGGTGGGCCCCACACTGGGTGTTGAGATGCATGAGGCCCCTGCTGGACCATCTACCCCACCCCCCCAGCCATGAGGTCATTTAAGATCATGACCCTCAATGTCCATGGTTGCAGGAAGGGTCTCCAGAAATTCTGGGTGCTCTCCTTCCTTCAGGAGGGGGGTACCCCATGGTATTCTTGCAGGAGACCCTGATTACTCTGGCTGATGAGCATAACTGGGGACAGGACTGAGAGGCAGGATCTTTGTTAGTCACCTTTCAGCCACCTCTTGCGGAGTAGCCACCCAGTTTTCCTCAGGCCTGTAGCTGGAGATTCTCCAAGACTTTGAGGTGGTGCTGGGCCACCTTCTGCACCTCTCAGTCCAAGTGCAGGGGATGGTTTTGTACTTTCTGAACTTGTACACCCCTGTATGAGACCGAGAGTTGGTGGATTTTTTCCACCAGGCAGCCATTTACATTGGCACCCTCAACCGTTGTGAGTGCCTGGTCCCTAGCAGGGACTTTAACATCACCCAATATGTACAAGACCAGCTGGACAGAGAGTGGAACCAGGCTGCCATGAGCATTCTCAGGGAAATTTTGATAGATTACTCCCTGGTGGACGTCTGGCATGCCTATTGACCATCCTGCCTTCACTTAAGTGAGGGTGAGGGAGGAACAGGCATGCCACTATTGGTTGGACTGGGTTTATATCTTTGCCACACTTTGCCTGGGCCCACTTCTATGGCATCCAACTGATCCCTTGCAGTGAGCACCACCTGGTCTAGGCTCAGGCCACACTAGGGCCTGGGCATCTGAGGTTGGCCTACTGGCATTTCAATGCCAGTCTGCTAGAGGACGTGGGCTTCAGGAAGGCCTTCTGGGAGTTCTGGCTGGCCTGGTGGGAGGAATGGGCAACTTTCTCCTCAGTTCAGAGATGATGGGATGTGGAGAAGGCGCTCATTCGGCTTTTTTGTCGCAGCTACAATTGGGGGCCTACCTAGCAGAGAGAGGTGGTCCAGGAGCAGTTTGAGCAGGAAGTGCTGGAGCTGGACAGATGCCTTGCCACTGACCCAGCCAACCTGTTTCTCTGCAGAGTGTTAGGAGAGGCAGGAGGGCTTCATGCTCTGGATGACCACCACACCTGTGGTGCATTTGCCCACTTGCACAAACTTTGGGAGATGGACCATGGCTCCTGCTTCTTCTATGCCCTAGAGAAGAGGCAGGGGGCCAAGAAGTACATCACTTGCCTTCTGGTTGGTGACAGCACCCTCACCCTCATGGATCCAGGTGAGATACACCAGTGCACGTGGGCCTTCTACAAAGAGCTCTTCTCCCTGGATCTGACCGATGCCAAAGCCTGTCAGACCCTGTGGGATGGACTCCCGCAGGTCAGTGTGGGTGACCAGGACCAGCTGGAAGCTCCTCTCACCCTGACTAAATTTTCATCTGCCCTTCACCTGGTGCCTGGCAACAAGGTTCTGAGTATTGATAGGTTGACTGCAGAGTTCTACTAAGTGTTCTGGGCCATCCTCAGCCTGGACTTTACTGCGGTCTGGGGCAAATCTGAGGAAAGTGGTGGAACTCCCCCTGTCATGCCGGAGCACCGCCCTGATCCTCCTGCTGAAGAAGGGGGATCCCCATGACCTGAGGAACTGGCATCCTATGTCCTTCCTCTGCACAGACTACAAGGTAGCAGCCATCTCGCTACATCTGCAGTCTGTGTTGATGGATGTGATCCATCCTGACCAGATATACAGTGCCTGGACTGTTCATCTTTGAGAACCTTTACCTGGTTCAGGACCTCCTGGAGCTAGTGCACTGGGATGGCCTGTCTTTCACCCTCCTAATCCTGGACCAAGAGAAGGCATGTGACAGAGTGGATCACAGGTACCTCACAGGCATGCTGCGGGCTTTTGGCTTTGGACCCCACTTCATACAGGCTCTCCAGATATTGTATGCATCTTCAGAGTATTTGGCCAAGCTCAACTGGACCCTGACAGAGCCCATCCCATTCAAGAGAGGGGTGCATCAAGGCTGCCTGCTATCAAACCAGCTGTACAACTTGGCCCTGGAGCCCTTCCTCATTCTCCTGCAGAGGCAGGTGGCAGGGTTGATGCTTTGGGAGCTGGTGGTGCAGCTGGTCCTGTCAGCATATGCTGATAACGTACCCCTCATGACCTGGCACCAGTGGAGGCCTGCCAGACATTGTACTTAGTGGCCTCCTCTGCCTGGGTCAACTGAGTTAAGAGCTTTGGTCTGGCGGTGGGTGATGGGTGGCAGATGGGAGCTCCAGATGTAGGAGTCTGGGCTCACTGCTCTACCTGGGAGCTACCTGTCCCCCACAGACCCCTCCCTGCTGGAGAACTGGCACCAGCTGGAGGTAAGGATGGTGGAGCAACTCCAGGTGTGGGCAGGTCTCCAGAGGTGTTTCTCCCTACGTGGGAGAGTGTTGGTGCTGAACCAGCTGGTTCTGTCCATGCTCTGGCACAGCTTACACACCCTACCTGTGCCCTCTGAAGTTCTGGTGGGGCTCCAGAGATGGGCACTGGAGCTTTTCTGGCCAGGACAGCACTAGATTGCTGCAGAGGTCCTGAGCTTCCCCCTGCAGGAGGGAGGCCAGGGCCTGATTTGCCTGGACAGCCAGTTCCTGGCTTTCCACCTTCAGGCCCTGCAGCAACTGCTATATGGTGTCAGTGGCCACCCAGCTTGGGCAACCTGGGGTACACCTTCCTCTGCCACTTCTGGGGGCTCCAATATGATTGACAGCTCCTTGGCCTGTGGGAATTCTCCCTTCAGGACCTGCGAGGGCTACCAGATTTCTACCATGACCTACTCCAGGCCTGGAAGCTAGTCTCTGCCTTCAGGTCCTCCACAATACTCACCCAGGGTACTGCCCAGGGTGCCACCCAGGGTGGAAACCCCAGCTGTAGGTGCTGGTGGCAGAGGCACCCCAGTTGCAACAGAGGTTGATCCTGGCTGGTATAACCCATATCAGAGACCTCCTGGATTACAATAGGCAGGAGTGTGTGGAGCCCACTGTGCTGGCCCAGTGCATGAGTCTACCCATGTCATGTGCAACCTGTTGTCTGGTCCAGGAAATGAAATCTACCCTACCTCTCAATGCCCTTGCCTTTGTTGACCAGGTGCTGCAAGGTGGTGATCCCCACCCCCGCATGTCCTCCAGCCCACCAGAGTTTGTCATGGGGCTGGCACCTTGCTCTGCCTCACACCACTCCCTGCTCCACCACCTGAGCCAGCTGGAGGACACCAAACCAGTTCATTTTTCTACTGTCTATTGCTGCCACCTCTACCTGCTTGTGTGCCACATGATCCATCATGCCACCCTTGCATCCTGCCCAGACACCAAGTGGTGGGACTTACTCAGTGAGGATGTGGCTGTGGCACCCAAGTGGCTGAGTATGTATTCCACCCTCATCCCATGAACCACTGGGGACCTCAGCTGGTGGCTCCTCCTGAGCCATCACCATGGGTGTGTATGTGGTGAGTTTCACATACATCCTGGTCTCCTGCCCCTTCTGCAGGCAGAGAGAGACCCTGGTACACATGACCCTTGAATGCACCAGGCTATAGGTCCTTCACCTGCACCTCTCAAATCCTCCTCCTGAGGTTCTGTTTGAATTTCACCCCCACCTTTTTGTGTTTGGTCATCCCATTCATGACACCACCAAGTCCCAGGACCTCCTGGTCAACCTCCTCCTGGACCTGACCAAGTGGGCCCTGTACTTGACCAGAAAGAAGGCTCTGGCCAGGAAGGTGCCCTGAGACTGTGAGGCCACTTTCCTCTTACTTGTCTGTGCACGTTTCTGAGCAGAGCACCAGTGGGCAGCGTCCACCGGCTCCTTGGATGCCTTTGAGGACCGGTGGGTGTGGCCTGGGGGGGGTTCTGCTTGCTGTCCCCCTCCAAAGAATGTCTTTTCAAATTTTAACCCTTTGACCACCATGTCACTCCTGTCCTGTTTTTGCTTTTGTTGTCCTAAGAAATTCATTGCATCTTTCACCCTTGGCCCCACAAAGGGGCTATTTGTTAGCTGGGTGGGCCTTAGGGCTCATGTTAATATAATATGGAGGATACAAATAGACAGGAGCTTCTGGGTCCTGGGCAATTAGTATCTGGGGACACTACTTCTTGTATGAAATGGACTGCTGAGGCAGCATCGCAAATTCAAATTTTTAAAATACCCCAAAATCTATGTACTTCCACAATTAGAACAAAAGAGAGAGAGAGGGATTGATCAGATGGGCAATATTTAATTGCTATATTTACAAAATTAAAGCATTTGGAAGCCTACCTGTGTCTTTAGCATCATAATAAAATAAATCCTAAATATATGTTTTAAGGTTTGCTTTTGTTTTCCTTATCACATGGTGGATGTGTGATGGGGGAGATGTGAGGTTTGGAAGAGGGGGGTGAGAAAGGGAGTGGAGGGGATGTGGGTGCGTGTGGGGACATGCAGGTCACTGTGTGGGCAGACTTGGGGTGACTGTAGGTGTGGGGGCTGCTTAAGAGGGGTGGGTCCTCCACCCCTCACAGGGCAAAGACTCCCCACATAGCACATGGACTATCCTCCCTGCAGGTTCCCAACCCACTCCCCCAGGACTACAGCCCACCCCCCTCCAAGCTTCCACCTTCCCTGCTGGTCTCCAGCCCCCTGCTTGTCTCCAACCTTAGGAGCAGGGGGATGGAGACAGCAGGGGAACATCTCCAGCTCATCTCCAGGGGCTTGTCTCCAGCATCCTACTCATCTCCAGCTCCCTGCTTTATCTCCTGCTCTGTCTCCAGTCCTCCAGAGGCTGGAGACAAGCAGGAGAACAATCAGGAGGCTGGAGATGAGTTGGGGAGTGATCAGAAGGTTGGAGATGATTCAGAGATTCCCCAAGTTGGCTCCAGCCTCCTTATTGCTCTCCCTCTTAGCTTCTGCCCCCCCCCCCCATCACTCTCACTCTTGGCTCCAGCCTCCCGCACTGCAGGTAGTTTACCACCAGCAGCAGCAGTGGTCGGGGTCACTCAGGGTCTAATGGCACAGCCCCCCCCATGAGGCACATAGCAGCAGGGGGCAGCAGGGCTTGGCCCCAGCTGCCTGGTAGCTGCACTGCAGCTTCCACATCATGCGGATGCATGTGTGACCCAGTTTGGCAGGGCACTGTGCACGGTCTGAAAGCTTGGAGGTGCTGTCGCTCTCACCGAGGGCTCAGCGACATTCAGCCCAAGCAGCTGGAGCTCTGAGACAGCACACAGTGCCCTGAGAGCCAGGCCACAGCCACACAACGTGGCAGCATGAGTGTCAGGCAGCTGGGGTCGAGCCTCACTGCCCCTCATGCAGGGGGGCTGTGCCATAAATCCCCGAGTGCCTCCAACCACTACTGCTACTGCCAGTGAAGTGTTGCGGGGGTGGAGCTGGGGCTAGGTGGGAGAACAAATAGGGGAGAGGGGAATGAACTGGGGCTGGGGCTGGGGCTAGGGCTGAGGCTGAGGCTGGGGTGGGTGGGCCCCACAACTCCCTACTTACTTGGCATGAAGCCTGGTCCTTGCAGCCTGCACCACAGCCTGCTCCAGCACTGGGGTAAAGGCCAGCCATAGAGATGCTCTGGCTGGCTACCAGAGTGTTTCTGTGGAGCATGGTCCTGGACCATGTCCTGCCCTGTTTTTTTTTTCCATCTGAGTTATTTTTTGACCCCTGAGTCTAATTTTGCTCCTGCACTGCAAATTTGCAGTGCGGGGAACTTTTTTTTGTTTCTACATGTGCTTCTTGATGCATCTAAAAGGGGGTTGAGACACTGCAAGAGGCACATGCACACTCATCTGGACGTACCCCTAAGCCTCATTGCTTGTTCTGCTTCTAAATTTTTGTGCAGAAATTTGGAACATATTACACCTGAGAAGATTTGTATTAGGCTCCTATCAGCCCAACCACTCAGTATCTTTTAGTATATAGACAATTTGGGCACTTTTCATACCATGATGATTCTGATTCACTGTGAAGAAAACATCTCTAGCATTTTTTTGCATCCCACACAATGGTTCATCCATAAAACAAGGTGTTCAGCTAAACAAGATATGTTGTGAATCACTAAGCATGCAGATGCCAACACATGCTATGAGAATATTATACCAAGTGAATATCTCATATCACTACTTGTCAGTCTAAAAAGCATCTGTCACAAGTACTGACAGTGACCTTTGAAAATAATCTGTAGTTTATCTGGGTTTACCAAAGGGAAAACAGCTACCAACAGATTATCAAGTTTCGAGAATGTGTTTTTTATGCCTTCATAGGAAATTCTTTTTATTTTGAGCACTGACAATAAAGCAATTGTTGGAAAACTAAATGAAAATGAAATAGCTCATACGCTGTTTTCCTAAAAAGACTTGCTGATTCCAATTATACACAGTTTTAGTAATAAGTATACAAGGAACATACTTATTAGACCCCCTATAAACAAACATGAATCTTAACCCCCATCTATTAACACCAATTTCCTCTAATTAAAGTAAGCATATACCATTATACATCAGCTTAATCATTTAAAAAATAAAGAAGAAAAAACCTTGCATTGCTAACAAAAATAACTTCCAAGTAGGATTTTTCAGATAGATTTTCTAATACCACACTACTAAACAAAAACAAGTCCATACAGTCTTAGCCAAATTCAACATTTACTCCAAGACCTCAGTTATCTTATAGAGTTATCAGGCATTTTGTATTTGGTATCCTGTTCATTAAAGAATATTTCTTCTCATGCATTGTAAAAGTACAGAAAAATGTTCCAAATATCGTGTTATTTCAGTCTTTCACCCTACTACAGAACAGAATGGATTTACAAGCTGCCATCAACTTTGTCATGAAAAGCTGTCTCTCACAAGCTGCTTGACCTTTAACTATTCCAGTATAAAAGTATGACTTCCTGTATCATACTCAGCATGCTCTGTGAATCTACAGTAACTAATTTCGATTGTGTAGGTACGAAGAAATAAGTAAACTGTGTAACAGAAGGCCCTCCATTCATATGTATATTGGAATAATGCATAATAATACACCAATCCCAAATTTTTGTTTATTACTTTATACTATAATAAACACTGGCTATTCTCATACCAGTTAAGCACATAAACTGCTTAAGAGCATATGAACTCACTGTCTAATGTGTAATCTAACTGTACTCTCAGTAGCAAATGAAAATGACCATTAATTTCAGGGCTACTAATTTTGGGACTTCTAAAGAAATCTAGACAGATCCTGATAGTTTCAAGGCAGCTATTAAAAACATAAGGAACTCTGAAAAATAAGGTAACAAGCTGTATCGACACGGAAAAGTTTAGCACAGGTTGCTCTTGCAGTTAATTAGCATTGATTACATTGAGTTTCAGTGAATGTGTCTACAGGTGCACCCAACTACACAGTTATTACTGCACAGTCTTTTAATACTTGCTTTACCTACCCTACAGTGCAGTAGCAATGGGTGGCAGTGGCTGAGCAGTTGCTACTACATAGTAGTGGTGGCAACATGGTTTGTGCCTGCTGATACTACATCACCATAGCTCGTGGTGATGTAACTAATGCCTTGTGTAAACACACCCAGTAAGTCTCTACTCCAGGTAAATTCATGGACTTTTTTTTAGGGTGGAGAGTATGTACTTAAATAATGAACGTTATAAGATCTATGCAAATTCAGTGCTGAAATCATAGCTGAACCAAGGTCAAGCATAGAAAGCAGAGTTTTTTATATTTAAATATGTAGATTAAAGTAAATAAATAAATGGATAGATCTTAGGCTCCTAGATCCACACTAAGGCATAAATCCCATTGGTATTCATGTCAGCTTCAGGTTCTTAGCATATTTAAAAAGGACAGATTTTCTTACTTATATGAAGTAGCATCTTATGAGTTGTCCTATTTAGTTCAATGTAAACGTACATGATTTTCATTGTCATCAAGGTAATTAAAATATGGTGAATTATCAAATAATGTGACTATAAGATTATACATAAGAGTATTTGAATAAGTTTACTGAATAATGGTCAGGAATCCTAGTTTTCTTTGATTAAAAAAATCCCCAATTCAGATTAAAAAAGTAAACCAAAATCCACATTTTCCCATGATTAAAATAAAACACCCAATATACATACATATACATATATATCAAAATGAAACACCACTATCTATATCCATACTGTATATCTACTTTGGTGTTTTCTTTAGTGGTGACCATGGAAAATGTAGATTTTGGGTTACTTTTTTAAATCTGAAAATTGGGAATTTTTTAATCAGATAAAACCAGGATCCTTGATAATGATCAGGTCATCTATTACATTTTTGAAGGCTACATTGTAGATCTTTTTCATAATGCTATTACTTATTATTATGGTATATTACAGTAGTTAGCCATGTTAATCTGAAGTCAGAAGGCAGGGTAGATATGCACCTTTATAGTCTAACTCTATAAAATATAGAGGTAGGCCACAAAGTTTCAGGAACCCAAGTTCACTTCATGAGATTAAAAAAGTAGAGTATAAGAAAGACAGAGGAATTAAAATACAAAAGAGAATAGAGCGGGGTAGGGATAGATAGTGGAAGAGCTGGGACAGAAAATCAAATGAGCAGTAAAGTCATAGGAACAAAGGCAGTCACAAAAGTTAATCCAAGTAATGAGATAAGAATCCATAGTTTCTGTTTAAACCTGATTTAACATAGTCTGGTTTGTGGATGATTTCTTGTTCAATAGTTTCCTGTTCAAACTGGTTTTTAAAGTTTGTCTGCCTGAGAACAGCAATCCTAAGGTTAATAGTGGTGTGTCCAGGGAAGTTGAAGTGTTCTGTAATAGACTTGTAGAGGTTGCCCTGTCTATCTGATGTGGGTAATAGATGGGAACTGTAAGCAGGTGATGGCATACTTCATACTGCTGGAGTTTCAGATGAATGAGTGTAGTACTTTTTCCAAGAATGTGATCCTCTACTTATATAAGGGTTGCCTTATCCAACCTTACATATGGAATTGGGAATCTAGATGGAGTTACCAACTTTATTTTGTCTACATGCTGAATCCACTATGTGAAAAAATATAAGCTGGAAACGGCAAAAAATGTTGTAAGGCAGCAGGGGCATGGCAGTGGCAAGTGGGGACAGCTCACATGCAGCCATGGTGAAGTCAGTGGTGAGGGTAGGTTGAGCTGCGGCTGCCCATAGGCAGCCATGGTGGTGTTGGTGGCAAGGGAGGAAGGTTGGTGAGTGCCTAGTGACTATCAGTGACCGCTTGCTGATGCTGCCCACAGTCTCAGCAACGGGGGATGGGGGCTGCAAGCAGCAACTGCCCACAGACACCACCAGCATTGTTAGCAGTGGCCAGACTCAGGGGGTGCATGTGCATCCATGTGTACACCCTATTCATTGCCAATGCTTTGCAGAGATGGCTGTACTGTTTTCAGGTAATCTTACTGGATCAGTACAGCATGCTCAAATTTGTCTCTGGGAATGGCAAATTTACTGTATAAACAATTGGTCCAGATCTTATCCCACATCTAGGGGTGTAAGTTATACATAATGTAAAAAAAAAAGTAAGTGTGTCCTCCTCCTTGCTCTTTGTGAATGAGCCTTAATGGAGGTATGCTAAAAAAAGGGCATGCATAAACTATTTTTTTAGAATGGAAAGGATAGAATAGTATTCCACTCACATGTCTGATAAAATCCTGGCCACACTGAAGTCAATGAAATGTTTGCTAAGATTTTGCTGTTAGATGCTTAAGTACTGCTTAGATGGCTAATAGATGGAATAGGCTCTGGTTCCTGGATTTTATCTCAGGAGAGAGGGACAGAGACAACAGACTCTTTTTATGTAAGATTTCCAGGCCTTTGTTGCCAATTAAAATATATTCTAAGCATTCAAAGTTGGGATGATTATCTACAATACAGTGAGTTTTCATAAATACTGTAATTCATACTATGCATTCTCTAGACTCTACTGTATTCCTCTACTTTCTGAAGTTAGAAATTTTCCAGTGGTCAGAATGTTATTCATGAGCAAATAATAATGTGGCATCATGAAAAAAATGCAATATGACTTAATTAGGAAAAAACAAAACCTTTTTATAAGAACACTCACTCTGAAAAATGCCACCATCAGAAACCAATTTTTTTCATATTATACACAGCAAAATGGCTAACCCCACTATTGTGAACATCTTCTTTTATCAATCTCTTCAAGTCTTGAAGAGGTTTGTTATAGTGAGGATGTACTGTCTGTAACATTTTTTCTTTTAAAAATATGTTTAAAAATTAAAATAAACTTATTTCTCATCACCTGCAATATCTGCATTAATTTCAAATTGCTAATGGGGTAGAAAGTCCTAGGTAGAAAAGACATGAAAAAATCAATGAAGCGGAGGTTGGATAAAATGAATATCATGGCAACAAATAAAAAGAGGAAAACAAAATAAAACAGAACAATATCATTAAGACAGTCTTCAGTAGATAGTAGATCTGGAAGTTAAAGTTGTCTCTAAATCAGGAATATTGTGTTTAATCTGTAATGTACTATAAGAGGCAGACTCTAGGATAGCATTTTCCTACTGTGTGAGAGGATTAGTTAATACAAATGTTCATGCTGAATTAATGGATTAAGGACATTTTCTCTCTTGACACTAAGCGTAAACTTAATTTAACCTAATGGTGGTCACAGGCAACTGCCTGACTAGATTTATATGCTTTTCTTTCCTTGAGTGAACTATCTCCTATTGTTCATAAATCAAAGACACTCAGATAAATAGACATATAAAAAACCCATATATATAAAGACATCTTTTAAGCAGCAAATAACAATAGAAGGAAATCTATGCAATATCAGAACAATAACATTTTATTCACTGGTTTTTTTTTTAAAGAAATCAAAATTATTTTCCACTATTTTGATAGAAAGTGCATTTCTAGGTTAACATTTATCATTCCCTGATTGGAACAAAGCCTTTCTGGCATGCATGCTTCTTCCAGGCAAAATAGCATGCTGGAACAAATAGTCAATATTAAATAAGAGGAGGTTGTGAAATGATATTACTAAACCAGTTAAACTTGATCCATAATTCATTTGAAACTGTCTTCTGAACTCTTAGATTTTAGACAGAGTCTGGATGAATATAACGTACACTAAAACATCACAGATTGGAATGTCAATTTCAGTGATTTTGATTAAAGTCCCTTTCTTTTTTTTCCATTGTAAATGTAATCTAGATAGATTGATAGACAGTCAGACAGAAACATCTTAGAGGAAAAGGTCTGTCAGCCTTAATATTTTACATGTATTTCTTAAGGATCCATTACAAAGCATAGTAATTTCATTTCAAATCCACTTCAGGAATGTAGTGCCCAATATAGTACTGTTTCGTGTGATGCAGCCAACTGATGCATGGTATTCTGTATAGTGATGGGGAATGACAAATCTCGGTCAAGGACAGTAGGAATTTTCCTGAAAAGTATCAGATATAAAGGTAGAAGGCACCACTGTGTTAATCTTATCTGACCTTCTGAATTATGCAGGCAACCTGATATTACCCAGTGATTCCCACAGGGAAGAGGATTATTTCATGATTATGAAAAGCATTGCCATTCACAGCATTCAAATGGTCACAATGCAAAAGAATGAGCACAATTTAGAACCACTGGCAGCTTGACTATGCAACCCTGGAATAGCTCCTTTCAGTTAAAAAAAACAAACAGAATACTACTTGTAAAATATTTTTCCCAATGCAGGGATCAAATCTTTTCAACTCCCAAACCTAAAAGCACTCACCCCACTCCTTACTCCTTCAGTTTGTTCATTTGCTCAGCACAATCAAAATCTTAACCTCATCTGCAAGACCAGTCTTCAAAAGAAGGCTAGACAATCACCTAGCTGGGGTCATTTGACCCCCAGTACTCTTTCCTGCCATGGCAGGGGGTGAGACTTGATGATCTGCTTAGGTCCCTGACGACCCTACCTACTATGAAACCAAATTCATTCTCATCTACTTTTCTTTTCTTTCTTCCACTACCTGTTTTTTTTTCCTGTATTGTTTTCTCATTGAACTCACATATTCCTGGCTTTGTGACTTCTAACATTCTGTTTCCTGTTCTGAAACAGTCTTATTGGCTTAAGTCACTAAGCAAATTTTCTGTCCTCTTTTATTTTCTTTTAATCAAACTAGACTCCTCTCTCATTTTTATCTTTTATCACTCCCAAATGGTACCACTCCTGAACTGTTATTTGAGATATTTTGTATTGATCTTTCTCATTATTGTTGTAAAATTACAACAAAATAAATGAAAAAGCATAAACAGTATACTCCCGATAATGCACCTGCATGTAGTGCCTTTTCCAGTTCTGTCACTGCAACATAAATAAAAAACCTTAAAAACCTAAATTAACTGGCTAGCACTACAGAAGAAAGAGACTTGGAGGTCACAATTGACCACAAGATGAACATGAGCCTGCAATGTGATGCTGCGACTAATAAAGCGACCAAAATGCTGGCTTGCATCCATAGATGCTTCTCAAGCAAATCCCAGGACATCATTCTCCTCTTGTACTCGGCCTTGGTGAGGCCGCAGCTGGAGTACTGCGTCCAGTTTTGGGCTGCGCAATTCAAAAAGGATGTGGAGAAGCTTGAGAGAGTCCAGAGAAGAGCCACGCACATGATCAGAGGTCAGGAAAACAGACCTTATGACAACAGGAGGAGAGCCATGGGGCTCCTTAGCCTGGAAAAGCGTAGGCTCGGGGTGATCTGATGGCCACCTATAAGGTTATCAGGGGTCACCACCAGTTTCTAGGGGAATGTGTGTTCAGCAGAGTGCCCCAAGGGATGATGAGGTTGAATGGTCATAAACTATTGCAAGACTATTTCAAGCTGGACATAAGGAAGAATTTCTTTACTGTCCAAGCCCCCCAGGTCTAGAACAGCCTGCCATTGGAGGTGGTTCAAGCACCTACATTGAACACCTTCAGGAGCAAATTAGATGCTTATCTTGCTGGGATCCTATGACCCCAGCTGACTTCCTGCCCTTTGGGCAGGGGGCTGGACTTGATGATCTTCTGAGGTCCCTTCCAGCCTTAATGTCTATGAAATCTATGAACTTAAGGGGGAAAAAAAGCATATAAGCATTATTTGGGATATTAGCTTCTCTGGTTCTTTGGGGTTCACTGGAATATTCTTAATTATTTCAACTGGTATCAGTTGCAAATTTAAATATTTTAGTGAATCTTCAGGAAAAGCCACACTACAATATCCTAACTAAAAGGAGGTAAATGCAGATGCAAATTAAAAAGTTAATACACCTAGGGTGCACCTAAATGAGATGTTTACTGAGGAGTTGCCTACTTAGATCTGCAGTAAACATCTTGGTGTCTATGCTTGCAGGGCAGGATAGTAACTCCACAGCAGAATACTACTTGTAAACTATCCAAAGTATTTTACTCTACAGCAGCGCACGTATAGGTGCTGACACAGCTCACTGTGCATTGAGGGTGCTTCAGTGCAGGGGCTGCCTGCCACCTAGCCCCACACTGGAGCATCCTAGTGCTACGGCCACCTCCTCTACAGCATGTTGAGGTAGGTTGGAGCAGCCTCAGGCTAGTAGGCTGATCTTTAGGGCTTTTCCAACCTGACTCAGTGTAGGGACAACTAGGGTGTCCAGACTGTAGAATAAGCTCCCTCCAGACGTGGTGCAATTGCCTACCTCAGAAATATTCAAGAGGAAACTGAACAGTCACCTTGCTAGGGTCACCTGACCCCAGTTGTCTGTTTTGCTTGGTGCAGGGGGCTGGACCCAATGATCTTCCAAGGTCCCTTCCAGTCTTACAATCTATGAATGTGCTGTGGTCCCAGGTGCACATTCAAACAGCATACCCAGAAACAATTAAACTCCAGAGCAATAAAATCTTAAATGTATTGCTTTGCAATAATTGCACTTGTAGATGCACCCCCTGATAATAATGCAGGGATAATTTCAAAACTGCCACATCTGGTAATAATGATGTTATAGAACTAGGATATCATTGTTAGATACTACAGCTAGTATATTGCTTAGGTTCTGAGTGAAATAAAATGTACATGATGTACCTAAGAGGTAAATAATAATAAGCTAAATTGTTCACAGAAAAAAAAAAGTCCTTGCTTTCTTCTATTCAGGTTCACTGGAACCTAAACATCCAAGATGTTAGCAGGTTAAATTGTCTTTTTTTTTTTTTTTAATTCTTGCATGGCTAATGAAAGACCCTGAAAGATATGGTATGTACATTCATATGGGTGCATACAGAAATTCCTTTTCTTTTAAAAAAATGTTTAACTTTTAAAGATATTTAAGGTTCTGAAGAGATTTAGTAATACTTTGTTGCAGATTTAATAGAAGGCATATTCATATTGTAATTCAATATTTTTCTGACCTTAATGAAACAGAATTATTCAAAATTTTTAAAACTAAATGTTTTGATGCTCCCAACTCCATTATTCCCTTTTGGGAATTTTGTTTTTTGTCTGTCTGTGGTTTTTTTCCCCTTAAAATTTGGAACAAAAATTCAGAATGTTAGTATTTCTAATTGATTCCTATTTTGATCCATTCTACTCATAAATATTTGAATATATTCCCAAATGTAACTTAGCTTTTAAATATATCTTTATATATTAAGAAACAAAATTAATGTGTATCATATTATCCATATATTCTGACCTTTTTTTTAAGTTTCTTTTCACAGAATTTTAACAGTAAATAGCTTTTAGTTAGTATTATCTTTTCACCTGGATCCTGGAGAGCATAACATATGTTATCTTTAGATGGCTATCAAACTGTTTTTCATTATTTCAGTGAAATGCAATTTCTTTTGAAGTTCTTAAGTCCTCTATTTACTGTTGTATAGGGTCGGATGAGAGGGGCATTCACCCCAAGTGCCACCAAGTTAGGAGGGACCTCAGAACCACCCCCCATCTTTGTGGAGTTTGTACCTGGCAGCAAGAGCAGCCCTATGGCTTACCAATGCCAAGAACTCCAGAACAGTCCATAGCTTCTGGTGTTGCTTTAAGAGCAGCAACCAGGGTGGACAGGACACATTGCAGCAGCAGCACCTTAGACAGGGACTGCTTAGCAGTTCCTGGCATGGCTAAGACTGCTGTTTCCCCAGCCTCTGGAATCTCATACCTTCCCCTGCTCCTCTCCCCTGGAAGCACCCTCACCCTCTCCTATAGAGTTTGCCCAGGGTGCCAACTCTGTTTTTTTTAATGCTTTGCAGTGTGCTACTAACTATAAACCTGAGGGGAAAAAAAAAAGATACAGCATTTTAGCCTTTATATATCTCATGCTTGTGCGTGACTGACCTAAATGATGAAGGTATGCTTGTTCCACTGATGGGAAAAGCAATAATTTCTTAAGCAAATGTTTTGGTTTAACATCAGGTACACCTTTGCTCATAAAATTATATTTTGTCATGTGAGACATGGATTTGATACTCCAATACTATAAGATTTTCCCATCTCTTATCTCTTTGATTTACTGGACTAACAATAACTTTAAGTTGAAGTTATTCTGTTCCAAGTCAAAATGATAGCTGTCCATTGAATAGGTGGCTGTCTATCAAATAGATTTTCCTAGCCAACATAAAGCAGCAAGAGAAGTTTGGTTTCTGTGGTGTAGTATTCGCCAAACTTTAACCAGGACTCCTCGGTTTGCATTTTCATCACCTAGAATTCCAAGGTGAATTCCCATCCTAGGACTCATTTAATAAAAGAAACATTGATAGTCATCTTCTCTATAGTATTTTGAATACTTTTGTTTATTAAAAAAGTTTGTGATTCTTTTGAGAAACAAATAGCTCCAATAGTTCAGCAGGCTTCTGCAATTTAGCAGAGAAAAAACTTTTGGGCTGGAGAAGCTCCTTGCCCTGCTCCCATGAAATGTCATTCAGGTTTAACACAGTTGTGAATGGTCAAAAATCACAGTCAACATGTTTGTTCATCCTTTCTAATCTCTATAGAGTCTCAAATTCTGATTATTATCATAGTACCAGAATCTACACCTCCATTTGCATGTTTGAAAGAAATTTTACCAACATATCAACATAATAACTGAATGTCAAATACTAAGGCCACATCCACACTATCATGAAATCAATAGAAGCACACACTACATTTGGGAAGGAATATGCAGAAAGGAAAAGACAGCCATACCAGGTTACATCAGCCTACCATTTCCTTCATCTCTATGTATTATCCTCATTCTTGGGGCATTACATGGGACAAGGACCCTGTAGCTCCAAGACTACCAAGAGAATCAGCTCAACCTAGCTCCCACAACTACACACTAGGCTCAGAACATGGTGGCAGCAACTCATTTCCTTATTGGTCCCCCAAAATCCTCCTTCTTCCTTTTCTTAAACATGAGCAATATATTTGACCATTTTATTTAGGATCTCACCCCACCTCTATTTGTTCTCAAAGACAATGGCCCTGAAATTACCTCAGCCAATTCCCTGAATTCTTAGAATACCTCTCATCCTGCCCTCTTGACTTGAAACCATCCAGCTTCTCCAAGGAATCCCTAGCTTGTTCTTTTACTTCAGGCTTCTCTACATTATCTGCTTCAAGATTGGCCTCCTTGTTCCCTAAAGGAGCTAAACTTTCCCTGGTCTTTCTCTGACTTCTGACATACTTGCAAATGTGCTTTTTTGTTGTTATTTTATGTCCCTTTTCTAACTGTCTCAATCCATGCTTTGGCTTTTCCTGATGCCCCCTTGAGATTGGTCCTCACTGGCCAGGGAGTGGAGGGTGATGGCTGGTGCCTCCCCGAGAATGTGGGGGTGCTGAGAGAAGCACCAGAAGCACTTCCGGATTTGCGATCAGCCACTGGGGTACCCTCCCCATCTCCCCACCCCAGTCAGCGATTAGCCTCTGGGAAATGCCCCCATCAGTAGGTGATCAGCCATTTGCCCCCCCCCAGGTTCTGGAGGCACCAGTCACCCATGTACTTCCCTGCAGTAACATGACTAAAGTGCCAGTTTTTATAGGTTTTTTTTTTTTTTGAGTTTTGACTCACTGAAGAGTTTGCTGTTTAGTCAAGCTGCTATCCTGCCGCACTTCCTATTCTTTCTCTGTGCTAGTATAGCTTGCTGTTGCATTCTTACTATACTCTTAGGGTAGAACAAACCATCCTGGACTCCTTTTCTCCTCAGACCACCTCCTGTTATCAGTTTCCTGAGTTTGTTAAAATCTGTTTTCATGAGATCCAATCCGTAGATCGATAAAAGACAGTTTTACTTTTTTGCTTTCAAATAAATAGAAAATGACATCCAAAAATATATGAAGACTACTACTTAAGTTACAAAATCTGAAAACTAGGAAAGGATAATTTTATGAAAAAGAAAAAGAATATATATTGTTGCTCATGGAACCTTAATTCAGACCTTTGTGAATATACATGTTGATACTGTATTAATTACACTGATTACATATTATGTTTTTTCTCTATAACTTGTATATCATTTATGGCACAGAAGAACAGCATAAAGGTTGTGTGTAATACACATGTTTATTATTTCCCAATTTTCTTCTTACAGCATTATAATTTTTTATATGCAAGCAGGATGATCTGCTAGGAGCTGACCCTGTCTTAGAATTTTTTGAAACATAATGCACTCCTGACTCAATATGCTCAGAATCTAAAAACATGCCATTTACCTATTAAAAGACTTATCACCTACTTATGGAAACAGAAGAATTCCAGAAACTAATGACAGTTGCATGTTCACAGTGCCAGCAGTCTACCAATTCCATTTTTATCTGAGAAATACTTCCTAGCAGCTTTTCAAAGCAGTAAAGGCAGCAGCATGATATGACTGGTCCAGTTATAGTTATCATAAAGGAAGGAGAGGATACAGATTTATCAGGCAACATGGAAATTAAAATATAGTGACACTTGTAGTGAATTCCAGGGATTTAACAGCAGTTGTGGGTTATGCAGCAAATATGGTCACTTGACAGGTGTGTTTAATGTTGCATAATGTATTAATTCTCTCTGAACCCTTGAGATTTGAGTCTTATTCAACTACTAAATTCCATTATTGAATTATGTCTGTGAGGACATACATTGTTTATCAAAGAAGGGCTTGTATTAAAAATCAAATGAAACATATTTTTATGCCTGTCAATCATCTAAATATAAAATGGATTTTCAGGAATTATCTAGTATATTTCCTGTATAAAATGTAACACTGAGGCATTTCTGCTGTTGTAATGCATATATATTCTACATTTGATGTAGCTTTTTACATCCTGAGTAAAACAAAAACAAAAATCTACATTTTTGACTTTCCTGTCAAAATAACCATTTCCTAAAAGACAAGAATTGGGATGAACTTGCAGTACTATGAAACTAAAGATATTCAATATGAATCTCTCTCTCAGGAACAGGAGTAACTACTTACCAACATGTACATATACTTATTGTCAGGTATACATAAATATGCAAATATATAAAAGCCTATATATCTTATATTCTTGTATGAAAACACCAGGCTTAGTTTTGATTTTGCAAAATGTAACAATGACTATTCACAGTACCTCTTTTGAAATGTATACTTAGTTTGCCAAGAACAACTATCAGTGACTTGGATAAAGGAAAAACAAAACAAAGCAAAGCTAAGAAAAACACTCTGACTAGTTTGAAACCTAAACATTTAGAACCTGTTTTTTATTTCTGAGTTTGTTAGGGTGAGATTACACATTACAATTATCTCATGTTAAGAGCACTGAAAACTTGAAGGCTCATGAACTCAAGCTTGTTAACTAGTACTAACTGCCCTCTAGGCATCTTAAAGTTATACCACTTAAGGTGATGGTTATTTTTTTGCTATGTTAGGCAGTTCATTTTAACTTAACTTCTAAATGTTGCACAGAATTAAAACGATCAATTTTCAGTCTTCTGGTATCCTAGGAGGCATAGCTCCCAGGTGGACTAGCTGTCCTGGATTCTGATGCCCCTGGGATGACAAGCTGGAGAACAGAACAGAGGCTGGTGAGCAGGGATCCTGGTTCTCTCTGATAAAAAAGATCCCTAATTTTTTGATTAAAAATCCATTTTCCATGATTAAAATGAAATGCCAGTTATATATAGATATATGTATAGTAGTTTTTCATTTTAATGATAAAAAAAATGTAGATTTTGGGTTACCTTTTTATTCTAAAAATTGGGGATGTTTTAATTGGAAAAAAACAGGTTCCCTGCTGGTGAGTGAGGAAACGGGGAAGGAGATGCAGAGATGCCAACCACA
Organism: Crocodylus siamensis; assembly: GCF_052110815.1. Lineage (NCBI taxonomy): Eukaryota > Metazoa > Chordata > Crocodylia > Crocodylidae > Crocodylus > Crocodylus siamensis. The sequence continues at coordinate 328,999,157 of NC_143395.1, forward strand.
GGGGGCCCAGGGTAGGAGGAGAAGGATGATAATGAAGCAGAGAGGGGAAGTACTGGGCTGCAGGAGAAACCAGCAGGACACACAAAATTTGCACTATATGTTCATGCACACACAGCACCCCCCACCCCATACCTCAGCATGTGCTCACTCACACACACACACCACACACACACACACACCCTCAGCATGTGCTCACATGTACACACAGCCCCAGTACACACACACACAGAGCCTCAGCAGGTGTTCACATGTACACACAGCCCCAGTACACATACATATACACACACACACACACACACACACACACTCACACAGCCTCAGCAGGTGTTCACATGCACATGTACACATGCACAGCATCAGCACACACATATACATACACACCCTATCCCCAGACTTGCCTTTGACCACTGAGCAGCATAAATGGGGCATGGGGGCAGCAGCAGAAGTGAAGGGCACCATCTCTGAGTGCATGGTGCCACAATGAAGCCCTGGACCATCCAGGGACTCTGCTGTTGCTGAACAAATGCTGGTAGGGAGGAGTGAGCATGCACACTCCCCATATTACTACCACTAACAGAGGTGACAGGGGACTCACAGGCTCTGCACTCCACACAGATCTTCAAAGCATTCCCAGTGCTGCTGCTACCCTAAGCCCTGACTGTGCTTAATGACCAAAGGCAAGTCTGGGAATGGGCTCTGCATGTGTGTATATGTGTGTGTGCTGGGAGTGAGCATGCACTGAGAGGAGTGCGCATGGGAGGTGTGCTGTGTGGCGGGCCAGCAGTGGGTGGTCCTGTGGTGAGCCACCCACCTCACTGCACCCAACCACCTTCCAGGCTCTGAGTGCCTCCCTGGGGGTGCCTCATATCTGGTTGACCCCCTTCCTGGAGCACATCCACTAGCTTGGGGGTAGAGCTGCCACCACCCAGGGATGGGCTTGATTCTGGCACTGTGCCCCCTGGGAAACACAGGCCTGGTAGCCCTGGAGGGTACTTGACTCACTTCAAGAACTTGGGGTGCTTCCCTCAGTTGGAAGCACAAAATAGTGGTTTCCCTTAGGAAGCCAAGCAAAGGGGACCCCAAGGCATAATCTGGACACATTCCAAATAAGTCTCCCATGCTAGGTACAAAGGAGACCCTTATTGGTTACAAAGAGTAGGGTTGGAATAGGGTACAGAATTGAGTAGTATGAGAGAAATCCCACACAGCAAACAGGGTGGCTGGAGTAGCCTTTGATCACACATCTAAATTACTGTAAGTTATATATCTAGTTAGATTTCAGGTAGCTTATTCACAAATATCATCCAGAGGCAGGTGGATATTCTCTCTGGAGGCAGGCAATTCCTTAATCGTGAGCTTTGAGAGAGAGAGCAAGTTTCAGATGGTCCAGCTCTTCTCTCTCTCTGGGTTTTTTTCATGGATGCTGCCCCCTTCTCCTAGGCAGTCCTTAACTTATATAGCCCTTATGACCTCATTTACCTGGTCCAATGGAGGCCAGCACCTGTTGGCTGTCAGCCAATCAATTTGAAATGCATCACTGGTTGCTGAGCAGACGGGCAGTCTCTAGCCCACGAAGGAGCCCAAGCCCCTCACGCAGGTATATGATGCCAGTCACGTAGGCAGAGGGAGCAGGTTTCCCCCCTCTCTCAGGAATGTATCCAGTTCAGGTTACCTAAAGAGATAGGGTAAGGGATGTATCCTCTGCTGGGCCCATCCTAACCAAATTGACACAGAGCACAGTTTTTGGAGAGAAACAGAGGTGGCTTTCTGCCACATGCTGTGGGTGCATTTGATGCTTCTAGAGAGCCAACGAGCAGGGCAGGTACAGAGCACCTTGTCAGCTTACAGCCATGCCCTTGCTTACCAGCCTCTAGTTTCATAGTTGGTAGGGTTGGAAGGGACTTAAGTAGATCATCAAGTCTGACCCCCTGCCATGGACAGGAAAGAATGCTGGGGTCAAATGACCCTAGCTAGGTGATTATCCAGCCTCCTTTTGAAGACCCTGAGGGTAGGAGCAAGCACCACTTCCCTGGGAAGTTGCTTCCAGATCCTAGCTATCCTGACTGTGAAAGGTCAGAGCTGTGCACATTGGAATCATAGAAAATTAGCTTTGGAAGGGACCTCAGGAGTGAGGGACCCAGGAATGCATGATTGCTTGCAGCACTTTCTAATTTTAACACTGACCCACATTCCTTAAAGATAGTATAGGATGCTTGTAATATATGAGCACACCCTTAGAAATGCAACTTGACCAAAGAAAATTAGCACTGCTTAGTCAGTGGAACAGTTTGTAGGAGTAACTACTCACTGGCATGAATAAGGGATTCAAAGTTTGCCACTAAGTTAGTAATACTTGTGTCTACAAAATACATCTCTGTCTGCACCCTAACCAAAATCTAGACATTGATAGCTTGCTTTTAAGTAAAACGTAAAGAACACAACTAAGTCTAGCATTTGTCTCAAGCATCTATGTGGCATTCAGAGGATCTAACTTAATTCTCAAGGTCTGACAAGAGCTTCCTTTGGCAAATCACTTAGGGGCAATCCAGCTCCCACTGTTGAATAAAAAGATGCTTAATGATTTCTTGATGAGCGGCATCAATCCCCTAGTCTTTCTCATCTTCAAGTAACTTTTTGTAGATTAGGGATAATAAAACTTTCCTATTTCAGAGGTATAGTGAGTATAAAGTCATTCTTTAATGAGGTGGTGAAATATTGGCAAAGGGTGACAGAAATGGAAAAATAAAAGTGACAAAGCTGTATTTTGGGACTCTGATAATGTGCTTCCAAATCTGTTGTTTATTCCTTGTTCTATCTTTTCTTTTGTACAGGAGTATACACTTTTAGACAGTCTTGGGGGTGGAGGGCAATGGACATTATTTTTACATTTATCCAAATTAAATTTAAGTAGCTTGCTGCCTTACCTACCTATACATCTGAATTTCACCTGGGGTTTTTCACAGTTTCCAGTTTCTAACTAAGGTTACCAGGTAGTGATATCAACATATCTCAATACCACTTCATTCTCTGTCATTACATGACCTTTGGGAACAAATACCAAAATCCGGTGAGCCCCCACTATTTCCTCTCTCAGCCCTGGGGAACAGTCAAATGAAATGACTCTTTCAATTGATTAACCTGTTAAAAAAAATTCCATGATAGGATTGAGCCCCTGGAATTGTTAATTTTAATAGACTCTTATGAGTACATTTAAAATTCCAAGTAAATTATATCTGCCAGGGTTACATTTATCTGGTGCCTATTAACTTTTCACATAACTCTAACAGGTTAAAGAGGTATGATTTGCACCTGTATGAACTTGTGCCTATATGAGGTTATGCAGAGACAAGTGTTGTACTAATCCTATTTTAATTATGTTCTCAGTCAGTTTCATAACAGAACTGAAGTAAAGCACAAAGGTCTGCAGCATGCTAGATATCCTATGGCTCTCTTGTTTCTGAACGACAAGCATCACATTAACAACTTGCCATTCTTTAGAAGTATTTGATGCTTTAAGAACTTAGAATTAAATTCACTCATCCAAGGTATTGCACAAAGTAGAAGCAGAACTACAACACTCTGCAGTTAGTCTGAAACAGAACTGCTGTACAATGGGAATCTTAGAACTTTAAATTGGCCAAGACAGATTTGAAGGCAGGCTGGCTGTGGGATACGTGATCAGAGAGCTGCCCAACATTCCCTTTTTGCAGGAGCCAGTATTATACTTCATAGTATAAAGTAAATGAGTGGCCTGAGAGAGAGACTGTTGTGAGAGTTGGGATAGATAAACTTCACCTCTCAAATGGTTAGATTCACTGAGAACACAGTTCCTTGTCACAGTCAATGCTACTTCACATTCTGTGTCTTTATGTTCATTTCAATGAATACTCACTCCTGTTGGTCCTTTATTGCACTTGAGCTTTTCAAAATATTTCACAGTTGCTTTCTGATAAACGGAGATCTGGGCTTTTCACAGAAAAACATGGGAAAATGCAGATTTTCTCCTTTAAAAGACAAAAATGCAGGCTGCCATGGGTTTCCCTTAGCAAGAAAGGCAGATTTCAAGCCTGCAAGGGGCTGCAGGGAGTGGGAAGAGGGCAATGAGACAGGGGGTGCCATATGCATGTGCACATATGCACATGGCAGTCAGGAAGCATGGTGGAGAGCAGCTCCTAAAGATCCCTGCAGGTAAGTCTATGGGGGGGAGTATAGGTGATGCATAGGCAGGGATGGGGGCAGAGGTGATGTGTGCAAGGTCAGGGAGGCAGAGGCAATGTGTTGGGGGGGGGAAATGTGAGAGCATATGCCCTTTCCCCATATTTCTATGACCAAAGGGCATGTGGCTCAGCAGGCAGGACCCAATGTGGGAGGATGGAGCAGGGCAGTGAGACTCATTGCCTCCACTGTTACTGCCTCTGCCAGAACCAGCTGTGCTGCTAACATCATGAGGAATAATGGACTGGAGTTGGGGGCTATGCTGCCCTCATCTCCTCCTGCCACCAACAGCTTGCATGCTGGGCCACAGCTGTACCTCAGAGGGGAACTGGAGTGTGGGGTATCATGATGGCCTTAAAGGAGTAGTGGCAGTAGTGGTGTCAGGGTACAGGTGTGGCCCAGCTCATAAGCAGCTGGTGGTGAGAAAAGATGAAGGCAGCATAACTCCCCCCACCAGTCCATTTTTCCTCATGCTGCTAATGGTACAGCTGGCATGGGGGCCCTGGTGGAGGTAGCAATGAGTCTTGCCACCCCACCCTCCTGTGCTGGGTCCCACTCACTGGGCTCTGGAGATCCCTGGGGGAGGGCAGCAGGGCAGGGAACCCTACGCCTCACAGTAGGCAGCCCACATCCTCCCCTTAATCTCACCCTCCTGCTTCAGCTCTGCTCCAGTCATGCCACCCATGGGCAGGTGCTGGAGAGGCAAATTCCATGCTTTATATGCCTCTCTCCACTCTAGCCCCAGTAGCTGCCAACTGCCATGCGTGGCAGCCATGACTCAGGAGCTGCTGACCAGTTGCAGCTGATACCCATGGGGCAAGGAGTGGGTAGGATGCAGCTGCCAGGTCCCATAGCCCTGGAAGCTGGGGACTCCTCCGATAGGGCTGGGCAGGCAGGGGGCTGTGAGCTGGGAGTAAGAGGCACCAGAAGGAATGGGAGATTGTGGGTCAGGAGCAAGAGGCATCAGCACGTGCGGGGGACCAGGGGCTGCAGGTCAGGAGTGAGGGGCACTGATAAGGATGGCTTGGCAACAGCATGGGCAGGGACAGGTTATCAGCATACCAGGCTACTCAGTGCCACAAAGTAGCATGAAGACAGCTGCAGCTGGACCTACACCCTGGGGAATGAAGGGAGACTTCTGATTTTCCATGATAAAAAAACCAAAATCAAATGCCAAAATATATAGGGACCAGCCATCCCCTCTGCCACCCAATACCACCATCCAGAGCCCTGGGCTGACCTCCTGTGCCCCCTGCAAGCCTGCAACTACTTTGCTCCAGCTCAAATTGCTGCTGCCATGGGCACATATGTAAATGCTGCACCGTGGAGCAGTTAACTCCAATATAAACAACTCCAGAGTTTATTCCTTCATACTAATTTCATAAGTAGATGCACCAAAAGTGAGCAGAATTGCTGCAAGGCACAAAACTAAATAAGCATCTAAACTAATTCAGTGCCTGTGCTTTGGACTTCAAAATTCCCTAGGTACTTACATTTAACTTTTGGAGCATGCTCAGAAGTTATTCTGTTTAATCATGTAGACACGATTTCAGTTCCAATTCAGATTAGTAGAGGTGTCAGTATCAAATTCCACAGAAGGGTTTGATCATTTATGTGACCTTAGGGTATCTGTACATGTGGTCCAGGGATATGGGTGAGGGAGTGCTTTAATTACAGTGGCTCTAATTAAAGTGCCTGGAGTGTCTTGTGTGCCAGTATCCCCATGCTTCAAAATGGTGGAAGGGGCACTTTTTTTAAAGCTCTTACAATGAGCTTGCCACAAGCTCCCCATGAGATGCAGCGGCTGGCTACAGTGTGGCAATTATCATGCTGCAGCAGACTCAATTAATTGATTACATTGTAATTGCAGTATGTTGGAGCAGGATCCACAGTAATGTATAGGCTCCCTTAGAGCCCACCTAATTCACACTGATAGCACTGAGTTCAGCCAAAGATGATACTGGTGGTATCACAATATCCTAGTAGTTAAAGAAGTTTTTCAGGAAGAAACATATTCTAAAACTTTCTCAGCCTAGTTGACATTCTAGTCCAAGTCTTCCCCAACACAGGAAAATGCCTTCACCATGTTAAGTCACACATTCATAGACAAGTAGAGCTTGATGGGACCTCTAGAGGTCATCTGGTTCAACCTCTTGCCTAAATTCTATGTAAAACTACCCTCAGTCCTAACACCTAACACCCTAACCTGCCCCAGGTGAAGCAAGGGAACCATGGCAATGTCCTGCTTCTATAGAATGTTGTCAATAAATGTGCAAGAGGTCCTGGGTAGAGGGTCACACCCCACACTGCAGAGGAAGGCAAAACCCCAAAGAGTCCATATTAATCTTACCCCAAGGTAAAATTCCTTCCTGACTCCAAATATCGTAATCCAGTCTGACCCCAAGTTGGGGGGGGGGCAAGACCCTCTAGCCAAAAACCTCCAGCTTTGTTTCTAGCAATTGGATCAGCACACCCCAGGTGAAGTCCCTAGCTGTAGTGTAGCCAGGAACCATTGTCTTGGGGGGTGGGGGGGATTAAAAATACCCTGACATATAACAGAAAAAAAAGAGTGTGTGTGTGTGGGGGTGGAATGGAGGCTACCAGCAAAGCCCAGAAGCGTGGTAAATACCCATGGTAGAACATAGGCATAGCTATGCCTAGATCATACCTCACCAGTGGCTGTCCAACCTCTTAAACATCTCCAGTGATGGAGAGTCTACAACTTCCCTGGGTAGTTTATTCCAATGCCTACTGGTTTACCAGTGAAGAAGTTTATTTTTCTAGATATACAGTCTAAATTTACTTTGCTGAAACTTCAAGCCACTGGTCTGTGACCTCCTCTCTGTAGCAAGAGGGCAAAAGTGTTTTCCCTCTTTTTTATTGCAACCCTCCAAATATTTGAAGATTGATATCATGTTCCCTCTTAAGTGCCTTTTCTGCAAGCTGAACATGACTAGCTCCTTCAACCTATCCTATGACTTGCTTTCCAATCCTTTGATCATCTTCTTTGCTCACCTCTGAACTTTCTCTAACTTCTCCAAGTCCTTTTTAAAGTGTGTAGTCCAGAACTGCACACAGTACTCCAGATAAGACCTCACCAGTGCTGAGGAGAGTTCACTACCATCTCCTGTGTCTTGCACCTAATGCTTCAATTTATGCAGCCCCAAACCACATTCTCCTTTTGTGTAGCTGCATTACACTGAAGACTCATACTGAATCTGTGTTTTACCAGGACTTCCAAGTCATTTTCCATAGAGCTGCCATCCAGTCATGTGTCCCCCATTTTGTGTTTGTTTTTTGATTATTTCTCCTGAGTTGTAGTACTTTGCATTTGTCTGCACTGAACTTCATTCTGTTAGCTTTAGTTCAACTTTCCAATCTGTCAAGATCCTTCTGAATTGTGCTCACATCCTCCAACATGTTCACGATCATTTCCAGTTCCATGTTATCTGCAAACTTGTTCAAGAAGCTTTCTGTGCCAGCATCCAAATCATTAATAAATGTATTGAACATCACTGGACCCATGACAGACCCCTGTGGGACTCAACTTAAAACCTCCTGAGATTCTGACATGGACCCATTAATAATTACCATTGTTTCTGGCTACTGAGTCAGTTATCTATCCATCTTGTAATAATTTTATTCAACCCATGTTTCTCCAATTGGTTTATGAGAAGGCCATGTGGGACCTTGTTAAAAGCCTTGCTGAAGTCCAGATATACTATATCTACAGCATTCCCTTTTTCCACCCAAATAGTTACTTTCTCAAAGAAGAAGATCAGATTCCTTGATTACAGTTTGTTTTTATAAATCCATTCTGGCAGCTAGCAATCACCCTTTCCTCCGGATACTTGCAAATGGCTTTCCTTACAATATGACCTAGGTATTGAGAGAAGGCTAACCAGTCTGCAGTTCTCCAGGTATTCTTTTTTGCCTTTCGAAGAGGGGTGCTACATTGATCCTTTTTCTGTCTTCTTGTGCCTTGCTCATTTCCCATGACTTCATGAAGATCATTGCCAAGCCTCTGAGATTTACTCTGACAGTTTCTTCAGGACCCTGGGATGAAGTTCATTAAATTGTGCATGAGATCATTTTGTCTTATGTGCAGGACTTTGCACTTCTCCTTGTTGAAACTCATGAGATTTTTTTTGGCCCAATCCTCCAATTTGTCTAGGTAATTCTGAATCCTAGATCTAGTCTGGGAGCTGATCTTGCCTATGATGACTGAAGTGAAAAAGGGTTTAACTCATGGGGAATGCTGCAGGCTGGATGCCATGGTTCTACAGGCCAGATTTGGCTCATGGGCCAGGGGTTGAGCACCCCTGGTTCAGAAAAAGGGAATCCTAACTCTATGCAAGAGGCTGAATTAAATTGTGCTTAGGCTTTCTTTCACCATGTAACAGGATGGCCTCCTCATTAGGTCTTCTCCAGCCACCCTGCTCCTGGGGTAACCACCCACTTTGCTCACCTGCCACATCTTGATGGAAAAATATGAGAGTTGTTACTAAGGCAGGAGGCTACCCATCTCTCACCCTGCTGACAAGGGCCTAATACCCACTCCAACCTCCCTTACATGGGTCCCATGCCTCACAGATGTTACTCTGGTGCTACTTCTCTGGCCTATGGCCATAGCAAACTGGGCACACAGTTGTAGCTCTTTTCTACAGCCCTGGAGGGCCACTCACATGCTACCCCTCTCTCACTGGGGTCCCACTCACTCTGCTGGCTCTCACCCAGCCTCTTACATACTGCCTTTTCTCAGGAGCCACACTCATGCTGCCTGGCCTAACCCAGCTTTAGGCTTAGATCCCTTCACCTCCATCAGCCCTGGCACAGTCTGTTGGGTATCTCCCGCTACCCTCACCTGAGCACTGGCTAAGCAATTGTACGACTGTAGGCCTATTTTGCTCCTAGCCCCTGACTGGACCACTATTCCCCCACTGGATTTCTCACTCATCCACACTCATGGGCCACTCTGTTCATGGCCCCTCTCACACAGAGTCTGACTCGCATCCCCCAGGCTTTACTCTGCTTCCTGGGTATGGACCCAGGTCCCTTCTCCAGCTTGAGCTCTGCCTCAGGACTCCTTAACCAAGCTCTGGGCTACCCCTGCTCACTAGAACACTACCAGGGATGTGGGTCTGGGGTTATTAACATGTCCTGACTTGCTTTTTACCAGGGAGGTAACTGGCCTGGCATTTCCTGGGGGCTCCCATGCAACTAGTAGCCCCACCAGGCCACCCTTGCCCAGCAGGGTGCAGTTTTATGTCTTACCCAAGACAAAGAGTCACATCCTCCCCATAACCCCTGCCCTTACCTCCTGACTTTGGCCAGAGCAGCCTTTCAACCTGGTTTCCTCCTTCCTTCCTGCAGCAAACTGCAGCCCAGTTTATCTCCCTGGGCCAAAATGGCTTCCCTCATCAGGCACATGGCTGCTGCCTGTTTGCTGCTTCTAAAGTGGCAGGCACCAAAGGTGCCTTGCTACACAGCACCATATGAACTTGGTTGTTCTTTAGAAGTACCTCAGTCTCTTAAGGTATCTAACTGTATCAGCAACTAAAACCAGTCAAATTGGATCTATTTACTGGGCAAGACATCTAAATAGTAGACATTCCAATACCCATGGGTGGTTATTCATGTGACCAAACTGAATTCGGCCAAATATCATAAAATTAAATGGCATTCCTGGAAATGGCTTCTGGAAATTCTGCACGAGAAAGGCAAACCCACCTACTTCTGATTTACACTGTTCATAGGTTCAACAGTTAGACTTTTGTTAGTCATTTGGCTTTATAAAGGACCAGAAACAGCTCACTTAAGTCCTCCAACTAACAACTCTTGCTGCCAAATAAGATCGATTCATGAATATTCCCTTATACTTTGGAACTCTTATTTTTTGCTCATCTAAGAAATTATATGGAGCTTTACATTTTTATTTACTGGATATATTCCTTAAGATTAATGTCTTGCAACTGGATCAAAATGCTAATAAAATTGTACAATTCTATTTGATTTTTTCTATGCATCTTATTATTTCAAATAATAAAAACCCTACTACAGTCACAAAGATGTACACATAAATTAATTACATGTAGGTCAGTGTCGCCATTTTTAGTTTGGCTTCTTCCCAGTTTCCTCTAAATTTGTGGGCTAGGAGTAGATAGTAACCTTTAAGTGTTTATTGAAAAGAGTGACTGCACCTTCTAAAATCATTTATGAAAGGAATAATCTCTTCAGAGACTCAGTCCCTGGGACTCAGATTCTGTTAAACAGGTTTCCTGGACAAATTCCAAAGAGGATTTAATTTATTTTAGAAGAGGGGCCAGATATGTACCCAGGACTAGTTAAGGCACATCTGGGGTCTCCTACATATTCATTCAGTTTCCCTTCATCTTCCGCCCTCAGGGAATAATTTAATCTTCCATTTGAAATGATAATATATAAGAGGAGTAATGGTACAGAGAATCAGTGCAATAGAGAATTAGGGCCTGCAGGGAGGCAGGTTTCCAGAGACAGGAATAGAATATTCCTGCGTCATATAAACTGCAATGTGAGGCACAATTGTTATGGAACCACCTCCAGTCAGGACTAGAGGCAGCAGAATACAAGCAGATCTTTTCATTTTTGTTTTTTCTCTGTCCTTTACAAAACCAGAAAGAATGTGAGATCCTCTGTGTATGTTTGGCAAGCCCTTAAAAATACACTTCTTAAAATAGACACCCTCTATTACCTCAGATCGTAATACTCCAGTACAGCATAAATATAATAAAAATGTAATAAATGTAAAAGAATTCCCCTCTTTTTACCTAGCCCCAACCTTCTAGGAAGTCTTTACAAACCAATAAAAAAGGCTTTTCAGTAGGACCTATGTCTCAAAAAATACAGGCAATTGGTAGCTGAGTAACTTCAGTCAGGGAGACAGCCAGAATGTAGGACATCTGGAAATCACAGGCTCCTGACCTCCCACACAAGGAAGTAAGGGAAATAGGAAATTCTAACATATCCAAGCTAGGCCTGTGGGGGTCTGTAGTTTCCTTTACTTTCTTTTTGTTGTTTTCTTTCATTAAATTATGGTACATTTACCCAGCTGAAACAAACAACAAATTCATACAGTCACCTAACTATGACCTCAGCAGTGTCTGTTCACTTGAATTTACACCAAAATTGTGGATGAAGTTTCAATACTGTGTGCTTAGATGTTATTAATGAATGTTAGGAACCTTCACAAGCCACATGTTTCGATGTAATTTTATCTTAGGTCTTCTTGCATCAGAGTGAATTCTTTTCCTGGGTATGTCTAACTATAAGCCCTCCTTTTGTATACAATGCTACTTCAAAGGAAATAGATTGTACAGTAGACTATCCCTTTACTAAATGTATGGTAATTGTTTTTACCCTTTAAGAGACTAAAAATTCCATCTCTATTGTGTCCTGCCATATCTATCAATATAATCAGTGAGGTACTGCATTAATGATCTGTTAGTATTGGAAAAATGAGAGCAATGACCTTTGTGCTAATTAGTTTATATGAAGAAGCTAGTGAAATGGAAAGTATTAGACTTAATGGTACCTTAGATTATATATTTTAATCATAACTGTGAAGGTAATACCTAATGCTAATTGTGCTACTAAAATGAATTGAAACAGACACATTGTAAGATACTTGTAGGCTTAAGTGCATTTCTCTTTTGAGGTTTATAATCCCATGCTTTCTAATTATCTAATTAGTAATAAAGTATTTCTAATTTTTTTTGAAACTTTTAATGAGAAATCTTGGCAGTCTAAATACTGTTTTATTTTCCAGGAGAAAAAATATATGAAATGTAATTGCTACTCTATGAGCAGCAATGTATCTAAATCAACACATAAAACAAAATGTCAGGACAATATGTTAAGGCTTATACTTGGCAGTCAAACGCAATGAATATGTAACCTTTTTGTCAGGTCAGGTGTTTCAGAGTGAGCAAAGAGAGATTCAGGGGGCAGTTACATTCCTGTGATGACTTCCTAAGGGCTTATATGAGCTAAATGCGATAGTTCAAGCCCCTATCTATGGACATTTACCAAAAAAAAGCATTGATGTATGACAAGATAAAAGAAAAGGAACTTGGCTTATGATTTGATACCTCCTACTCTAGCAAAACATAGATTCTGAGCCAGTTCTGGTATAATCAGAGGGTGACACATTAGCGTGATCCTACTTCTGCCACCTTTTCTCATATGAGTAGTACATACTCCCGGAAATCAATGTAACCACTTAGGAAGCTACTCAGCATGAGTAAAGAGGACTTTCCAAGGTATTAGATGGGAGAGAAAACCAGGGTTATGCAGGCTTAATTACTAAACATATTTGAAGTTAGTATACACTGTACAATGGAGGCATAATAAAGGTGTCTTTAATCAGGAAGAGGGAAAAATCTGGAGAGGGAGGACTCTCTTAGCCTCCTGGCTGCTCCTTGATTAAAATTCCACCACCCACTTGCCTGGAAAGTTTGTGTAACTTCCTTCTCTCTCACTGCTGCCAAAGCTTACTTATTTTCTGACTCATAATGTACTCCTGAAGTATAAACTAATGCTTTGGAAATGAAACAGATTGCACTGGGGAACAGTCATTAAAAAAAAAATCCTAAAGAGGTCTTCCCAAAATTGCCCCACAAATTCTCCAATTTCCATTACTTCATCACCATCTTCTTTAAACTATATCATTATAAACTGGGCTATGAGAAGACCTTGTGCATATCCTATCTTGACTCTCTGATGGTATTGTTTTAAAAAAATCTACTTATGGGTGTTCATGATAAGGTCTTACGGGCATTTCCAAGGAAATGCAGCTTGAAGTGAGCTTAGGGTAGTTGTCTTTTCCTTAGGAGGCTTACTTTCAAACCTTTTTTTAATGGGGAAAACAAATGAACAGCTTTCCCTCCCTCCCCACCTACTTCAGCGTATCTTCATGAAACTCTAAAAAAAGTGTGTGTTTGTGTGTGTGTTTCATTTTACATGAAAGCCCTGTTAGTATTTCTGAAATGTATCACACGGAATAAAGCCAGAGTCTTACAGTCCAGGGCCATGACAAAGCTGACTTCTGTGATAAAGAGAAGAGTCAGATATACAAAACAGAAACATTCAAGATGTGTGTGAGGAATAATATCTCTTATACAGAGGATCTTATATAAAAGTATAAGATATTTAAATTAATTAACATTATTTGTGAATTCATGAAATTCACATTTTTGAAGCTAAATGTTTTGTTTCTGTTTCATTTTGAAATGTTGTTCATATCAAAATTTGCCTACACTTACTTTAAAAAAAACTTATTTTTGTATGGAGTCTAAAGATGCATGTAATTTAGTCAAACCTTTTTTTCATTTTTTTAATTCTACCGGAGAAACAATAAAATTATTTTTCACACTCTATTTATAATATTCAACATAACACAATTAACGGCATACAGGAAAAAATATCTAGGGTATTAAAAATTTCGTACTATTCTGTAGCCCTCCTTAAACAGCACTGTTAATATTATTCCTCTATTTATAGAACATTTTATTTAACTTCTGAATTAAATATATTTTTTCTTTTTGTAAAATTTCCTTTTCAGGATTTAAAGCTGTCAGGTGTTATCTTGTTGACTATAACTTAAACAGAAGTCACTAACTCAGCTGATGTCTCCTGTGTAGTATCTGAAGAGGGCAGATGGTCCCCAGCTTCAATAAATCACAGGGAAATGACCAATTAAGCATGTGTGGGGCCATTAAAACAACACATGATTTTTATTTATTGTACTTCTCTGTTAATTTAGGAGAGATAAAATACAAAGACACTTAGATCTTTGTGCATTCCTTCATTGATATGTAACTAGTGCATTTAAGTCTCCATTCCAAACAAAGGCATCATTTCTTGAAATTAAAATAAAAAAGAATTTAAATATAATAGAAATTAGTTGCTTTGTTTTTCCTGTTGCAATTTTATTTTCCAGTTAGTGAAAGAACTGATTAAATACAAGGAATTTCACTAGTGGATGAACTGGTAAAATAAAGAATAGAAAATAAAATAAGATCCTTATATTTAAATAATTTTTACTGACCAGAATGTATCAATGATTTGGAAATTCTGAAGAATTTCTATCCCTTGTGGAGGACAAGAGATAAAGAGCTGATCATTAACTTACTTCCCATCCTCCCTTCATGTAATGTGAGAGTGGTCTTATGAGTATACTTCCTCCATTCCATTGGTCCCTTTCTTATTTCTTAAAACAGAGTTGAAGAACTTATTTCCCTACATAATCTGAAATCTACTCCTAGCATTTTAAAGGATAACAGGGAAGTTGGACACGTGAATAAGTGTTTTGGAATGTACTCAAGAGACACTGTTAAATGCAGGAGCCTTCAAATATCTATTACTATTTTCAGATATGAATATGAAAGTGTTGCTGTATGTAACATTTAATAAGTAATGAGTCATGAAATTTAAATCAGCAGCCAAATACAGAGAAGACTGAACATTGGGAGATATTGTTTTGGGGTGGGGAAACAAAAAAATAACATCAGTCTGATACCAGAAGTACACATTAAAAGTAGAGCTGAAGGAGAAAAAAAAGGGAAATTATATCCTTTTAGCCTCCCCCTCGCTCTTCCCACATACTGTATGGGATGAGAGTGGATTTATCAAAACTTTGTTTCAAACAAAAAACATTTCAAAAGAAAAAAAAATTGAGTGTTTTCACTTTAGATAAAATATATTAATATTCTTAAATGTCAATGTTCTGTTTAATTTGATGGAGCCATTAGCAGTGAAGCCAACAAGAATATCAACTGAACTATGCAGCATTGTTTTGGATTAAATCAATTTGAAACAAAATGCTTTTGATTTGTTTTTCCAAATGGAAAACTGAATATATTCATTAAACAAAAAAGGCATGCAAAAAAGTGTATTTCACAGAAATTACAATTTATGTTAAAAAATATGTAAATCTATGAAAAACTGGTTATCAGGATAGCAATACCCGAGTGTGGGATCTACCTTCATGTTATTTAACACCAGCCAGGCCTACTTGCTATGCAAAGGGAACAATGGGCTTAGGCTGACCAGGGAAACTATAACTTTCATTCAACTACAGGAAGGCCATTAAGCATAAGAGAATTGATTGCTGGGGACATGATGTGAGAAAACAGGAATGGGAGTGAAGGTCAAAGGTTAATAACTAGGGTTCCTATGGGGACTCTGAGCAGAGACCATTGGCTAGTACCTCCTGCCCCTTGAATGTATCAAGGGAAACTCTGCTTGGTGATGTACACAGAGGACTGAGAAGAAAACAGCCCCACAGTTATCTGGGCTCCCCCTCCACCATCCCTTTAACATCAGTCAGCACATAATTTTCAGACTTTTTAAAACCATTTGCTTTCTACTAATTTTCCTCATTACATATTATTTTGTTTAGAAATGCATATAAAACTAGATGCTGCAGAGGTGGTGAAGGTTTCTGACATTTCTGGATATGTCTTTTCCTTTTAAAGCAAAGATATATGATTTCTGAAATCATAGTTAATTGTAGAGTCAAAGTGGAAGCAGAGATTTGTTTCTTCTTCTTTCCTGTTTAAGGCAACAAATTGGAAAGATACAGAAAAGAGCAGGAGAGAGAGAGAGAGAGAGAGAGAGAGAGAGACAACAGAGAAACAGAGCCTGCTGGCCAGTCTCAGAAAAAAAAAAAAGATACAGACAGCAAAATCATAAAAAGTCATTCCTTCCACCCACCTTCATGGGCTGTGAGTCACCTTTTAGGTAGTATAATCATAAAGTTTAGGCAGTATAATCATAAAGCTTACTAGGGAATTCCCTTTATACATTCTTCATTGCGTGTCCATTCTTCTCTATAGAGGTGAGAGACGCCTTACTTCCACAGTAGGGAGAAAACAAAGAAAATCCCTTCTTGCATCTAAATACAAGAGTCATGGATGCTCTAATCTGGGAGTTGGTTTGGATGTATCAAAGTAAATAAATAAATATATGTATTTTATTCACATAATCACTTCACAGTACATTTCAGGTAACAGATAACAGCATAAGTAAGGCAGGTTACAAGGACAGCTGTTTTAATATGCATTTAATACCAATAGAGAGATGGCAGTTCTCTCTAACCATTACATTTCAGGAGTGGATTGATAAATCAAATCCACCCTCAGCTTCCTTCTTTCTCCCTAAAGTGTTCACAAGAAAAGTGCAGCCAGTCATATGAAAAACAAATTCTTATGACCAAAAAGTGAAGTGCAAATATCTTGCATACACATTAATGCAAAAGAAAAAAACTTTTGTGGGTGATATCTTTTATTGGACCACTGTATGGTTGGAAAAGATTTAGACAAAAAAGGTTTTGAGCACAAGGCACTCTTCTTCAGGTCTGAGATAAAAGTTTATCACATGGGTGGCAAACTGGCTCCAGGGGCGAACCCAGAGGGTGGTGGTGGATGGTTCGATGTCGACCTGGGAGGGTGTGGGCAGCAGAGTCCCCCAGGGTCGGTCCTTGGGCCGGTCCTGCTCAACATTTTCATTAGCGACCTGGATGAGGGTGTGGAGAGCACCCTGTTCAAGTTCGCTGATGACACCAAGCTGGGGGGTAAACTGAATACACTGGCAGGAAGGGACTGCATCCAGGAAGACCTGGATAGGTTAGAGAAGTGGGAGGATCTGAACAGGATGCGGTTCAACAAGGACAAGTGCAGGGTGCTGCACCTGGGGAGAGGGAACCAGCATTATGGTTATAGGTTAGAGGCTGATGCTTGAAGCTAATGCCTATGCAAAATTCTGTAAGTAAATAAAAAACAGTCATCTGGACTGTGAAATCAGAGAAATAATTCATATCACAAGTAGCTAACGAACAAGAAAAATGCAGAAGAAAGTAGCTTTATTAATGGAAGATCAAGACCATCCAAACGGAGGAGGATTGTTAACACCTGCACAGGGTAGCCAGATTAGCAGGGATCAGGTACATTATAATGATACATTATAATGTACATTATAATTGGGTATATAAAGTCAATGTCTACCCCTGAATTGCGGTAGGTTAATCACGGTGGTGTTCCTGGCAGTATTGTTTTTATTCTCTTCTGTGTTACAGCACCACAAACTGCATGTGCACATCTTTCTGGATGTGCCCCTATACGCTAAATCAAGACCCAGGAAGTTAACATTTCTGCTGTTTTCACAGAGCTTTGGATCTGAATCTTTATTGAAACACTGTGACTGAAGCCCCAGCCCTAATTTGTTCATGAAGCTACTTGGAGGGTAAGGATACATTTTATTCCTATTAGCATTTACTGTGTTGCTTCACTAGTTTCACTCTTAATTGTTTTCAATCTGATTGTATTTTATTTTGCTAACCTATACATTTGCTTTAATTAAATAGATTGAAGTTGTAGTTAAGACACCTGAGTGAAAAATACAATAATTGGATTTATTTCTGTGCTGTCACAGATTTTATCTATGATCATAGACAAGTCAATTGCTTTATGCCTATGTAATCAATAATTAGAATGGTGGTCCCTATCTAAAAGGACTATTTGGAAGCTAAATAGGTTAATATTTGCATAGATGCTATGGTGATGAGCAAGGATCCTGGTTTTCTCTGATAACAAAAATTCCTAACTTTCAGATGGAAAAAAACCCCTGGCCAAATCCACATTTTTTTCCATAATTAAAGTGAAACACCACTATCTATCCATCTTAGTAACATTTCATTTTAATGACTTAAAAATATGCATTTGGGGTTACTTTTTTAAATCTGAAAATTTGGGATTTTTTTTTTATGAATCAGAGAACACCAGGATCCCTGGTGATGTGTATCATAGGAAACAAACAAAAATAAATAAATATAAATCAAGTTTATTTATTTTACTGTAAATACATTGTCTTAACTATGTTTACAGTGGTTAAGCTGCTGGGTGGCCACTTTTCCTATTACTGTTAGACTTTTTACCCAGAATTAAAAGCAAAACTCCATGCCAGGGCTTGGCCTGGTTTAATTTACAGGTACTGCTACTGGATACCTCCCTGACCTTGACCACTGGCCTCACAATTACTTGCCTGTGTTCTGTAGCGGTGATCTCAAATCTCACCCGCCACTTCTTGATGTTTTAGGGTGATAGCAATTGAGAGGTGGTAATTCTTACCACCACTGGATGATGATTATTTGATGCTGGTCTGTTCTGGGGCTCCAACCTCCTCTATACCCTGGCCAACTGCCACCCAGATATTACACTACCATTGGTTTATATTAATTTAATTGGTGACTTTTCTTTCTTTTCTTTCAGGCTCGTGTACATATTGACAGTTATCTTGGCAGAATGCGATCAACACAGACTACTGGACTTCTTCCCCAGTCTCAGATAAGTCTTGTTATTGTTTATGAGATGGCTTTCTGTCTACTCTCACCCCCGAGGGTTACGCCTTCTAGTAAACCCACAACCCCCTGCCCCCCCCCCCCCAAAAAAAACCTGAAGCCTGTTCGGCCTGATATCCCCTGTCCATTGGATATACTGATATTTCTCAGGATTTTCCCTCTTTATGTTGAACAAGTTGGTGTCCTGTCAGCTTAGTTCAGTACATTGCTGGCTTATTGTAGTGAGGGCATGACAGGCTGCTCCAAAAAAAGAAAGAATAAAGTAATGCCAAAGTCCATACTCTAGTGTTGGGGCTCAGTCGCTTTTCTCCTGAATGGCCATTTCGCAACCCTACTCCCCACCACAGCATTGCTTAGCTTGTTACCTCTCAGCTCCATGTTCTTGGGGAACCCTGGCACAGAACACAGACTGTCTGACTCACAAAGAATCTCCCCTCCCCTCCTCTACCTAAACAAAAACTGTTTAAGATGCAGTGGGAGACACACCTAAAACCCTCCAGATAAGGGTGACAAGAGTGAAACAACTGCCCTAGGTCTCATTTGCGTCTAAGATGTAACCAGATGACAACTCATTTTCGTGGGAGATGGAGAACAGAAAGCCCGAAGCAGAGACTGCAGTGAATCCTGGGATCAGAGAAGCAGGGGAGCACTGCATGATGGGGAATCTGTGCTCCAAATGCTAATCAAGCCACATGTACACACACCCAGCTCAGCATTTATCAGACCAATTCTAATCTGGATTTACAAAGAACTTTCCTCCCCACCACACACACCTCTATGCAGAAATAAAGTTTAATAGGCATCTTGGGCCATACATTCCCCGGTCCCACTATGGGAGGCCTATTTAAACTTAATTGGCTAAAACTTGGTCGCCGGGTTAGGGAATGCTGAGGTAAGAGACTGAGTCTGAGGGGGTATGGGCAACATTTGAACAATGGTAAAGGGTCCATCACAGTGTTCAGCCCGTTGGAGCCCTGACCACAAGTATTGTCATACTTTTCCTGGGACGACTGGTGGAAATCCTCCCCTCCCAAAGGTTATGAGCACTCCAATAATTGCCTTAAGTCTGTTAAAAGACTATAGTAAGATCTGGAAAACTCAAGCTAAACTAAGGCTTGTTAAACAAGGAAAAATCCAAAACCTTGATGATGCAAGCTATCTATTGTTTCTGAAGAAACCAGGAAATATCCCATCAGTATATCTGCTTTCCATAAAAATTTCAAGCTGGCTCCTAAGTGCCTGGTTACTCCCTAACCTTATGTGTTTCCTGATTATCAATCAGTTTCCTGAGATGTTCCAAACCAGATAACCCCTTGTCAAGAGAAAAGACAATTATTTACACTATTAAGAATGCTTGAAAGAAGCTGAATTGAGGGTATAAAAATCTGTAAAAGCAGCAGTAAAAGTGTGTGTGTGCTTGAAGAGGAGAAGTCTCTCACACCCCACCTGCTGTTGATCTTGGGACACGGGAAGAACAGATCATCTCCCTTCAAGGATCATGCTGAGAACTTTACGTGTCAGCTTTGCAACCCAAGTGCCTTGGACTGGTGAGATCCCAGCGCTCGCTCACTCTCTTTTCTCTTTTCTCTCTCTAGGCATAAATTTCTGAACCTGGACTGTATTAGTTAATCTTGAGCTAAGTTTCCCCAAATACTTAGTGAAACCAGGGTAGTATTGTAATTGTTTATGTTTGTTTTTCCTTTGCCTGTCTATTACTACTAGTACCATATATATTCCATATACTTAGCAATAAATAACTTTTATAGTCAAACCGGTGGTAACTGGGTATATTTTTCCTTTGCTACTTCTCCTTCCACACTTGCTCTGCAGCAACACTTCTTTTACCTAAGCTAAAGATCCCTGTGAAGCCCAAAAATACTGTGGGGTCTGCTCATCAAGAGGCTAAAGATTGGGACGTGCTGAGTTTGAAACACATAAGGGGATCAGCTTATACTGGCTGATTGACCCAGTTTGACTCAGCTGTGCCCTAATGAACTGAATGCTGGCCCATGAGGGTGTCAACTGGACACCCAGCTGGATTCAGAGGTATTCTGTTTACCTGTGTGCTTGTGTCTGACTGTAGTTTATTGTTGCTCTGATGAACTGATTCTTGGCATACGGGGGTGTCAGCCTGTCCATGCTGATCAGCCTGGCCGGGTCAAGCATGTCACATTAATCTGTGTGTGTTTGTGTGTATGACTGATTTGGTGACAGGAGGAACCCAGTCCCATTGAAACTGAATCCTGCAATATAGCTCCATTGGGGGTGATGACTTGCAGAAGGGAGATATACAGCTCCATATAGAAACACAAGTAACACGAGCAGCATATGAATAGAATTACCAAGACCCTAGAAACATATCCCTAATAAACGAGCACACCCCAAAGTGATGGGCAAATCTGGTAACAAGCTCTGCAGCATCTCTCCAGCCGGCATATCACTAACTTAACTAAGCTCCTCAGAGCTTTGTAGTCAGCTGTCTCCTAGCTCTCTGCAACTGGAGCTGCCCTGCCCAGCTTCCCTGGTCCTGGAATGCAGATCCCCAGACTCCCGTGCGCTGCACTCCATGAGCTTCTCACTTCCAGCTCTCCAGGGCTACTCTAGTCACACAGCGCAGCTTCTCAGGAACCTCAGCTCCTGGGGCTCTCATCTCTCTCTTGCTAGCTCTTTCTGGCTCTTGGCAAGTATTTCGGTTCTTTCCTCTTCTTCACAATCCATTACTAATATTTTCAGGTCTCTGCCATGTCATAGCTAACAGAAGGACTTTACAACATTTCTTATTGAAGATAAAATTAGTGATTTTGAGTCTATATTTTTGTGCTACTTGTTTATTTAACATAGCTTCCAAAACACAGCTCAGGGAAAGAAAAAACAATGTTGTTTTCTTCCCAAACTAGATTTTTTTTCTAGCAAAAAGAGACAAAAATTATACAATTATGTATAACACCATTAATCAGCATCCTCCCAAAACAAAATATATATTAGGAAGACAGACATGAAAGAGGAACCACCAATAAATTCAGAAAGAGATATACTTTTAAGTGGATAGACCATGAAATGGAAAATGTAGCTTAATGAAGACAGAAGCATAGGTCAGGGGAAAAAAAGACAAAAAGTATGAGGTCTAAAGCCAATGAACCAAACCAAAGAATACATATTGAATGAAGTAGATACAAGGTGTTCTGAACAGAAAAGGGATTTAGAAGTTATTTTAGGAATAAAAAAATCTTTGAGCTATTAGTTGCTATTAAGAAAGGAATTGATAACCATGATACATCAGAAAAATAAATGAATATTGCATATTCTAGAGGAAAACATAAAGAAGGTAAGTTCCTAAAAAACCAAAAAGAAACAGCTTTGAGGTCACCTTGTAACATAGTGAAATAACAGGAAGGGTTTGATAAAATTAAAGAAGAGCATCCAGTTCTGGGCTCTGCACTTTAGAAATGACATGGAGAAGCCTGAGAGAGTGCAGAGGAGAGCCACACACATAATTAGAGGTCAAGAGAGCAGGCCTTATGAAAAGAGGCTGAGAGGCATCAAATGCTTCAGCCTGGAGAAGCGAAAGCTCAGGGGTGACTGGGTGGCAGTCTATAAATATATAAGGGGTGTGCATTAGGAACTAGGAGAACGACGTTCACCGGGCACCCCGAGGGATGACAAGGTCTAATGGTCACAAACTACTGGAAGACTGTTTTAGACTGGACATAAGGAGAAACTTCATTACTGTCCGTGTCTCCAGATTCTGGAATAGACTCCCGTCAGAAGTGGTACAGAAACCTACTCTGGATACCTCTAAGAAATGCCTGGATGTTTATCTTGCTGGGGTCATTTGACCCCAACTGACTTCCTGCCCCTTGGGCAGAGGGCTGGATCCAATCTTGTGGGGTCCCTTCCAGCCCTAATGTCTATGCAATCTATGAAGTCTATGAAATCAACATCAAAGACAGTCTGACCTCACTAATACAATACAGTGTACTAAATGACAGTTAGTACATGCATGTACTCAAACCACTCAAAAAAGCCACACTCAGACCCCTCTCTGACCTGCTATAATATTGCTATAATACCAGCCCTTTGAGAAGAACAAGAAAATCTCTCTTTTTTTCACCTCCAGCCCTGAGCTTGAACACCTTGCATTCATCTTTAATGACCTTCAGCTCCCCTTGCAAAATGACAACTATCTCAAGATAACCTTGGGGGACAAGTTTGTCATGGCTTACAGGAAACCTCCCAACCTCAAACAATGTCTCTCCAGCAACAGACTCCTTAACCCCTATTCTTACTAAAGCACCAGACCTTGCTTCACATCCAATTGGCAGCTGTGCCCCTTCATCAGTACAGACAACATCATCAGTGGACCAAACAATATGGATTATATGACCTATGGTTTCTATTCACATGCTCCTCTTCCTATGTCATGTATGCCATTAGATACTTACAGTACTCCTCTGCTGCCTATATCGAACAGATGGGATGATTCCATTATGAAAGAATGAACAGACACCTATTTGACATCACATTCAGAACAGCATAAAAAGTCAGTGACAGAACTCTTTATCCTCCCTGGATACCCCATCATTGACTTCAGAGTAGCTTTTCTTAAACTACAAAACTTAAAGAAACAATTTGAACACAAAACTACAAAACAAAAAGTCACCCACAGACTACATTGTGTTAAGTATGATTTAAACAGACATTATGGACATTTATAGACATTCTCCAACAGGCTGGGGAGGGGAGGAAGTAAGGAGGGTATTAATTAGCACAGTTCCAAGACCCATGCCAATTAAAGCACCCAGAGCATCACGTGTGTCAATGTTGCCACACTGAAAAATGGCAGCAGGGCCCTTTGAACTAAAGCTCATCAAACTAGCTTTAGCGTAAAAGCACTCCACTGCTATTTTTCAATGCAGTTTCTACACCCTAGAAACTATGAAACTATCATGCTGGAGTGTGCTGGAGCATGCTGGAACAGCCTACCTGCATGTGTACAGGTGCCCTATGGATTCTTGTTCTATTATCTGGACAATAATTATTTATATCCCAGAGTTAACAGCTTTGTTTATCCTTTTTGATCCCCATAGCTACACTTCTCTAAGTGGTGTCTCCTCCTCTTGGTCAGAGTCAGGAAGTTGAAAAGGTACAAGACATGCCACCAGTGCCATGGGGGAGGTTACAACACTCCCTCCCCACTGCCTCTGAAGAAGGCAACAGGGCAGCATCTTCCAGGGACTTTTTGGAGCTCCTAAAGCAGTATCTTCTCCAACAGCTCTGGGCATCCTCTGTTCTCCAGTGCAGGTACCTTCTCTCCTATTGCTCTTTCACCCTCTCCAGCAGGGGTTGTCTCTGGGTGCAAGAAAGGGGGAATTGTCCATTGCCATCTAGCTCAGCTGACCCGGTGGTTGGGGAGTGCTCCAGAGCTGCTCCATCTGGGGACTTCTGTAAGTGGCAGAATCAGGTGGTCACTTGACCGGGGACACTGGCAGAACAGAGAGGCTGTCCTATCCAGCACCTGCTTCAGGACTACAGGGGACATTCTGGGGGCGGGAAGGGAGCAGGATTGCTTGGAAGTGTACTGCTGCTATTTTTTCCAGTGACCTAGCATGGGGGAAGCCGCAGGACTACTCCTGGCTTTCTCCAGCCATGGGCTGCAGGAAACTGCTTCATGGGGTACTGGGACCCATGGCTGACAGAGCCAAGTCCCTTCTCCCTCCCCCTCCACTGTGTTTCCCCCAGGGCTTGTGGGACTTCAGCTGTGGAGAGTAGCTGCATGGGCTTCCAGGCAGGGCTGGGGACAGAGGCCACTGGAAGAGGAACATTTTTCAATGATACCCTACACAGCACTCTACACAGTTGCTCCCCACAGCAGGAACCCCAGCCACAGAGAAAAAAATAGTGGAAAGAGAGGAAGCAGGGACTCAAATCTGCCACCATTTCTCTCCAGACATCTCTGTGAAAGGGGTGAGAATACCAGT
Organism: Crocodylus siamensis; assembly: GCF_052110815.1. Classification (NCBI taxonomy): domain Eukaryota; kingdom Metazoa; phylum Chordata; order Crocodylia; family Crocodylidae; genus Crocodylus; species Crocodylus siamensis. The sequence continues at coordinate 329,023,742 of NC_143395.1, forward strand.
GCATCCCCTGCTGGATCCACCTCTGTCACTTCTCCTATCCTTTTCTCCTTCTTTCCCTATCCTTTATATTTAAATTTCTTAATTTCTTTCTATTTAGTGAACTTGCCGTCTGTGATTTGATTCATAGGACTGGATGAAGTAGGCTATAGCCTACAAAAACATGTGCCTTTCTGAACAAGATAGTCTATAAGGTACTACCCTACCTTGCCTTCTGCCTCACTTCAGACTAATAGGGAAAACAAACCCTCTCTATGCATTAAATAAATGGGTCAAGGGTATACTTGGTAGCTGTGTTGGTCTGAGACAAGAAGACATGCAAAAAACTAGAACTCTTGGTTCCAAAATAATTCCTTTTATAAGATCAAATGGGAAATTGCAAGAAAAATTGTTCTTTTCTGCAAGCTTTCGGGATCAAAGTCCTTTCATCAGGCTCTGGGAAAAGTATAGATGGTATAAGATGGTAAAAAGTCCCGATGAAATAAACTTCATTGTTGCACAGAGGGAGCTGAAGATGGAAGGCTTTCCCTCTGGGTCCCTTTGTGAGCTGTGCTGGGTAGCTCTTTCATGTGTAGATCAAGTAGAATTCCTTCCCTGGAGGTGTCAGATGGCAGGCAGGGAGGTAAAAAAATCTTTCTTGTTCTGCAATGAAGTTTGCAATCCCGAAAGCTTGCAGAAAAGGACAATTTTATTCTGATTTCCCAGTTGGTCTAATAAAAAAGTATTATTTTGGAACCAAGAGTTCTAGTTTTTTGTGTCTTAAATAAATGGGAGCACTTTAGTGGATATCAAATTAGGTTCAAATTTTGGTGGTTAGTGATGCCACAGATCAGAAGTATCACTAACTACTCAAGAACAGTTGTATTCTGTAGAATCTATACCTTCCTATCCATAAGCGTTTCTAAACATAAATGTTTATGTATATATTTGCCCACATGCATACCTTTATTGGGATTTGGATTAGCAGTCACTGAGGAAGCCATGCCATTATAACTTAAAAAAAAATGAGAACGTGTTTTAGATGGTTGATTTTCATCTAAACTTTATACATATGACGTTATTATAATTTATGTGCCAAGAAATTCAGTTCAAATGAGCAAGTAGAGGCATAACTAGCTGGTTCAGTGCCATGGGCAAAACTCTGCTGGGAGTCAGAAGGGTTATTGTGTGGTAGTCTTACTTGCCCTTGATGCTGCTGCCACAACACAGTGCCCAACCCAGGTGTCTTTGCTGAGGTGTGGAGCTGCTGCTACCACAGCTCCAACTCCTTAGGCATCCACTATTTGGGTGCCCTCCAAATCTCTGTCAAGGTCTAATGCTCCTCTGCATCTACACCTATCTATTCTCTTAGCAGCAAATGTTTCCTTCTTTCTTTCCTGGTCTTCTACATGTCCAGGTATGGTCTTCTATCTGAGCACCTGCATGGGGTGCAGACCTAGGCAGAGGTAGACAAAGTTATTTTGGGAGTCTAAGTGTGTGCTCGCATATGCATGTGTGTGCCCTCCCAGCAGGTAAGTCTGTGGGGGAAGGGATGGGGGAGGGGAAAGAGCTGTGCAAGGGTGAGAGGGAGTGGGTCTGGGGCTGTGGCTGGGGTTGGGGCAGACCCCTCACAGCCAGGGTGGAGCAGGGTGGTGCAAGGTGGGCATGGGATGGAACTGTGAGTGGCTCTTCTGGAAGGCACAGGGATGGGGTGGTGGCTCCCACCACTGCACACACCCTAGGAGGGCATGGGGGCATGTGGCCCCAGATCTGCATGGGGCAAGGTAGCCAGCCACTGTGGGGTGGGGCTGGGGCTGTGCTGAGCTCTTTCTGGCAGGGGCAGGGTGGCAATGGCACTGGGAGGGGAGGTTGAGGGGCTATGGCAAATTTTGGGATGGCTGCAGCCCTCACCCCTGTAGCCCCCTACCAGAACCACTGCTGCCTGCCCCGAGAATAATGCATTCCACCCCCCAATGGGAAGAGCCTAGCACAGCTCCGGCCTCAACCTGCAGAGGCAACCTGGCCTTCCCTGTGCAGAGCTGGGGGCACACCCCACCATGCCTCCTGGGGCATGTCTAACAGCAGGAGCCACTCCCCTCAGATTATCTGATCACTGCTTAGTCCCATGCCCTGCCCCTCCCTGGCCGTGCAGCACTTGACCCAGCTCCAGTTCCAGCCCCAGCCCACTCTCTCCTTCACTGCTGTACATGTGCCCCACCCCACCCCTGCTGTAGCCACTGGGAGCCTGCGGCCAGGCTGCCCTACAGCCCTACTGCTGCTCCATGTTTGGGGGAGGCTAAGTCCCATTAGCCCTCCTCCCATTACCACCTATGGGAGCAGATACCCTATTTGTTTTCTCCTAACTGTCTTCAGGACATTTTTGTCACTTATGTTCCCAGAAGTTATGCCTCCAGACCTCAGGCTGGGGAGGACCAGGTTAGAGAGCTTCTGGAGGGGCTGGATGTGTTCAAGTCAGTGGGTCCAGATGCTCTCCACCCCAGGGTGTTGAGGGAGCTAGCTGGGTTTATTGCAGGGCCCTTGGCACGGCTTTACAAGTGCTCGTGGTGCTCGGGCCAGGTGCCAGATGACTGGAACATAGCTAACGTGGTCCCCATCTTCAAAAAAGGGAAGAGAGAGGACCCGGGCAACTATAGGCCCGTCAGTCTTACCTTTATCCTTGGGAAACTCTTTGAGAAGATCCTCAAGGAGCACATCTGCGATGGGCTGGCTTCAGGGATGATGCTCAAGGACAACCAGCACGGTTTCATTAGGGGCAGGTCATGTCAGACCAACCTGATTGCCTTTCATGATCAGGTCACAAAGGCAATGGATGCAGGTTTTGCCGTGGACGTAGTCTTTCTAGACTTCAGCAAGGCCTTTGACACTGTCTCCCATCCCATCCTCATTAAAAAACTAGGCAACTGTGGCACTGATGCCTACACAGTCAGATGGATTGCAGATTGGCTGAAGGGTCGTACTCAGAGGCTGGTGGTGGATGGGTCATTTTCGACCTGGGGGGAAGTGGGCAGCGGAGTCCCCCAGGGCTCGGTCCTGGGGCCTGTGCTGTTCAATTTCTTCATCAGCGATTTGGACGACAGGGTGAAATTCAACCTGTTTAAATTCGCTGATAATACCAAAATTTGGGGTGAGGTGAGCACACTAGTAGGGAGGGAAAGAGTGCAACAAGACCCGGATAGGTTATAGGAGTGGGCTGACATAAACAGGATGTGTTTCAATACTGACAAGTGCAGGGTGCTGCACTTAGGCAGTAGAAACCAGCAGCACACTTATAGAATGGGAAACTCCCTTCTTGAGAGCACAGAGGCAGAAAGGGATCTTTGAGTCATTATTCACTCCAAGATGAACATGGGCCGACAATGCAAGGTCACGGTTGGCAGGGCTAACTGGACCTTGTCGTGCATCCATAGATGCATCTCAGTTAGAGCCAGGGAGGTGATCCTCCCCCTGTATGCAATGCTGGTCAGGCCACAGCTGGAGTACTGCATCCAGTTCTGTGCGCCCCACTTCAGGAGGGATGTGGACAACATTGAAAGGGTCCAGAGGAGGGCCACCTGCATGATCCGGGGACTACAGGGCAGACCTTATATTGAAAGACTGTGGGACCTAAACCTGTTCAGCCTTCACAAGAGAAGGCTGAGGGGGGACCTGGTGACTGTCTGTAAACTCACTAGTGGGGACCCAGAAGGGTTTAGGGGAGACACTGTTTCCCCTAGTGCCCCTTGGCATGACAAGGAACAATGGACACAAATTATTAGAGAGTAGATTTAAATTAAACATCCGCAAGAACTACTTCACAGTTAGGGTGGCTAGGAGCTGGAACCATCTTCCTAGGGAAGTGGTGCTGGCTCCTACCCTGGGGATCTTTAAGAAGAGGCTTGAAGACTACCTGGCTGGACTCATTTGAGTCCAGTCTTTTCTCCCGCCCAGGCAGGGGGTTGGACTTGAAGATCTACAAGGTCCCTTCCAACCCTAGGTCTATGATTCTATGATTTTATGATAACTATTCTATTCCTAGATGCACAGCTCTATACACATGGAAAAACAGGTATGCACTCAGATTGAACGGGAGGGTGACAAAGAGACTTTGCATCTGTTTTTCCCAAAATAATTGATGAGCTAGGGCACTCATCTGCAATGTTAGAGGGTGTGAATTTTCTTCCCTTTTCCTTCACAGGGCCTCAAACCTCAGTCTCTCTGACCACCCAGCAAGGAACTCTAATCACCTTACTCCAGACTACCTAGACTTTTTTGTTGTTGTTTTGGGGGGGGGTTTGCCTTTCTTTTGGAAGCAAGTCCTCTAGTGTGCATGATCAGTTTGTGCAACTACAGATGCAGATAGTCACTCATGAATGCAGGGCTGAATGTCCAGGAACAAAATTTTCCCAGGTATGTAAGTGACAAAAGATGCCCTGAAGATGACCAGGAAAGAACAGAATGCCACCCCAAATGATCACTGTACAGAGAATCATGTCATACGGACCTCCTACTGGCTTTGGGCACTTTTATACATGCTCCAGGAGTGTGTGTGTGCAGGGGGGCGCTTTAATGAGTGGCTCTGAAAGCCATTATTATTAAAGTCCTGCATCATCTCATGTATCAGTGTTTCTGCACTTCAAAATAACGGTGGGGGCATTTGATGAACTTTAATTCAAGTGTTCCCGCCTCCATTTTGAAGAGCAGGGACACTGAAACATAAGACGCAGAAGGCTGCTGGAGGGCAGTAATTACCATACTCCAGCAGACTCGATTAATCAAGTCTGCTCTGACTCAGTGTGAGTACAGTGCATTGGTGCAGCCTCTGCACTCATGTACAGGTACTCAGAATTCTATTTTTGCTACAGGTAATTCTAACCTCTGCTTGCCTAGTAACCTAGTTATTAATGTATTGGCTTAGTAGTATATACATTTGAACACATTTCCACAAACTGAAACTTCCAGTTTTCTAGTTTCTTTGAAAAACTTTCTTGGTAGAGGACAAAAGAACAAAAAAGAAGCGGGGGGGAAAAAGGAGAGAGTCTTAGAAAAAGGAGGGTGGGGATTGGGATTAAGGACAGAGCACGCCATTGAGCCAAAAAGCATGGATAAGTTAAGAGATAACTACAGTACACACAGCATGGTTGTTAAAGGAGAGGCAGGGATTTATGGATAAGGAGAAAGAAGGAAAGGATAGTGTAATTCAGTGAAGTTCAGTGAGCTATGTAATCTATTTAAGAGTTTGATTAGAAATTCTATTGTGCCTGGACACAGTACTGAGTGTCTAGTGTAACCGTGTTGAAAATAGTGGGTTCTTAGTAAAACTTTCTTGTTGCAGGACATCTATTATTGTCTCTTTTCATTTAATAACATACAGGCAAGAGGGATAAGTCTAAAAGAGTCCAGGACTGGCTGGCTTAAGTGAACTTCTCCTCCCTATAAAGCCATAAAGCCTGGATATTCTCTTTTGCTACATTTCTTTGGCATCATCTAAAGAAAGAGCAGCAGGGAACTGGAAATATGGGGAATAAAACTGTAGCACATTTTGTCACTCTCTCAGAACTACCCATTTCCTCATTGGTCACTAACATATGTTTACTTTTGAGTGGATAAAAGGTATAAATATATATAAGTCAAGTTAGCACAAACACCCTGTTTTGTAAAGTCCTTAGTTTTCAGTTAGAACATTGCAAAAATCTAAGCCTGTTTTCTTTTTTTAAATAGAAATGTGCCTAAAGATAGTTGGCCTAGACTCTCCAAATGCCTTAACTTATGCATTACAATATTTATGTATTAGGTTCCTTTTTTTTAGGAGGGTGATTCATTTTGGACCAGTTAGATACCTTAAACACCAAATGGAGAGGAACGCCCCCCCAGAAGTTATGTTTGTTGTGGGTTGTGGATTCCACAATGTTTTTCATAACATGCCAGACATTCAAGTAAGTTATTCCATGACACAAATAGCAAAACAGCAACGAAGTGGCTGAAATATGAGTGATATGAATTTTAATCCCCTCAGTGAGCAGTGCCAAAAATTGAGAACTCTCACTTTTCTGAGTGATGTAATCACTAAGCCCAATGTTTAGATCACTGATTTTGATGTGGATATTTAGGTACAGGCCTAGTTAATGGTAATTTTTAACTGAGTTCAATACTACTGATCTAAGTGAGGCATGGTCTAAGTTTTACAGACAGAGGCCTCTCCAGGGATATAGGCAGTTTATGCTCTTCCAGCAAAAATTAGAATTACAATAGAGTATAGGTGGGAGGCAAGTACCTAAAAACACTGGCTGAATTGTTTCTGTATATGCATAACAGACCGCTATATATATATACCTGGTAAATCAATGTGCCCAATTACTCTTTTGGTTGCTGGCATGGAGTCAAAATTAATCACTTTTGTGGACATAGGTGGCTCATACAAACACAAATATAAATATGCATGCAGACACACAGTCGATACATTTTCATTGAATAAGTTGACTGCACCACAGCTTAAATTGCTATAGTTCTGAAGAATAAAATTAAGTTTGTTCAAACTTCCATCTGACTTTGTTCCTGTCATAAATGCATTTGAGATTATCTGCTATAAAATATATTGATAGACTCTGATTTTAATTTAACTTCAGTAAACAAGTTAATGAAAGAAATAAAAGTAAATTTTAAAGGACCCTGTAAAATGCAAGACTTCATTTTAGAACTGCAGATATTAATGAGTTTCACTATATTATCCCACATAATCTCAAACTAAATTTTAAAGTATGCACATGATTATTCAAAGCATTTTTTTTGTTTATTTCACACTGTACAGATCATTGGATGCTGCACATTGCATATTGTTTATTTTCCATTAATATTGGGGATGATAAACATGTAAAGTTTTAATTTATTATATATATTTTTCATCCTGGGAAAATAGGGTCCAATAACATGGGCAAACAATAATTTAACATTAGCAGCATGTATTCAACAACAATACATATGCTATCATATACTTATTTCACCATCATTATTACCACCACTGATGCTGAAGTATTTTGCCAAATGCAAAAATATGCTATTACTTCCAACAATGTTCAGCAAAAATTTTATTTTAATTTATCTATACTTTAGTAGAGTGCATGCATTTTCTTCTATATCTAATGCACTTCAGTTATTTTATTATTAAAGAATTTATAGTAGTTCTATATCATATATACCTGACACGGTCATGATGAAATACAACTTCATAATGTCTTCCATACAGAAAAGAGATTTGCTTTCTATGTTTGCTTAAATAATGTATCATACAGGAACTGGGAACTTCCTTGAAATTTTATCATGTCTGTAACACATCTTTTTAAAATACATAACTGTTCTAAAGATATGAGTTTCTGCCAAAGATATTCATGCAAAAGTGGGGGTGGAATATAAATTATTACTATATGGGAGACCAGCTTGCATCATTGTTAGGTACATTTACCAGTAAAAAAAAAAAAATTAGGAACAGTTTTTTACTTAGACTTGGTAAAATAAGATTTAAAATATGAAGAGAGCAATAAAATGTAATAAAACTTATAAATTATGGGTAATAAGTATTCATCTGTAATATTCATTAGGGTTTATTCTATTGTGCGAACATCCGTAGTGCGTAATCTTGTGTTTTTCATAAATCTAAGGACCTGGAGAAGTTTCTAGATATTTTACTACTAGACCATGGCCACTCCTACATTCCTATTAGGCTTCAGGTTAGGAAATGGTAAACCCAAGGAAATTAATGCAAATGAAGCTATCATTAACCTAATCTGGAAATCCATAGAAAATTTATTTGAGGATTACTGCTATAATAGATATAATTGAATTAAGGACAACCAAGACAGTCACATGAGATCAATTGACCTAGTATAACTAGTATAGGAGCACAATGTGATTCAACGGAGTACAAGGAAGCATTGCAAAATTAACCAAAATTACTATTACTCTCACAATACTTTTAGGGGAAAGAGATCTGAGGTCAGTGAACTAGTGACTTCGTAATGTTTTCTTCTTCCTGCCCCCCACTTTGAGCTCCAAAGATTGTTATTTACATACTCTTTCTTCACCAGTGGGAGCCAACCATTTTGGAAGGTGTGCCACAAATTAAATCTCATGCCCTCCTTGAGTACCATACCGATTCCCTTGCCCTACTGAGTCTGCTGCTGTGCTTTCTGCTCCCAGCCCCCTGCCATATCTGACTCGTGACACAGTTTGGTCACCCTTGCTCTAGATCATATTTTTATATATGCATACATATTTGCATATGTTAGTGCTTTCTGACCCACAAAGTATAGGTTATATATTTCTGATAGGCCAAATGATTCTAAGTCTACCCATTAATTGCAGCTAAATGCCTTGCTTCCCTCAAAATGCCTCAAGTTTCTGTGTGGTTTATTACACCATTCAAACCACTAGTTCACTGATTAATAGCTAGCCTTATGGGGTAAACAATGATCACCTAGTCTTGCTTATTACATTCAAACCTGTGGTATGCTCATGGCTAACTATTTAGTCAAAGTATTTTAGTCCTGTTTGTCTCCTACTTGCATTATGGATATATTTTTTCCTAAAGCTGCAAGCTACATAGGTAACAAGCTATTCTGTGAGAATATGGAATCCACAGTTCAAGATTTGGAAGCACTGGAAAAGGTCAAAGAAGAGCTACAAAACTGATCTAGTGATCTTTAAGAAAAAAATGAGTGGCACTAAAATAGTGGAAAACAATAGATAAATCACTGTGTCACTGAAATGACAGAACATAGAAAACTGTTCTGCTAGCCTTGTTCAAGATAGCCATGTCTTTCTCAAACTGCTTGTTAAAAAAAGACTTTCCATCGAAAATGACTGAGTAAAATGTTGCTGAACTCCAGGAGCATAGTAGGAGACAGCAGTGATATGCTTTTTAGCTCTGCACAGTAATATTATCCAATCAGTCCATACCCCAGCATCAGGAAGTCAGTACAGGAGGTCAACAAAATATTTGGGTGGCAGACAAAGCTGATTCTGCCTTTCTGTTAGGGACTCAGCGGGTCACTGGAGTAAGAGCATAGTAGCTCAATGCAGTTTCTTGAGCATACCACATGCAGAAAAAAATAAATAAAAAAGAAACGAAAAATTGAAAACTGCAAAGAAGAGAGTAAACAGGTATCATGGGAGGAATAAAAGAAGAACTAAGGGAAATCCTTGGGAAAAGAGTCGCCTTCTGTGCAAAACACAAAATGTAAGCATGTGTCTGTGCAAGTGTCAGAGTGTCAACAGTAAAACAAGGTCAGATACATTCCTGAGTCAGTAGGTTTAGTGCCAGTGTTAAGAGTTTGAGAGATGACTGTGTTTGGTTATTGAATCCTGGCAAATTTCTGGTGATTACAATGATTGTTTGGGGATTTTTTTAAGTGTCAGGTGGCCAGAGAAACGCTATAAGGATGATAAGGAAATGCTCTGTAAGAACGAGTTGAGACAAGCACAGGCATTTGTTACCCAAGGGACAAGTAGCAGCAGCTCACCAGGGGTCCTGGTGGCCTCCTGGGGTTGCCATCACGGCAGGAAGCCTGGCCAGCAGTGGGAGTGTGGCTCTGGCCAGCTAGGCTCTGGTTTGGGGCAACACGTGCTGCTGCTGTGTGCACGCCCCTGCTTTTTGTGGCATGTGTTTGTTTTGACCTCGGGATCTCCCAGGGTCAAAAAAACCCCCTGGGATGCAAAGTACCAGCATGGGTAATGCCTGCATGTGCTGTGTATGGCACCACATATGGGTCTGTGGCACCACGTGGCACATGTCCATGCTCATCTGGATGCACCCTAAGTGTTGTAGCTGCTTCAGTTCAAAAGGAGGACTTAGGATGTATTAAATCTGAGATGCACTAAATCAGAGAAAGAAGGAGCTTTTGATGTGGATAGGAGCTTGGCCAATGATGACTGATAGAGGATTTTAAGGGCAATTATTGTGGACTGTACTGAGAAACTGGCCAAACCTCTAGTATTCAGTGTCTTCATCTCACAGCCAAGCTGGACATTACTTTTTCATCCTGAAACAGGAGTTTAATGGTACAATCCTCCCACATGAAGAGAGGTATCTTCTCCTTTAGTAAAACTGTCAGAGGGAGCCCCTAGGAATTGTAGGTGTTAGGTACCAAGGAAATCTAAGCACACAAGAAACATCTGGCAAAAGAGGAGTGAAAGTGAGTGAATCACAGGAAGAATTTCAGTCATTTCACCTGTGAGAGAAAAATCAATGAACAATTTTAGAAATGTTTCTATGCTCAGTTTGTGCCCTGGGGTTTTTAACAAGTACCTTTTGAGGGAGAAATATATATTTTGCTGATCTTACACACTTTCTTAGTTAAATCCTTTATTTTCAGGAAGCCCAAATGAGAAATGAAGAAACTCCTTAGAGCATCACACATTGAAACTAGGTTTTTTTGTGCCTGGGATAGAAAATGCATTCCATGCAATAATGCACACCAGGGCAGCATCCAGACAAGTATGGCCATGTGGTATGCCAAATCTGCAGTGCCACATACCTCACATTCAGCTGTTCTCTGTACTACAAGGGAGCAGTGCAGGAGTTTTACTGGGGGGGAGGGGTTGACCCCTAGATATCCAAGGGTCAATAAAAACCCGTACAAAAAAATGCTGAGCAGTACACGTGGGGCAGCACGCACCACTCAAAACTGGAGCCTAGGCAGCTGGACCCACACTCCTGCTGCCAGCCAGGCTCTTAGTGGCAGAATCACTGCTCCTGCAGCCCCAGGAGGCCCTCTGGACCTGAGGTAAGGCTACTGGGACCAAAGATGTGTGGCACAGGCATTTCCTGGGGACAACTAGTGGTAGCACAAGGTGTCCTGCTGCTAGTTGTCTCTGGGGAGGCAAACAGCCATACTCATGTGGATGCAGCCCAGTTGTTCAGAAACTGTAAGATGGATTTTTCTTAAAATGATAAGATTGCTTTAGATATCAATAGAATAGAACATACTTTTCAGTGTGATTCTACGTTCTGAAGTTACAGAAGATCAGTTAGGAGTTTGCAGGTTTCTGCCTTTAGGCTTGTTGGCCTGGCAAGTAGAGGGTTCCTTAGCAAGTTTTACTGGTTAGCTCCTGAGAAACTCTGTCCCCCTCCAACTCCTTCTGCCAGAGGGAAGCTTGCATTCATCCCATCTTTGTCCTGGTTTCTTCCTATCCACCCGGGCTGTTGTTAGACTCTCACTATGTCTCATTACCAGGGATCTTAGTCTTCTCTGATAAAAACCCTTCCATTTTTCAGATTAAAAAAAAAATCCGCATTTTTCAGATAAAAAAAAGTAACCCAAAATCCACATTTTTCCCTGATTAAAATGAAACAACACTATACATATATCTATATATTAGTGGCATTTCATTTTAATCACGGAAAAATGTGTATTTTGGATTACTTGTTGTATCTGAAAAATGGGGATTTTTTTTTTTAAATCAGAGAAAACCAGGTTCCCCTGCTCTTGCCACTGTATTTCTCTCACATAGTCGTCTCCTTGTCCAAGTCCAAATTCAACATTCCTTGTCCTAATCTGGTTCTTCTCTCTATATCCAAATTAGGTGGTCTCATCATGCATGTTGTCTGGGGACCAGGAGGAGGGCTTTTGAGAAGACAGAAGAAAATAGACTGTCTGTTTTCCTTTAAAATATGCACCCTGACTCAAACCAGTTGGGGCAAGATATTAAAAGGAAAGTCTGACTTTGTCCCTGTCGTCCTGGCCTGGAATGTGATAAGTCTCATTCTGCAGAGATAGCACATGCAAAGGCTGGTTATGCAAAAAAAACCCCAAAATTATGAAGGGTTGCACTTTGCTCCATTACCTTGTGTGGATATTTCATATTCAGTTCAGGCAAAACTAGTGTCTTGAGTGTGGTTGGTGAGGTTGAATATCCAGAACTTTTAGTTGTTAAAATACAAGTAGTTTCTACTGAGTGTATTTAAACAGAGCATACAGTTGGCCATTACCCCATGTGTTATATCAACAATGAGTAGGATCATGAAACCAGCAGGTACTCAGAGAAGTAGGTCACGCAATTGAAAGTTGATTCATGAGATGAAAAGTAGAAAAGTTTGGAAACTGCTGGACAAAATTATCTGCCAGGAACAATAATGTATATATGGCTAATATACAGGGATCCTAGTTTTCTTTGGTAAAAAAAATCCCCAATTTTCGGATTAAAAAAATAACCCAAACTCCACATTTTCCATGATTAAAATGAAACACCACTGTACATTATAAATATCTGTATAGTGATGTTTCATTTTAATCATGGAAAATGTGGAGTTTAGGTTACTTTTTTAATCCGAAAATTGGGGATTTTTTTTTTTAATCAGAGGAAACCAGGATCCAGGAACTAATAAATAAATCTTGATCATTTTCCAAGGGAGGTGACTCACAGATTTGGGTACTACTTCCTCAGTAAGGCAGCTTCTGTTATTTGTATATCAGGTGCTAAACAATTTGACTGCTAGTCATGTCTCCTTTTAGTTATTGCCTAATATAGATATATATTATTTCTGATATAATGCAAAGAAGGTAATGTTTTAAAATGAAACAATATATGTGTATATGTATATAGCTCTGTGTGTGTACATATACATACAAACACAAACATGTATATATATACAAATACACACAGAGTATATAAAGATTTACAGAGTTGTCTGAACACATACAGCACATGCCTGTTAAAAGAAAGATGATTATATTCTGCTATAAATATACATTTTGGGGCATATACTTTTCAAAACAAGTATTTACAAACTTGCTGAATTTAACTCTATACACAAAATTATAAGTAGAAATATTTTTTCTTTTCTCCTTGCCTGCCTAGAAAAGCATAATTTAAAGAAGCCAGCAAGTCTCATTATCAGCAGAAAATGAAAGGAAATTGTCACTCTTAAACTTGTGGTGTTTTTTGTCCAGTTATGTTATTTCTTGTCATTGTTGGGGAGCATATAACCCATGTTATGAGTAGAGAAAAATATCACTACCCACAACAGAGTAAAGCCTGCTGTAAATGTGGGGTTTAGCTGTGGTTGTAATACAATTAAATAAGAATGTTGTGGGAAGAAGATACACAGAGAGAATGATAGACTTTGTAGCATGCGTGGGAAAGCAGGGAGTACATTTTTAGCCTGCCCTGAGGGCTAACATAATTCAAATGCATCATTCAGTATCACCTTTATTAATGTTGTAGGAGAAGAAGTAAGCAAGCATATTAATTAATTTTTCAGGTAATACTAAACTTGGAAAGAATATATAGGGAATTAGGTTAGAAATATATATCTGATGATCCTTAACTATGGATTGGAGCTAAAGAACTATCATGCCTGATTGCTTGCTTCAAAAATGCCTAGCAGAAATTTATTTCTATAAGTATAAAGACACTCTTTAGCTGCCTTTTATATAATTTAAGCCAGGTAATCTTTAAAAACAAGTAAGAAACAAAATGTCTCATCACCATGTTCCTTCATCTCTGTGCTGGTATAATCCCATTTGTTCCATTGATTGAGAGGGTGAATTAGAAGATATTTTCATAGAATCCAATGATGTCCATGCAGCTGCAGTGACATGTACCTGGAATGATACAGTGGCAAATCAAGAAGTATGAAGTCTTTTTAGTTAAGTTGCATGTACAATTTTCCCTTAATATATGCAATGTTAAACCCTCTTCTGAATTACTGAATGTTCTTATATATTGGGGGGGAGGGTTAACTGAAATATTCTTAATTATTTTAATTTTGATTTATATGCATATATTTACTATATACTATAATTCTGCACCAACAGCTACCCTGTATCTTTTTTTCTTTTTGTCAAAAGAACCTGCAGGGATCCAATCTGGTCTTAGAAGTGATTATATTTAGGTATCCCAAAGTTTAAAAACTAGGTGCCCTAGTCCAGAACAGGTTTTGGCCTCTTTATGCCCTAAAATGATGATCAGGGATTCTGGTTTTCTCTGATAAAAAAAAATAAACAACAACCAATATACCCCAAATCCACATTTTTCCATGGATTATATATAATCCATGGGAAAATGTGGATTGGCATAACTTTTTTAAACAAAAAATGGGATTTTTTTTTTAAATCAGACAAACCAAGATCCCTGCTGGTGATTGGAGGAAGAAGATGCTTCCAAAGAGTGCTTCAGAAGAGCTTGGGAATGCCTAAAGGTAAGCAATAGGAAACAAACACAAAGCTATATCTGAGTTTCCGTTTTCTTCAGAGTTTAGGTGTCAGATTCAGGCTGCATGTTAGGTTCTTCACATCACTTGCAGTCCCCTACACATTTAACTTAAGCACATAATTTACCTCTGGTGTTAATATCTAGCTTCTATTAACTTCACAGCAAAAGGACTCAACTGAGGGCACTCTCTGTCTCCCCTATATAATGTAGGTAGCCTAAATTGTAAGAGACAAAGAGGAAGCATCTTTCCTGTCTCTGCTTCCAAGCCTCCTTCTAAATAGGTTAACCCCCCGCCCAAAAAAACCCCAAAAACAAACATGTATACCTCCCTCCTCCTCACCCAAGTACTAGGAACTGGAACCTAGGACACCAACTTCACGGTGAAAGGCAGTAACCACAGGCTGAAAAGGCATACCTCTAGCTGTTTGCTTTCCTTCTGGTCTTCATTTGCTTTCTAGTATTCAATGTGATTTTCATTTTGAACTGACCAGTTTCAGCAACAGAGTTCATTCCCAGTCTATTTTGTATGTTAGACTAAATTTGATTATTCTGAACTTAAGTGCCCAAAATGTCACTGTAGAAAACTAGGGAGAGTAGTAGGAGGAAAATCTACACTTGTTCCCTTCCCCTTAGTATCTGGAAGTCAAGCATCCCCAACAGCAAAGGGGAAGTCCACAGGAGTGGTCAAATTGTTTAGGGCAACTGCAGAGCTGGCTCAGGGGCACCAGATTGAAGAAGCACCTAGATAGGTCTGGGAGCATGAACAGTACTAAACCCTTAACTGCAGAGCACTCTCAAGCAGAGTGGAGAAGTATCCCAGCAGGGAAAGCCTGTGTTGCAGAAACCCCAGGAGAACACAGAGATGGTCAGGTCCACTTAAAGTTCCCACTGGGAAACAGAGCCCCTAAAAAGGGAAGGCCATATTTGGAAACCCTAAGACAGAGCTGGAAATGTTGCCCTGAGGGGTCAGGCCAACACTCAGGATCTCAATATTGCACTGTTAGACAGGAGGGTGTGCTGTACAATTGCACATATACAAACACACAAATCAATGAGATGCATGCACACACACATTACCAGCTCAGGCACATACAAACCAGCCTAGGCACATGCATACCTATCACAAATTCAAGCACATATACTATACACCCCAAAAGTTAGAACCAGATCACTAATTTGTATATCTTGCACACAATGCCATATATATATATATATACACACACACACACACACACACATACACACACACACTAGCAAGTGAGATACACACACGTTCAAAATAACCAGTCTAGTTCATGCACACCTATCACCAGTTTAAGCCCATACATGCTACACACACCAAATTTAGACAGAATCAGTTACCAACACCCGCTCATCCAATACGCATATGTGGATTACTATTCATATACCACACACACACAATATCTGTATATGTGTATATATATATGTATGTATTCACTAATTCACACACATACCACCCACCTATGCATACATACAGGTGAGTTCCTAAGTTGGGTGTTGTGATGTGTATGTTTGTATGTATGTGCTTGGTGTACTTGGGATACCTGGGAAAGGTTAAGGTAAGAAAGTAGAAGTGTAGGGAGTGAAAGTCACCAAGACTGGGATTAGAACCGATAGACTAGAGCGGCCTGGGCTGAAGAACTGAGGCTCAGGGGTAACTTTAGGTTAATTGATTTTAATTGATTAAAAGACAATGCCCAAAACCTACAGAACAGGGGACTGATGCCAGCACAGAGGTTGGGACTGGAGCCAGAGCTATGGGGGAGCTGAAAAGGTAGATGGGGAGAGGGAAAATAGGACTAAGGGAAAGTGTGAGTGTTAAAGAGGGGCTCTGGGTGGGGGGAGCCAGAGGATGGCTCCAGGACAGCTAGAGAAATTGCAGGGAGTGACATGAGGTGCTGGGAGCTGGAGAAAGGCTCCAGATGCTGGAGAAAACTGCAGAACAACCACAAGGAGCTGGGAAGCTGCGGGGTGTGGGGATGACTACAGAAGGTGTGGGGGAAGCATGAAAACAGAAAGACGGACAGCAGAAAATCACAGGAAAAGTGGCAGGAGAGACTGAAAGGTAGCAGAGCAGCAGGAAAGCAGAGAAAGGCAGCAGAAAGTCACAGGGAAAAGGCAGTAGATGGCATGGGAGGCTGAAAGGGAGCAGGGACAGCATGAAAGCAAGGAGAGACTGAGAGGTGGCAGAAAAAGGGAGATGGAATTGGGAGATCAGGAAACTAGCAGAGCGGGGGTGCTGGAGCTGAGAGAGAAAGAGAGAATGAAGCTGGAATTTAAGATAGGGAAGGGACTGGGATTCCGGAAAAAAAATGACCCAACTCGGTGTTGCAAATGATGGTTTTACTGAACAGGGGAGATGGTGACACAATGTCTTATTGGTTTCCTTGCACCCACACCCACACCCACACAATGGCAGCAGGGGTTAGAGAGGCTTGGTGCAGGGGCTGAAGTCCACTGAAGTCCAGAAGGAGAGAGAGAGACAGAGAGAGAGTCCAAATTGGAGGAGGAGGTGTGGAGGTAATATCTACCTATCCCAGGCTGGAAAGGGTTCCTTTTCCAGGAGGTGTTGTCCAGAGGGGGGTTGCTGGCAGGGCCTCTGGGTGGATAGGTGGTGTGGCATGACGCTGCTCCAGATAGAAAGGGCATCCCACTGAGTCTGTCTTCACTGCCCCTTTTTATAGGGGCAGACCTTGCATGACCCTAGTGACAAGAGGCATGCCCAGGCAAGGGTCAGCCCCTGGCACTCTGAGCATGTGTGCTCCATGCAGGGATGTGCAGTTTTCGGTGTCTGTAATGGTGAGAGCTGCTAGTTCTGCCGGGTCTTTTGTCTGTCAGATGCTGGGTTCTTGTCTCTGTTCCTGGGTGAGGTCTATGGTTCTTGGATGAATCATTGTGAGGTGATGGCTTGGTCATTACAGGTCATTCAGCAGAGGCCTGCTACCTTTGTATTTCAATCATTCCCAATCATTTTCATTCATCGGGGAACCAATTTACATGGGAGGGTTCCGTGACTCATACAGTTGCAATAGGGGATGCCCAGGCAGAGGACTGAAGATGGAGCCTTGACATATAAAATGGAAACTTGACTTTGGTTCACTTACAAACATAGGCCTAAGCCATACAATATCCATATGAAAAATAAAAATCAATACAAAAATGATAATAATGCAATATACAACAGTAAAAATCAATACAAACCTAATAATTATACAATATAAAACTGTGGTTATCCATCACCAAAAACTTGCTACCAAAATAAAAATGTTAAAGCTTATCCTACATCTTAGCTTATGTATACTTATCTAGGGAATAGAGAGGGAGAGAAAAAGTCAGAAATGGTTGGGGAAGGGGAGCAAATGCATTAAATATATATATATAAAAAAAAAGAAAAACAGGGGGTGGGGGTTGCTACAGAACAGCCTAAGCTGTTTATAACCTCAGAGGAGGAGTCACTTGATGTTAACTCAGTCCAGGTGTCTCCCCTCCATACAAGAGAGATGTGCTACAGCTGGGGCCCAGAAATCAGTGTTTATAGACTGGGAGTGCAAGGTGGATTGCCCAAAAGGACACAAGCCATAGTGAGAGGGGAAACCTTGCACTGGAGAGCAATGGAGGCCAGGGGTGAGGAATACCCCAGTCTATATATCATAGAGAGAGCTGTTGATGGTACAAATCAAGCACCAGCAAGAACTAATTAAGGAAAAGAGGGCGCTGTGCTTCCAGAGCACCTGCTCCATGAAACTGGAAGAACCCCAGGGGGGAAAGGAGAGGGGGAGAGCCTCGGATGAGGATGGGGAAGGAGATCAGGCATGCAAGAATAAGCATCATGCCACCTGGGAGCGTGGGGGCAGAGGAGAGCAGCCTGAGAGCTGGGTGGGGGAACTGGAGAGCTACAGTGAAGTGAGACACAGATGTAAGATTCATCTTCGGAAGCTTGATCAAAGAATTAGCATGACTTCAAGGGCCAGCAGAGTCCACTGAGCCCTACAGTACAAAATAAAACTTTTTTTGTGTTTCTATTAAGTAATGAGTCAGGTTAAAGCAACATTATTAAGAAGAAACAAATGGAGAAGCCTGACCCCACATAGAGACTTAAAGGGGAAGACACCTTTCTTTTGGTTTTGGGTTGTTGTTTTTTTTTTTTATTAGACTGATACTCTTAAAAGGAAAGGAGGAAAAAATAGGAAACTTAGGTATATCAAACTTGAAGGACAGGAACCAATTTTTTTGTTTTTGGTTTTTTTTCTAATTAAGTCTATTGTGAATTATTTAGAGAAGTATCTAGGAGTTAATACTTACCTATACTGAGGAAAAGTTGGACAGTACCTTGAGGAAGCAAACCCTGTCACTTCTTTCAACCCACGATATAGTGGTCCCTAACAAAGAAAAGAAATCAATGTACAAAAAGTTTAGATAGATATCTAATAAAAGAACCTTATAAAGAGCACACACACCATGTGATTTCAACTTTAGTTGACCAGTTAATTTTTTTGGAAAATTTGAAAACACAAGGTAATTGATCAATAACCCCTTTGTCCAGCGCTGTTTAAGTCATACCCTCCTGGTATAAATCCATTCACATCAAGATATGACAGGCGAGATCCGGGGTCACCACTGAAGTAGAAAAGAAGAAACAGGGAAAATGTGTAGGTAACTTGAGATAAATCCAAGTGACTGTGTATTTCATATAACAAGGGCCTAGACAGAAAACCTCACACCATATTTTTGCATTTTTGTTTCTAATGGACTGCAGAGGCTTCTTGGGAGTCATCCAGAGTGGTACTGAAAGCTGCTCCTAGCCATGATGTCTTAATAGCAGGAGCCTGTACTTAAACCTGGAGGACTATGGTGAAGGTACTGGGGTTGGAGGAGCCCCCTTGTAAGGCCTGTGCAGCTCTGTTACAGGCCATAACTGATTATGTTGGAATATTAGACAGAGCTCTGATGGCGGAGCCAGTTTTTCCTTTTTTGGGAGAGAATTATCAAATTATTAGCATCAAGTCATGGCAGAGGAGTGCCCTGAGGAGGCAGCATACCCCTTAGGGGTGCGCAGTGCTGGTTGAGCCATATACAAAGGGATTTGTCCACAGTCACACTTCTGCCCATGAGCAGAAGCTAAGACAGAAAACTTTATGCTATTTCTGTTTGCAATGTCAGACTGTTAACTGGTTCAGTGAAGACCTACCTGTGTTCCACTTAGGTGCCTTTGAAACCATACTGAATCATACTTTTTAGTATGTATTTAACTTTGAATTTTTGGAGCAGTCAGTAGGATTAAAGTGGTTTTTTGTTTGTTTTCAACTAATAATGTATTACATCTACTTGTTACTGAAAACTATTCATTAATTTGTAGTAACTAATTTCAATATTTCTACTGAAAAGCTAGTTTGATTTATTTATTAGATTTATATACCCCTTTTCTCTCTTTTTTACTTTTGGGTTATTTTCAGAAATATCAAATTTAAATCCCTTTCTTGAAAAGTCTTGAATTTATTTTACTTTTGTTGAGTAGTCTCTATCAGGGAGTGAGATGTGGACAATGAAATGTATCTACATGGAATCAGGTAGGCAGAAGGCTACCACACTAATAACTGCAATGATTACCTGGGATCCTGGTTTTCTCTGATTAAAAAACAAAATCTCCAGTTTTTGGATTAAAATAAGTAACCCCAAATCCACATTTTCCCATGATTAAAATGAAACTCCACTGTATAGCTATCTCTATATTAGTGGTGATTCATTTTAATAATGGAAAAAAATTGGATTTGGGATTACTTATTTTAATATGAAAATTGTAGGGGGGGGGGGTGCGTTTATCAGAGGAAACCAGGATCCCTGGTGATCAAGTATGGTTGAAAGTTGGTGAGGGTCAGCTGGTTTACAGATGTTGGGTGGATAGTCATACGTTTTCCATAAATATGCATGATTGGGAGTGGTGTAGATCAGAATAGTGCTCATAAGCCTTCTGGAGGTGGCCTTTCAGGTCTGTAGATGTTGCAAATAGATTACCTGATCTTCAGTTGCAGGACATGAGAAGATGAAAGTTGTTGTGGAAGCTCTAGTTAGCATGGAAGGGGATATGCTGGGTGGAGGAGTGGTTCACACTGTCATAGGCAAATTCAGCATGGGGTAGGACGGTGATCCAGTTGTCCTGGTTGAAGATTATGAAACATGACAGGTGCATTAGGAAGCACCGCATGTGCTCCATAATCTTGTTGACTTTTTCCATCTGCCCCTCAGTCCATGGGTGGTAGCTAGATGAAAGACTGAACCACTCTGAAGATCTAGAGAAATTCCTACCAGAAATGCAATACAGATTGAGATCCCAGGTCCAACACAATGGTAGTGGGCATCCTGTGGAACCAAAAATGCCATCCAGGAACAACTAGGTTGTTTCATAGGCAGACAGCAGCTCACAAGAAGGAACAAAATGGGTCATTTTAGTGGGGGAATCTACCACCATCAGGATTGCAGTGTGGCCCCGGATGCAGGGAAGGTCTGAGATAAAATTAAGGGAAACCATGGCCTAGAACAAGGGCAGAGGGAACAAGGGTTGCAGGAACCCAAAGGACTTGATTTTCTGAGTTTTAGAGTAGGAACAGAGTTTTAGCGTACCCATAAAAATTGCCACCAAAAATTGCAGGCCAGGAGCCTCCTGATCTTCTTGTGTGCATCCACACATGCAAACACATGTGCTTGCAGCAGCAAAAATAAAAGCAGTGCAAATTTGAGCCAGGGCTTTTTGCCCCAGCACACATGCCTGGACATACACTTTGGTGTGGGGCAAATTGTGTGACTTGGGGCAAATAAACCTCCCTGGCTCTTCCCGGATCTGCAGCCAGGGAAAGCTAGAGCCTGAGGCCAGAACCTGTGCTGCCACTAGGGTAGTGTCCTCCCATTCTAAGTGGCTGGTTCCTAGCTCAGGGCTACTTGCTCTCATGGCCTTCTGGTACTCAGCTGCTGAATTGCTGCTAGTGGAAGCTGGATTGCTGAAGCAGCATCCCAAATTCACTCTTTAAAATACCCCAAAATCCATGTCCTTCCAGAATTAGAACAAAAGGCCACTATGTGTGTGTGTATATATATATCTATATCTATATCTATCTATATATATATATATATATAGAGAGAGAGAGAGAGAGAGAGATCAGTTGGGCCATGTATTGCTATATTTACAATGTTCAGGTAACTTGGAAGCCTACAAGTGTTACTATAATCATAATGAAATAAATTGTAAATATACATTTTGATATTTGCTTTTGGTTTTCTTATCACATGATGTGTATATGATGGAAGGATGTGGTTTTGCAGAAGGAGAGTGGGAAGGGGTGAGGGATGCATGTGGGTGGGTGTGGAAGGATGTTGGGGGATGTGGGTCAATGTGTATGTAGGTGTGGGGGGATTATGTGGGGACTGTGAGTGTGGGGGAGACTCTGTGTGGGGGGCAGTGTGGGGGGCTGCTCCTCTGCGAGGAGGGGTGGGTCCCCTATCCTACAAAGAGCATAGCTCCCACACACAACACATGGATTGCCCCTCCTACAGGGCCCAGAGCCCCCCCTCATCGGCTTCTTCCCTCCCTGCAGGGCCCAAAGCCCCCTGCAGAGGCTACAGCCCTCCCCACAGGGTCCACAGCCCCCCGCCCACCCCCCTGCATGGCTTCAGCTTACCAGCAGTAGTGATCAGGGTGCTCAGAGCCTCATGGAAGATCCCCCCTTTGCAGCACAGAACAGCGAGGGCAGTGGGGCTTGGCCCCGGCCACCTGGCACTCATGCTCCCACTGCTGCATTTGCATAGGTGCAGCCTGGCTCAGCTGTCTGGTAGCTCGGGGTGCTCCAGCTCTCACCCGGGGCCAGAACCTCTTAGCCCAAGTGGCCCTGAGCTGCCTGACAGCGCATGGTACCCTGATGAGCTGGGCCACACCCATGCAATGCAGCAGTGTGGTTTCCAGGCAGTCTGAGCCCCACTGCCCCCTGCTGTCCCCTGCTGCACCACACCAAATAGGAGGGCTCTGCCACAAGGCTCCAAGCAGCCCTGATGACCACTGCTAATGCCAGTGAGTGCAGGATGTTCCGGGGGGTGGATATGTACAGGGGAATGAACAGGGAGCTGAGGGAGTGAGCGGGGGTATGGGAGCTGGGCGGGTCCCCCCATGGTCCCATCCTCCCTCCTCCACCCCTACAAACCCCTACTTACCTGGCACAAAGCCAGGCCCAGGTCCCTGCAGGCAGCGTGCTTCAGCACTGGGGCAAGGGCCATCCATATAGATGCTCTGGATGGCTACCAGAGTGACTCTATGGAGCCTCTGGTTGCCTCAAGGAGTGTGGGGAGACCATGGTTTCCTCTGGTTGCCTCAGGGACTGTCTGGGGCTGTGTCCTGTCCTGCTTTTTTTCTCCCAGGATATCAGTTTTTTTCTCAGTGTTGTAAATATTCAGCACAGAGAATGTTTTTTTGTTCCCACACATGCAGAAACAAAAAAAGGGGGTTATTCCCCTCAAAAAAGGGGGGGTTGAGATGCTGTGAGAGGCATGTGCACACTCATGTGGATGCACCCCTTGTGGCCAAAGTGTCCTGCCACCAAGAAGTAATGGCAGAGTCTGAACACCTCTACTCAGGGTTAGCCTTCCAGAACATAGATACATAGATTAAAGATGTCCCCCTCCAGGTAGTTTTGGAAGATGGTTGATCTGAGGTTTTTTATACAATCCCTCTCCCTGGCCCTGCTGGCAAAGTTCTTGGGCCCAAGGATTATGGATGATTATGGATGAGGGCTTTGGTGTGGAACCAGGTACTTGTCCTTATGGGGCATTGAAGATCCCTGGCTGGTAAATGGTAACAAAATAGGGACCATAGAGTGTGTCACTCAGGATTTTTTCTGATGTGAGGTATCCTGGATTATTATGGGGTGGCATGCTTCTTTTAGGTGGCAGGCTTCTACCATTTGGTAAAGGCTGCCTTGATGGCAAGGAGCTCCTTATTCAAATAGTATAGTTACTTCAGTATTATGCACAAGGATGCAATGGTCCTCAGAGCCCACTATAATGAGTCAGGACTGCCCAAATGGTGAAAGTAGAGGCATTAGCTTCCATTATGAGTGGGAGGGATAAGTCAGGATGTGTGATGACAGGGGCACTGGTGAAGGCCTGCTTAAGATGACCAAAGGCTGCCTGGCTTTTAAGAGCTCAAGTGGATGGGGTCTGTAGATGGTGGCTTCAGTGGCTTGGTTGAGGAATTGAAACTAACAAGAGCTGGAGTTCCATTCTGGCCTCATAACAACACTTAAGGTAATTGTGGGATGCAGTAATATATAAATATTTCCTCAGATATGTCCTCTTACTATTTATAATGCACCTTTTTAATAGTAAATTGTTACAGATAAAAGAGCAGTTTCACAAAACTCTTGAAACTTTTATTCATTCAGTTTACGTGTAGATACATGTTACACATAGGCCATACTAAATCTGTGGAACGTACGAGATGTTAAAAGTTAGAACATGCTGTGAAGAGTCACACGTTCAGGTTTAATACCATTTATTGCTTGCACAGTTCTGACTTGCCAATAGAGGCCTGGCAAGCAGGGGCATGGCTAGGAGCCAGGATACTGGAGGTACATATAGACATTACATTACATATAGATCAACCTATATAGAGTAGGCAGCTCTAAATGCCAATTGTGGGGGCGGAGTTATATGCGGGGGCGGGGGAGTTATATCAGGCCAAAAATTACAGACCTCAACTAAGTTGGTTCACTTGACCAGGTGGATTAACTTAGATCAGGAATGTGTTAACCAAATCCAGCAAACATCTGCATGGGTTTGGAGAGCAGCCCTGGAGCTAGGAAAGCCCAGCTGTTTGCCTTAGTTCTGCTCCTGTGCTCTTCCAATACCCCAACCCTGACTAGGCTAATTTTAGCCCCTCACCCCTCTACCCCCCTGATGGGCAACCCCCCCTCCTTCCACCACAGCCCCCTTTCACTCTTAGACCAACCAGCCCGCTTCCACCGGACCACCTAGCTCCCCCTGATCCCACCCGTTCCTCCCACCACCCCAAGTTACACCAGGCTTCCTGCACAGTTTCTGGCATAAGCAAATGCTTGTACACCCAGTCCATGATAATGTGGCTTAAGGTAAATTGAGTGATCTAGACCAGGAACAGTGAATATTTATATCAAACCCTTGGCTATATCCCTGCTTGAGAGGGAGGGGAGGACCTGAGAACAGTGTATCCTCGGATTTTGGAGGACTGCAAGTTGCTCATTTTATCTCTGTGGAGCAGACTGAGGCTACCCTAACACAAGCTAGGTAGCATGGCCCAGAATTAACCCTTGCCTAAAATGGCATGACTTCTTTGTGATGCTCACGCGACACTTAGCAAGAGTTAATGAGCATTAATGTGTGGACACTTACATTTTAAGTATGGTTTAGATTTAATGTGTAATTTAGCATGCTATACGTTGCTATATATTGCTATTTAACTTTATCTATATCAATGCATAGCCTTCACTACATGATAAGACATTTTCTGTACTAAGAAATCATTCACAGTAGTATGTTTGTATAGGGTTGATAACATAACGAATACTACTACTACTAATTTAGATTAATAATATTATTTGAAATCACATAGTGTCACTTTTCAGACCCTGATAATAACACCTGATCTTCAGCCTTGAGTAGCCCTGGATACTGTTATATCATGAGAGCAGGAACAGCTGTTGGACAACACTGAAATAAGTATAGAAAATAATCCATTTAGTAGCTCTTTGTAATGAATATAACTTTTTTTGTTCTTTGATACTAACACTGCAAAGACTTACCTGTATACATCACATTATACACAAAGTGGTCCAATTAACTTTAGATGCATAGATTTTTACTGCTTTTTCAAACCTGACTTACCCTACATACATTTTTTGGGGTCTGAATTTTGTGTTATATTGTATTGATAAAGTAAAGTTTCTGTGGTTTTTCTGCTTATTAGACACTTTCCTGTGATTGCCACTATTTGAGACTTTGCAGTATATTCCGACACTCTTGCCTGCCATATCTTGGATTTTTTTTACATGTTATTAGTCAGGAGCTGTTACTTACTCTTTTTTTTTTCATTTTACCACACCCATATAACGGCAACTCATATATGGACTTGCTAGTTCATCAGCCCAGTCTCCTTTTGATGACCCCCAAACTTAGAGATTGAATAACAGTTTGATTTATGTTAATCACTTTTGTTTATTTTTCTTTTTACATTTTTTTTTGAACAACACACAGTCAGACAGAATATGGCAATTATATACTTTTCAAATATCTTTAAAATGTTTAACTTAGTGACTCGTCAGGTATCTTACTCCACCCTTTTATCAGATATAATATGAATGAACTGAAACTTAATGACTGATAACAGCAATAAAATTCTTTTCTTTTCTTCACTTTGCTTAGTGCATTCTGATGTTAAAAGAGATCTTATCTCTTCAGATCTCCCTGAGTGATTCTGCTTCTTTATGATGTTGGAGTAGTCATCACTCAGATCCCCCTTTACATGAAATTCCTTTAACTCGGAGTAATTTCAACAAATGTCCCAAACACAAACAAAGCAACCCTAAATTTATCTATCTATCTAGATAGATAGATAGACAGACACACACACGCATATATATATGCGTATGTGTGTACCCTGCAAGGTAATTGTCCCCTTTTTTCTCACTGCTGCTTTAACCGACATTCCCATGCTGGTCAGAGTCCTTCCTGGGATACATAATTTCTTCTTTGTTTAATCCAGGCTCAAATAAGCTCAAGTAATTTACCTACAGTTCAAAAAAAGGATCTTTCAGTTTCTCCTTCACCCCAGTGGGTTCCTTTTTTTCTCCTTTTGTCTCCCAATACTCAACCCATCGCTCCGCTGCTTTCTCAGTGTTTCTATCTTAGAGAGACAGCTACGCAGGAAGCAGTGTTCTCTGTGTTTCCCCACTTCTTCCACACTCGCCTCTTCACAAGTACCCATATATATGTATAATTTTCAAGTCCCATTCAGACAATATGCAAAAAAGTATTTCTTAATTAAGTGGAAGCATGAAAAACTGAAAATTTGAACTAAACTTTTTATTAATCTTCCTTTAGAATTTTAAAAAGTTTAAGTATACAAACCAATATTGGATGCATTTCACAATATAACATAAGTGTTTTAATAATTACTACATCAGTTCTTCTGTGTAATTGTACTGTTAATTCTATTTAAATTGCTAAAAGCATAAATTGTAATGTAGAAAATATTAGTGCTATTGTGATTTAATTATATTGTTCTTATGTTTTTTGGAATTAACATAGAACTAATGTATGTAAAACACTTTAGGGTAGTAACTTTTTAATTGTATGATATCAAAACCAATAACAATTGAGAAAAAATCATAATTAAGCTGATTCCTTGCTATATAGCTCTACTGAGAGCCTTGTGAAAGAAATACTTTGGTCATTATGGTGGCATCTATTAATTATATCTATATTTAATCTGATTTAAAAAGTTACAGTTAATATAGATTATTTCCCTTTCAAAATGTAAAGGACAGATAGTACACCACCACTTTCATCCCTAGTTACTTAGGAATACAATTCATGTTTAATTAACTTTAAGCACTATAGGCCAGTGAACATAAATTCCTTCTATTTATTAGGTGTCTAAATTGAATTAGTTTCCACTTAAACACCTAATAATTCTATTATTAGGTGATTTCATTCCAACCTGTTCAAGCCTTAAAAAATCTATTAATGCCAAAATTCCATGCAACCCACCCACATTTTACACTTAAAACTGTAACAAGCAGTAATGATGAAGAGTAGGATTTAAACATTGTTTAAATGAAGTATTCTTTCAGTGGCTTGGGCAGTTTGGAATAGAATTACACATACTTATCTAATCCCACTTACACACCTAATAGATGAACTCGAATCTGGCCCTTTATCAATAGTGCTCCTGAAGTCATCAAGATGATTTGGGGAGTAAAGTGCTTCTCTATGGGCATGTCTATACATGGGCATTTAATGCATATTAGCCCAATTTAAGGTGCATTAAGGGTGCACGTCTACACATGTGTGCCCTTAACGCACCTC
This sequence comes from Crocodylus siamensis, assembly GCF_052110815.1. Taxonomy (NCBI): domain Eukaryota; kingdom Metazoa; phylum Chordata; order Crocodylia; family Crocodylidae; genus Crocodylus; species Crocodylus siamensis. The sequence continues at coordinate 329,051,045 of NC_143395.1, forward strand.
AGAAATGATGATTTTGGCTAATCACATATAAATTTGATACCTGCATAAAGCAAGTATCAAATGTAAGTGCAATTAGTTAAAGTGCATTAGAGCACATGTAGACATGTTAATGTGTATTAATTCAGGGACTTTAGTTCTGGGTTTGCCTAGCCACTATGGATTCAGACAGAGCCCAGCCCCAGGGCTCCTGTCTGGCTGCCTCTCCTCTTCCAGGCCTGGACTACTCTCTGGCAGCCCCTAACAGCAGGTTACAAAAACTTCCAGCCATTTTGTGCCTTGGGGCACACAGTACAGGGAGCCTGAAGGAGCTAGTGCTGTCTGCAGGAGTCCACCAGGCCCCATATACCCCCAGACAGGACCCAGGCAGCCTCTGCCTGTCCTGTCCCCTAGTCATAGCTGCTCCTTGTCCACAGGTGAGAGTTGCAAAGGGCTGCAGGCTGCTGTATCCTTTGCCCAGCCCTTAGGGATGTTCGTCCTACTCTGTGTGCTCCTCATCCACAGCTCTGTCTCTTTGCAGGCCTTGTGGTGAAGCACTTTTGTCATATACCTTATAGTCCCTGGCTATACACTGTCCAGGGTGCTGCTGGCATCCCTCCAGGGATGGCATCACAGGCACAGCCACATGGGTGCGCAGAAAGCTGATGTGGGGAGCATGTCCAGCATGCTGTTCCTGTTAAGCCCTGGGTCTGCTGGCATGCCCACACCTATCCCAAGCACACAGACCCCTAACTGGACCCAGGAGGAGGTGCATAACCTTGTGGTGCTCAGGGTTGGGGCTGACATCCAGTGGCAGTTTGTACAGGGTGGCTGCTCAAATGCCCACATTTATGAGTCCATATCCAGCAGAATCCATGTGTGAGGCCACTCCCAGATGGGGTGGCAGTGCTGCATGAAAGCCATGGTTTTGTGGGGACAGTGGGTGGCCAAGACCAAGTTCAGTCATCAGTCTGGTCATGCCCAAAAGACCATGCCTTTCCTACAGGAGCTAACCTGCATTTTGTCAACCTGAGAGACAGGCTGCACGCCTATGAGTACCATCAGCAGGGGAGGCCTGCTTTTGCTGACACCCTGTCCTGATGCATCCAGTGATGCATCACTGGATGAGGGGACCTTGCACCTTCAGCACCCTACCCCACCCCACCCACCTCTCCAGCTGATATATCCATTGGCAGCTCTAGAAGCCCTGCCCAGTGGCTATCTTGTCCTTGGCCCAGCCTCACTCCCCACCATAAGGAGCAGCTATCCATGCCACCACCAGCCACCAGATCCTCCTCCAGGAGGGGGATACCCTGGCCAGATACCAGCCTGCCACACACCACAGGTCATGCACACTGGGTGCATCTGGATGCTGCCATTAACAGGCAGCCCTGCACTGAGATTCCAGCTTTACAAGCCCTGAACACATGGTAAGTCCTGCACTGGGGGAGGGCCTTCTCAATCCCTAGCCCTGCCCCTGGACATGGCCCCTGCTCCCGTTCCCTGCCCAGCCTCCCTGCACTCCCCTGGCTCCAGGCCCCTCGTCCCCCACAGCACACAGAGAAGCTGTACACAATTCAAAACTCTTTTGAGCATTCCATGTCCCCACAGCTGGGTGGGTACAAGCATTTCACATGCTGATGAAGGTGCTGATGCCAGTGGTGATGTCCTCCTCAGGAGCAGGGAGGTGTAATTCTGTAACAGATAGCCCTACAGGCTGTGGCAGAGGTTGCAAGGAAGCCCCAGCTTGTCCCCTGCACTGTCATAGCTCAGGGTCCCAAACCAGGAGTCCCCAAGGCACCCACAGGACAAGCAGAAGCAGGCCATAGTGCTTCAGGAACTCCTCTGCCTGCACAAACAGCTCATTGTGCACCACAGCAAGAGGCATGCTCTAGGGTGCCTCCCCAGAAAAGTTGTCATTGGGGAGACTGTGGTTGTGGCCATCCTCTTGTCCCAGTTGTCTGGGAGCCCCATGTGCCCCGAGCCCAGGCACTGTGGGCTGGGTGGCAACATGAAACAGTGGTTGGCCAGCAGTGTGATGGGGTCAGAGTGGCGTCTGGAGCTGTGGCAGCAGGTGCTGCCAGCAGCCTGGCCTGGCCCATCCTGGGAAGGGGGCAGAGGAGGCAGGCTGGCTACAGCCAGCACCCAACAGCCTGGTGGCCCCTGGGGAGCAAATGGGGCTGGAGGGCTCAGTCAGCAGCCATCTGCTCCTCAGCATGACCAGACAGCTTACCATGGTCCCTGGGGACCTTTGCACAACTGACCTCCGATCTGAGGCCAGGCAGCACAGGGCCTCTGGTGCATAGCATCTTATCTCTGCTATGTTGACAATTTGCAAAAAAGGCTTCTGTCTCTTCCCTCTGCAAGGCCAGTGTCTGGGCATGAGGGAGAGGCTGCAGAGTCCTGCTGGAGTGCCACATCAGGGTCACTATCACCCACCACTGGAGCTGCCTGGGTGCACTGGCTACACCAGTGGTGCACCAAGGACTGTACTCTCCTGCTCTGTTGCCTGGCAGTGGTGATGGAGAACTAGGCAGCATGGGAGCAGGCATGGAAGCAGGCACAGGAGGTATGGGAGCTAGGTTGGTGGGAGGAAGATATTGCCCAGGAGACCACCCAAGGGAAGGCATGGTACCAGTGCAGTGGAAGAATCGGGCCCAGCTGAAGGCCCTGGAACAGCACCATATGGAGCTACTCCAGCAGCAACAAGCCAGCCAAGGTTGGTCAGTGAAGGACATGTCCAGGGCCCACCATGCCTGGCCTCTAGCACCAGCCCCACAGGGCCCCTGGGTCCCAGCCACCAACCCACAGCATGCCTCTCCCAGGACCTTGGAGGAGGGTCTCTGTTGCCTTCCAACCTGCAGGAGCCCTGGGCATTTGTGGCAGCACCCAGATGCATGGGGGTACTGTCTAGCCAAGGTGCTGGCTGCCTGTCACTGGGCTCTGCACCTATGTGCCTCCACCACAGAGCCCCTCATTCTGGGACTCAGAGAAAGACTGAGGCTCTTGTACATAGTTTTCAGTTTGGGAGGAGGTTTTTTTATTGCTGTTTTGCCTGGTGGGGTCAGGCCAACTCTCAGGACCTGAATATCACGCTGTTAGACAGGTGGGTGTGACACAATTGCACATATACAAACACACAAATCAATTAGGTGCATACACACACACACACACACACACACTACCAGCTCAGGCACATACACATTCAAGCACATACACTATACACCCCAAAAGTTGGACACAGATCACTAATTCATATATCATGCACACAATGACTATATATATACTTATATACACACACACACTCACCAATTCATACACATACAACCCACCTACACATACACATGAGTAAGTTCCTAACTTTGATGGTACAGTGTGTATGTTTGTGGTTGGGTTACCTAGGATACTTGGGGGAAGGTTCAGGTGAGAGACAGAGTTAAAGTGTAGGGTGTGAAAGTTGCCAAAACCAGGAATAGAACCGGTGAATTACAGAGAAGCTAGCTGAGGAACTGAGGCTTGGGTTTACTTAAGGTAGACTGTGGCTGAAAAGTGAAGCAGACAGCTGAGATGTTAGGGGGAGGCAGATAAGTGGTGGCAAGGAGGAGACAGGCAGGAAAGAAACTGAGGGAGAAACCTGGTTGCTCAGGGGAAAAGGAAAAGGTGGTGGAGATAAGACAGTAGCAAAGGAACAGGGGTTTGGAGGCAGAGAGGAGCTCAGGACAGGTGTTGGAGGTGGTAGTGAGCCAGAAGCAGGAGAAGAAGAAATGAGACAGAAGTTAGAGGGGTGAGGAGCAGAGATTGGAGCAGGGCCAAACCATAGTAAAACAAAACCCAACTTAGGGGTGCAAATAACAGTTTTATTAAACAGACAACACACTACACAGTCCCATGAAGTTATTGGTTCACACACACACACAAGCACTCACAATGGCAGCAGGAGAAAGAGACTCAGTAGAAGGGCTGGAGTCCAGGTAGGGAAGAGAAGCAGAGTCCAAGTCCTTGGTTGAAGTCGGGGTGATAGCTACCCATCCAGGCTGAAAAGGGGTCCTTGTCCAGTAGGTGTTGTCCACAGTGGGGTCACTGGCAGGGCCTCTGGGTGGATAGGTGGTGTGGCATGGTGCTGGTCCAGATGGAGAGAGTGTCCCACTGGGTCTGTCTTCACTGCCTCTTTTTATAGAGTCTGACCCTAGTGACAGGAGGCATGCCCAGGCAAGGGTCACCCCGGTGTACTGAGCATGTGTGCTCCATTCAGAGATGTGCAGTTTCGGGTGTCTGTAATGGTACGGTACAAAGGCAGAGTTGCTGGTTCTGCAGCATCTTTTGTCTTTCAGATGCTGGGTTCTTGTCTCTGTTCCTGGGTGAGGTCCGTGGTTCTTGGATGAATCAGTGCAAGGTGATGGCCTGGTCATTACAGACGATTCAGCAGAGGCCTGCTATCATTCTATTTCAATTATTTCCAATCACTCTTATTCATCCAGGAACCAATTTACATGGGAGGGGTACATGAATCATACAGTTGCAACACAGGGGATGCCTGGGCAGAGGACACAAGATGGAGGCTTGACATACAAAATGGAAACTTGACATAATTTATGCTAACTTACATATGTAGGCCTAAAACAATAATCACACAGTATAAAAGCGGTACAAAAATAATAATTATCACTTATAAAACTGGGTATTGATATCAAAATAGCAGGGAACTTATTTGCAAAGAGGGAAGAGAAAAATAAAACTTACTACCTAAAATAAAATATTAAAGCTTATCCTACATCTTAGCTTACTTATACTTATCTATAGGGAATAGAGAGGGAGAGAAAAAGTCAGAAATGGTTGGGGAAGGGGAGGGAATGCATTTTAAAATAAATAAAAAAAAGGAAAAACTGGGGGGTTTTCTACAGTTGGTGTATGGGGAGGGTGGGAGAGGAGCTCTGTGTGTTGTGGAGGGAGGGGGCTATGTTGGCTGAGGGAGGAGGTGGGAGATGGGGATAAGGGTTGTGAAGGGAATAAAGGATTTTGTTGCAAACATGTGCATGTCCTGGAGTGGTCCTGGTGCATGTGGGCAGCAGGACAGGCAGGTGTTTGTGGGTATGGCTGGCTGCTTTTCTGTATCCTGGTATTCCATGTGGGGCTGAAGCTAGCTGAGCTGGTCTTTAAAGGTTGTCTGGGTCTTCCAGAACGTGTCAACCCACTGATCATTACATTCCTGCAGCACAACATGTTGCCACCAGTTCTGACTGGCACAGTGGACCCAGAGGTGGCAGGGCTTGTGGAGCAGGAGGGGAAGAGTGGGCCCAGAAGGGGCATCCTGGAGCCCATGGTCTGTGGTTGGGGCCACCACTGTGCTGTGGTGGGGACCCTGAAAGGCCATGTGCCACTTATCCAGCAAGGAGCCAGAGCAGGTGGGGGAGTTGGGTGGTGCAAGGTGGCCAAGTGTCAGGTGCTCAGAATGGCAGCAGGTAAGCAGGACAACTGCAGTAGTCTTGAGGAATGGGGGACCATGTCTCTGGCCCCCCAGGGCCAGAAGCTGGGGCAGCCATGACTGGAAAGCCAGCTGTGGTGGGGGCAGGGCAGGCACATGTGCCTGTCTGTCTGCCATGCTGTTTCTCTGACAGAGGAAGTGTCAGCTCAGAGGTCATAGTGCAGAGGGTGTGCTTTCAAGATGTCTGTCAAGTGCTGGCAGCCATGTGTCCAGAAGCTGGAGCTCAACCTGGTGACCACAGGGACACATAGTAGTTCTGGAGTGACTTGGGGCTAAAGTTAGTTTCAAGTCTCAGCACATGTAGACAGCTTTCAAAAAAAAATGAATCCACATTATCTTAATGCACATTAAATTTAAGAGCACTTAATTTCACATGTAGATACGCCCTATGTAGAGATATCAACACTTGGCACAGAGGGACAAAATCTACTTTCACATTCCATGTAAATTTACAATAACTCCACAGGCTTTGTGAACTAACATCTCAGATTAGCCTCCTACTTATGAGTTGTTCTCCGCATTTGATTGCTTTTACCCAATGGAAAAGGGTCGTGCATTTTTAAAAAGTTCTGTAAGGGCTAAGGGACCTAGTATTAATGTTGATGTGGTATTATAGCAGTAGCAATAATGGTGGTGGTGGTGGTAATAATAGTATTTATTGTTTATTTATACATGCTCAAAAAACAAACTAGATATACAATTATCACTCATACAGATGAGTATAGAACTGCTACAGGTCACTTTAGAATTGTGGATCTAATTGAAGTATATTCCACACTGAACTTATGCACCTGGAATCTAATTTTACTTAGGAAATGTTAATTTAAGCACCAATTTAAATTCATGCTAAAGTTAATCCTAATTCAGCATAAGTGCTGTAGCAGATGTTTGACTTTAAGCACAATATTACTGAATATAATGTTGAATCTACTCTTCTGAACTGAAACCTGAATGAACAACAATGTAGAGAGAAATATTAAAGTGTGCTGTTTTAAAGCAGATGAGTTTTCTCTTTGTTTGCATAGTTTTGGTGTTTTTATGTTTGTGTGTGTATTTATCTTTTTTAATAGCCCTAAAATCAACTTTAAATATCAAGGTGATATAATTCTGCTAGTATTGCCATTACCAGATAAATATATATATCTATGGGTGTGCCTCCTAATGAAAAGAAATATTGCAATATGTATCTGATTCTTCCTAGCGATGATAATCACTAAAAATTTGCTATACATCTGTTTCTTTCTAAAAGAATGATTGAAATGATACAAATAAAATATTTGTATAAATTATACAAATAAAATCAAAAGACAGTTACATGTTTGTTTCTTTAAGAGAGATTTTGGAAAAGGAGTAAAAAAGTAAAAGAAACTTGAAAAAGGAATAAAGTGGTGAAATAGCATACACTTTTCCCCCCCTTTCATGTCTACTAGAGACCTCTTTATAGCATTGTGTGGGCACAGAGTAAATTTATTTCTCTGTCAGATTTATTTCCTTTTCATACATTCATTTATGAAGATTTCATCATCTATATGGCTGCTGCATAAACCAGACACAGCAAAATTTATTCATTTAATAAGTTTATTCATTCAACAAGCTTGATAATCATATTTTACCTTTCCTATGATTATCATTCATTGAACAGGTTATGCTTTCATGACGTACTCATTTAACACAGTTTTAACTTTAACTAAATACACAGTAAGTGTATTAATGTACATTTAATTTCACTCTATTATTATTATTATTATTACAATTTAACCCTTATTCTGCGATCATTAAACACTAGGTTTCTCAAAGGAGCAGGATTACCTCACAAGGGTACTTTCTAAAGATTAAATATGTCATGTATTTTAAAACACAGCACAACACACGCACATACACATACAACAGACTACAGCTGCAAGGAGAAAATGTACAAGGAATTAACTGAAATATTCTTTATAATGCATGATACATTTACAGATATGACACAAATCAATGGAGGGGATAGCATACCAATTATTCTTTTCAGGGCACATAGATTTGAAAAAAATAGCACATGATATTTGAAATACAAGAAACCCAACAAAATAAGCAGGTTGCAGCCTATTCAAACAACCTTCCTATCTTTGAAGGAAATGTGACAAGAGATGTTGTTAAACATCACCAGGTATCCTGGTTTCCTCTGATAAAAAAAATCCTTAATTGATCAGATATAAAAAAATAACTCCAAATCCATATGTTTCTGTGATTAAAATGAAACACTGCTATATATGCATATATCTATTTTGGTGTTCCATTTTAATCGAGGACATTTTTTATATCTGAAAATTAGTTGTTATTTTCTTTATCAGAGAAAACCAGGATCCCTTGTGATGACTGGGGATCCTGGTTTTGTGTGATTTAAAAAAAAATCCCCAATTTTCGGATTTAAAAAAGTAACCCCAAATCTACATTTTCCCATGTTTTAAATGAAATACCATAAATATGTATATATATTTAGTGATGTTTCATTTTAATCATGGAAAAATGTGGATTTGGGGTTACTTTTTTTTAACTGAAAATTGGGGACTTTTTATAAATCAGAGAAAACCAAGGATCCCTGGTGATCACTGGGCCTGATCCAATTCAATGATAAGATGCCCAGTGATGTCACTGGGTTCTAAAACAAGTCATTAAACACTACAAATTGTGGCCTGTGCTGCTTAGTGGGAGAAATGAATTGCAGAATTAAGAACTTTCTTGTAAGAATGTTTATTGACCTCCCCTTCTCCCCTCCCCACCTCAGTTTTCCAGATCTAGAGACTGTTATCTTGATTGCTTCAAGGACAAAGACAATCTTTCAGAGGATCATAGAAATGGAAGGCTTAATAATTCAAAGTTACAATATTAAATTATCTCTTATGTCTTCTTTGCAGTTGTTTTCTTATTTCATCAGATATGGCAGTTCAAAACATTTCACAAACAAAATCATACCAAAGCAGAAAGTCTGCAGAATAGGCCAGGCAATATTAAGAGGGTATCACGAAGATACCACCAGACAGTTTTCTACTAAAGTTGAAGAAAATTGCATGCAAGAAGGTAACCACTTAACATGAATGATTTGTGTTTTTAAAAGCATCTGGTAGTGATAACTATGGAACAGAAAACTGTCTGTGTTTTCCGTTATTAATCAGATTGCAGTTTAGCAAAAGGCTCGTTTCTTGTTCATAAATATGGAATTTTTCAAAGGTGCATAAGAGACTCTAAGACTTAGCAATCTCTAAGAGAACATTACTCTAGGGAGTTTTATATGGAATAGATGTTCTTATCCAAAAGGAAAGGATGATCCTCTTAGCTGCTAAGATAGCTCTTAGAAACAGTTTCTTCTCATATATAGCCAAATCCTTTAATGACTAATATCCTGAAGACCTGCAGCTGAAACTTAAGATGAAGTGCCTGATGCAATACTAAATTTATTTAGTCAAAAACCTTATCATTTTACTTCTTTTGGTGACCCAACTTCTATCCTTTTGCTAAAGGGCAGCCATCAATTTTCTGAGAGTTAAGAGGAAAGAAGACTCTTATTCCTCCAAAGTAGCTATAAATGATGTTTCATGGATCTGATAGCAAGGCATTATTTAAAACTCAATTCTCACACTAATGGACACTTTAATGAATAACAGTGTAATATAATGAATAAAAAGCACAGTATACATATGACAGGTGTCAGAAAAACTATCAGTTGTGAATACCTGTTTTTTAAAAAAATATGTCAAACATTCAGGCTCAGCATCAATAGTTCTGAGCTAATTATTACTATACCTAATTCTCCTCTCACACTGACTGATCTCATTTGACTAACATCAGTGTAGCTAATCCAGGCTGAAAAGAAAACCAGCCCCTCTAACATAATTCATTTAATTCCACAATAAATATCTCCCACATAACAGTGTAAACTGTGTTTACATTCACTCAAAGTCAAAGACAAAGCATCTTCATAGAATCCCAAGAAGGCATTTTCTGTTGTTTTAAGGCTAGAATTAATTCCTTGAGAGGAACTTGGAACCAGCTTGCATAAAGCCAACTTGCATAAATCCAAGTAATGATAGCTCTGGTTCAAAAAGTATTCTGAGTACATTTACTCAATACTTGATCCTGACTGCTTCAAAGCTGTGATTACTTGCACTAGGCTCAGTTTCACTAAGCTTCCAGAGGTTAGTAGCCCCCTTGAAATCTATGGAACATGGCAGAACATGACATTTCTCAACTGGGGCAAAATCTAGCCCCATGACATAGGGGTTAACTTGCATTCTTCTAGTACCTGATTAGTTTTTTGCAAAGGTGGCTATCTTCATGGTATGAGTGGTAAAAAATTAGTTTTCAGTTATGAGGTAGACAAAACACTTCAGTACTGTGGCGCTCAAGCTGTTGGTTCTGTGGGCCAGATGAGTGGCATGGGGCCAGTCTGTACTGACTATTTTTCCACTGCCAAATTTCCAGACCTGTGGGCATTCCCACAGGTCAGATAACACAGCGAGTGGATGAGCTCTGACCCATGGGCCAAAGGTTGAGCAGGTGTGAAAACATGGCCACTTTGAGAGTTTCACCAATGACCTCAGTCAGTATTTCACCTTTCTTTACAATTAAACACACCGGATATGTTGAAAATGAAAGAGTCATATGCAGTTATGAAAATATATTTTCATAAGAAATTGGAAATTTCCTTCACGAAATTAACAGGTTTCTTTTAACTACTTAAATAACCTTGATTGTAGTTAATATGTTGCAAAAGATGCATCAGGTATATATCAGCTGCCACTTTGAATCACTGAAATTCCAAAAGTACAGCTTTGTACTGAATGAAACAATGACACCAGAAAAAAGGTTGTACTATATGTAAAGGCATTTTTAAGTATAATTTCTAAGATTATAAATGTCCCTTCTTAACATTTTTTTTTTACTTTATAATGTGTAATTCTTCTACTAAAGAGAGAAGAATACTACTGAATCAAGTTTATGAATATTATGCAGTAAAATGTTATCTGAATTTAGCCAAAGGAGCTATACTAGTAAATCATAAGTATAATAAAAAAAAATTTTAGTTAGGAGGTTTCTTATTCTGCTTATCTTATATCTAATATGTGGACTAGTAGTCATTTGACCATAAGTTATGCATATTGTTTCAGGATAAGTATCCTATTCCAACTGGTAAAGTGTAATAGGTAGCTTTATGTCTCTTTGAGCAATCAGCAGCCTTTGTGCACAAGCACAAAACAGGGAACCATCTATAAATAGTCAATAGTAATGCTGGCAAACACCAAGGTATATAAATTCCCACCTCTTGGTCATGTTTTTCATGGCTGTATCATTTCAAAATCCAAATTGTCCAGAAGAGGAGAAAGCTAGTCATTCTTTCTCCCAATATAATAGTGGTTTGGGCACTTAGCAACGGGAGATTTTAGTTCTACCCCCTCATCACTCACATTTCTCACGTTCCAGGAAAGAGTCCTAATCACCAGGGATTCTGGTTTTCTCTGATTAAAGAAAAAAACAACCCAATTTTTGGATTTAAAAAAGTAACCCAAAACCCACATTTTTCCATGATTAAATGAAACTCCACTAATATATAATAGTAGGTATCTGCCCATCAATAATGATGGAATTCAGGGAGTGTTTACATGATCCCTCCTTGCCCCCCACTCACCGTTTGGGGCTGGCCATATAACAACTCCCTCTGCTGTCACTGCCTCCTCCTCCAGCCTCTGGTGCAGGGGCTCCCTCCCCCTGCCCAACTCCACCTCACAGCAGGGCTTCCCCTTGCCTTCCCTCCCCTCCCTCTTCTCCTCCCTCCACTGCTGCTGCCTCCCCCTCCCTGCCAACTGTTATCAGAGCTGTCAAGGGGGCACTGCCGTGGAAGCGGCACGGCCACAGTGACCCCCCGCTTCCCTTACCCACTTCCCTTCTTTTTTTTGTTCCCTGCTGCTCGGCCTTGACAACACATGTCACTATGACCCCCACCTTCTTCTCCACCTGCCCCCTGCCCACCAAGGCCTGTGCAGCCTGCCTCCATCCCCACCACCTCCACCTCCCTGTTGGCTGCTGTTGCACCCCACTTCCTGCACCCTTCCCTCCCTCTCTACCACCTGGCCCCAACAATAGCCACCATTGTGACTCTCTTTTCACCTCCCCTGGCCCTGATCCCCTCCCTTCTTCCATGCCCACCACCTCCCCCTCCCTGCCAGCTGTTCTGGGGTGTCAGGATGGACAGTGGGAGGGCACTGCCACTGTGACACTCTGCTTTGTCCTCAGGAAGGGAGGCATGGAGAAGCCTCACTGCTCGGTTGACTGGGGTGTGTTTGCTGCTGCCATACACTTATCTGGCAGAGTTTCAAACTTGGGCCCGCACAGCCTGTGCTCACACAGCTAATTGCCACCCACCCTCTCGGCAGCACATGAGTAGTTGGCCAAAAGTGTTATGAACAGATAGACGCACAGACAGACAGACTAAGTCCCTTATATATATAGAATATATATATTAAAATAATAATCCAAAATCCACTTTTTTCCATGATCAAAATGAAACACCACTATATAAATTTTAAATCCAAAATTGGGAATTTTCTTATCAGAGAAAATCAGGATCCCTGCTAATCATTATGCTATGGACTAGTTAGGAATGAAAAAATCTAAATTTTTACACTGGTAGTGGTGGTTCCACTGAGAGGAAAGGAATGGGGTATGAGGAAGAACAAACAAGAGAAAGTATGGTTCTGTAGCCCAGTGTAGTGAGCACTTCCAGGAAAGGCGAGAGGGTTGCTTAATTCTGTACCATGGTCTCAATGCTACTTATACATTTTATCCAGCTACATACAGATACTATCAGTGCATAGATTTCATAGCTTTAATAGACATTGGGGCTGGAAAGGACCTCGGAAGATCATTGAGTCCAGCCTCCTGCCCGAGAGGCAGGTAGTCAGCTGGGGTCCCAGCAAGATAAGCATCTAAATTTCTCTTGAAGGCATTCAATGTAGGTGCTTGAACCACCTCTGGTGGCAGACTATTCCAGACCTTGGGGGCTCAGACAGTGAAGAAATTCTTCCTTATGTCCATCCTGAAACAGTCTTGTAGGAGTTTATAACCATTTAACCTTATCATCCCTTGGGGTGCTCTGCTCTCTGCAGAGTGATTCTATTTCACTTCAGGGCAAACTAAGCTCCAAAATTGTGTGTTAGTTCCAAGAACTTCATTGTCATTAATTCATGTAAAATGAAATATGTTTTAATCCATTAACTTTCCTTCTTTATTGTAGTTAACTCTTAACTATATTTAAATATGATGTTTCAATGTATTATTTACTTTAATATATTGTAGACATCTGTATAAGCACATAGATATGTACCCCTTTAATTATTCAGAAAAGATTTATCCTCTAATATGACTTGTAATTGGTGTCACATGGCCTATTAAGAGCATGAGAAGAATGTAGACTTCTGAGTTCTATTTAAAAAAGTTTTGGAATCTTGTCAGGAGTCTTCCAAACTAGAAACATTCCAACTCTTGTGTTAATACTTGACTGTTATTTGATTGCTAATTAGGACAGAGTATTAGGTACACCAGGTGTAAGTATTGGAACCCAGCTTTTACAATATGAATAACTCTGAAGTTCTTTCTAAATTGGACACTGGCTCCACAGGGATGTCTTCAATTCCTATATTTATAACTTCTATCACCACTCTGCTCCCTAAACACCCTTTTCAGAATGACTGGATGTGACCTACCAAGAAAAATGACAAAAACACATACAATGACACATCTACACATGCACTTTAATGTGCATTAACCTGTATTAATGTGTATTAAAATGTCACTAAAAATGTGCTATTTAGTTAATGTGCATTAAAATGGGGGATTTTATGTGCACTAAACATGACTTAAGAACTGTGGGTATTGATCGACGTGCTCCAGGAGATGGGGGAGGGGGCACTTTAATTAGCACAGTTTTGAGAATCATGCTAATTAAAAGTGCCTAGAGTGTCACACGTATCAGTATCCCTGTGCTGAATAATGGCAGCAGGGCACTTCGAACTAAAATTTGTCAAACATTAGTTCATCATGCCACTATTTTTCAGAGCGGGGACAAAAATACATGTGATGCTGGAGTCCATGCTCCAGCAAACTCAATTAATTGAGTCTGCTCTGACACACTGTAATTACATTTGCAGCCTTGTAGACACACTCAAAGAATCCTACCTATACAGCTTCATAAACAGGTTGTGAACATGTCCAATTACTACAATACTTTTTTTGTAGGTATTTCTGGGTTCTTGCAGTTTTGGTGTATTCCAAATCAAATCTGTTTCTCCTACCTTTTGGGGGCAAAAATTAATGCTGCAGCATAAAGTATTTTGGTTAAGGACTCTGTTAAACTTTGAGTGCATTCCTTTAAGTATTTCCCACTGTCAACTATTAATTAATTTAAAAGTTATTAAAACATTTTACATCAAGGCCTTTCTTAAAGTACTTTAAAACCTATCTGTAAGATTCTTATAAAAGCAAGCACTCTGCCTGTTAAAGATTTACAGAAGAAATCAATTTCATGCCAGTTATTGCTCCATTACCATTTTATGTCACTAGTCTAAAAAAAGAGATGGCATGTTAATGATTTTTGTATATATCTTAAATGTTAGAGTACTAGCTTGGACAAAATTGCTTTTGAGTGGGCAGGAGAGATAGGATGAGGAGTTATGAAGCATGCTGTTATGTGATATCTCCTGCCAAAGGGCATAGTCTCCTTATACTTTGTCACCAATATTTCTTGGATCATACTTTAAGTTACTTTGGTTATATATTTTGTGGGTAGGTGGGTGTACATACATGTGTGAAAAGTTATATTAAAATAATTCTTAAAAAGTCCAGCTTCAGCTACTTCTGACATCTCCTCAGATTTTGACCCCCACACTTCCTTTACCTCATGCAAGGCAAAATTCTTGGTGCCTTCCACCTTCACTCCTGTTTTTAGTCCTTTAGCTTTGGGCTTTGAACTGAACAATGCTGAAGCCTGCACAATTAAAAACAATTTCCATTTATTTCATAAATTCCATAGATTTTGAGAAAGGCTTTTGATGGAAATCATTTGGGAATAACGTTGGCATTCTATGAAGTACTATATAAAGCTGTCAGTATTGTTAAATGCTTTTTGAGGGTCAATCAATATTATATCATTAATAATGGCAAGATGTCAGAATGATTTTATATATTCTCAGATGTATGAAGGTTTACACTACTTGCTATGGTAGCCTTGATAATATAAAACACAACAAATCTAAAAGCAAACTGCCATGTGTATGATGCTGACAAAAGCAGTTAATCAAGTAGATATGCTGAACCTGACACAAACAGCTATAAATTAGATTTTTCTTCAGTATGGTCTCCTGGGCTGAGGGAGGATTAGCCCTAAAGAAAAGCAGGCAATAGTGCCTCCACTTACTCTCCAAAAAATCTCCATTTTACAAGAAAAAACTCTAAATTTCCTCTTGAGCCATATAAAAACCACCTTTGAAGATTGCTTGGAACACACACTGAGCCAGTGCAACTTAAGACATTTCTGTCCTTACAGAAGTGAATCTGTGCTGATTTCTAGTGGACCAGCTCAGAAGAAGGGAGAAGACAGAGTTCATCAAAGGGAAACATTCAGGCTGGAATTTTCAAAAGTACCCAGTGACATGGTAGCAAGAGACTAGATTTTGAAGATCTGTCCCTCAACTTCCTGAGGGTTTATGACAAGATCCTAATTGTCAGGTAGCAGCTAACAAAGGTTGCCCCGTTGTTCAGTGAAAACTATGAGTAACTGGCATGTCACGACAGAGACTTAACAATGCAGGCAGGTGCCTGATGCAGCTGTAACCCATGGGGGCAGTGGTGACTTCCAGCTGTCATCCTGCTGTGGCAACACAGATTTTTGTCCACACCCTCTCTCATCCGCCACTAAGTCAGCAGCTGGGACAGCTGTCCTAGTCATGCTGCCCTAATTGTGCTGCTGTATCACAGCTCATATTTTAAGTCTAGCTATTTGAAACCTGATTAGGTGATCAAAGTGAGAAAAGCAGCTCATACAATATTTTAAAATGGCAATAAATGCATAATGGATTTGGGAGAGGAAAGAAAGTTCAGTTTGCCCACTTTGGACTACTGCTAATCTTAAAAATTAAATTACATGTTGTGTCTTAATTAAGCTGTGTCCTCTGTAAAACCTAATCTCCTTTCAACCTAGGCAGTGTGAAAGGAGAGTTCTATTTTGAATATCATGCAGCAGCAGAGGGAGAAAGAGAGATAATATCCTAGAATAGATTGAGAAGTAGAACATTAAAGAGAATACTTTAAGGGGGAGACCAATGTTATGGTATATGGAAGGGATCTCAGTGTACCTCAGAGAGGCCCATCTTCCTGACAGCCTGCCACAGAACTACAAGTTAAGGAGAATGCTTTAAAATGGCTGACCCTGAAATAGAAATTACAAAGAAGAAGAAATAAATTAAACATTTGATATCAGCTGAATATTAGTTCTTTAAATTGACATTAATTAACACCATTTGGTCTTCAGAGTTCCTAATATGCTTTCAACTAAATACCTTATTTGGAAGTGATCTTCATAATTTTGATGCTGTTTCTGGCTGACACTTTTTTTCTGTAAGACTGGATAAAGACTGAATAAATAAAATATCATACATTTTGTTTTGGGCCCTTTAAAGGGCATGGTAATTACATGGGTGTAGGTTGTAGCCGTGTTGGTCTAAGAACATAGGCAGAAAAGGTTCTTTGGGTGAAACTGATATCTTTTATTAGACCAACTTAAATAGTTGGAAGAACATTTTTTTAAAAGCAAGCTTTTGGGTTTAAAAACCCTTCATCAGCCTGAGGAAGTTGCTGCAGTTGGTGTGTGCTCTTCTTGGAAGGAATAAAAAGTAAAGAAGTCAGAGGCTGGGCTAGTATGCATACAAGACATGCAGTCAGTGAAGATGTAAACTAAGGAAGCAGTGGGCGAGAGACAGGCTGGGTGGGGGGAGAGAAGGGGAATGAAGTGGAGAGGTACCTGGGGATTCAGATGTCAGACAGGTTTATCATGTGTCATAAATCCAATGTCTATATTTAGTCCATGATTTTTAGTATCCAGGAGGATGATGAAGTGAAGTTTATAGGCTCGTCTCTGGGAAGTGTTTTGTAAGTTTCCTTTGAGGATTTGAACTGAGAGATTGGAGAGAGAGTGGTTTTCTTGTGAGAAATGTGCCCCCACAGATAATTGGGTATTTTTGTCTTTGATGGATTTCATTCGGGTGCGCAGTTGTTGTTTGGTGTCTCCTACATATTTTCCATCAGGGCATTTGGTGCATTGGATGAGATATATTACATTTCTGGAGGTAAGATACTGATGGCTCTATTGTGGGGTGTAGTAAGTGTGGGAGTGGTGGAGATGTGTTGGCAGGTTTTGTATTTCCTGTCAAGATATGTTCTGGACCCATTCAGTGTGTTCTGGGCCCGAGGAAGTTTGCTTCTGGTGATGAGGTAAGCAAGGTTCGGTGTTTGTTTGAAGGCTAGGATGGGTGGCTCTGGGAACATTAAGAATAGATTCTCTTTCTTTAAGAATATGTGTCTCAGTTCTAATCCTCGAAGGAAACTTACAAAACTTTTCTCAGAGATAAGCCTATGAACTTCACTTCATCAACACTCGCATGATTAGGGGGCAGCAGGGCAGGCTCTACAAGAAGAGGCTACAGGACCTGAACCTGTTCAGCCTCCACAAAAGAAGGCTGAGAAGGGATCTGGTGAACACCTATAAACTTGCCACGGGGGACCAACAGGTAAAGGGAAAGTCTCTGTTCCCCTGAGCACTATTGGGTGTAACAAGGAATAACGGCTATAAGTTGACTGAGAATAGATTTAGGCTAGATATCAGGAGGCACTTCTTCACTGTCAGGGCAGCTAGGAGCTAGAACCAACTTCCAAGGGAAGTGGTGCTTGCCCCTACCCTGGGGGTCTTCAAAAGGAGGCTAGACAGATACCTAGCTGGGGTCATTTGACCCCAGCATCCTCTCCTGTCCATGGCAGGGGTTTGGACTAGATGATCGGCTTAGGTCCATTCTGACCCTACCAAATATGAAACTATGAAACCTCCTGGATACTAAAAATCATGGACTAAATATAGACTTGGATTTATGACACATTATAACCTGCCTGACATCTGACTCCCCAGGTACCTGTCCACTATTCATCCCCCTTCTCTCGCCTCAGCCCAACCTGTCTTTCACCCACTGACTCCTCAATTTACATCTTCACTGACTGCATGTCTTAGTTTCATAGTTTCTAGGGTCGGAAGGGACCTGAGCATATCATCTAGTCCGACCCCCTGCCATGGCAGGAAAGAATACTGGGGTCAAATGACCCCAGCAAGATGTTCATCTAACCTCCTCTTAAACACCCCCAGGGTAGGAGCCTGCACCACTTCTCTTGGAAGCCGGTTCCAGACCCTAGCCGCCCTGACTGTGAAGTAGCGCCTCCTGATATCTAGCCTAAACCTACCCTCTGCCAGCTTGTGACCGTTATTCCTGGTCACTCCTGGCGGTGCTCGGGGGAACAGTGACTCCTCCAGTGCCTGCTGATCCCCCCTGACTAGTTTATAACAGGCCACAAGATCCCCCCTCAGCCTTCTCTTTTGGAGGCTGAACAGGTTCAGGTCCTGTAGCCTCTCCTCATGGGGCCTGCCCTGTTGTCCCCTGATCATACGAGTGGCCCTCCTCTGGACCCTCTCCATGCTGTCCACATCCCTCTTGAAGTGTGGTGCCCAGAACTGGACGCAATACTCCAGCTGTGGCCTGACCAGTGCCACATAGAGTGGGAGGATCACCTCTTTGGATCTGCTCGAGATGCATCTGTGGATGCATGCCAAGGTGCAGCTGGCCTTCCTAACTGCCTCTCCACACTGCCGGCCCATGTTCATCTTGGAGTCAATGATGACCCCCAGATTCCTTTCCGCCTCCGTGCTGACAAGAGGGGAGTTCCCTAACCTGTAGGTATGGTGCCGGTTGTTCCTCCCGAGGTGCATCACCTTGCACTTGTCTGTGTTGAAACCCATCGTATTCTCATCCGCCCACCCTTGTAACCTGTCTAGGTCTGATTGTAGCCTGTTGCATCCTTCCAGTGTGCCCACGTCCCCCCACATCTTAGTGTCATCAGCAAATTTGAACAGGGTGCTTTTTACCCCCTCATCCAAATCACTGATGAGGATGTTGAACAGTACGGGCCCGAGGACCGAGCTCTGCGGAACCCCACTGCCCACGTCCTTCCAGGTTGAGAAGGACCCATCCACTACCACCCTCTGGGTGCGGCCCTCCAGCCAGTTGGTGACCCATTTGACTGTGTGGGTGTCTACACCACAGCCCCCCAGTTTCTTAATGAGAACGGGGTGAGAGATAGTGTCAAAAGCCTTCCGGAAGTCCAGGAAGACTATATCCACTGCTACCCCTGCATCTAATGATCTGGTGATCCGATCGTAAAAGGCCACCAGGTTGGTCTGACAGGACCTGCCACTGATGAACCCATGTTCATTGCCCCTAAGCATGCAGTCCCCTGCTGGCCCCTCCTGGATGTGTGCCAGCATAATTTTCTTGAACAGCTTGTCTAGGATTGAGGAAAGACTAACCGGCCTATAGTTTCCCGGGTCCTCCTTCCTCCCTTTTTTGAAGATGGGGACCATGCTGGCCCTCTTCCAGTCCTCCAGTACCTCACCAGAGCACCACGAGTGCTCGTAAAGTTGTGCCAGGGGACTTGCAATGACCTCGGCTAGTTCCTTTAGAACTCTAGGGTGGAGATCATCCAGGCTGGCTGACTTCAATAAGTCCAACACCTCCAGAAGCTCCCTAACTAAATCCTCACTAACCCATGCCCAGGTGTGCCTCCCCCGGGGCCCGAGGGGGGCCCAGCAGGGAGGTGGCTGTTCTGGTCCCTACTTAGGAAGATGGAGGCAAAGAAATCATTAAACATGTTAGCTTTGCTGTCTGGTGTGACGACCAAGTTTCCCATCGCGTCCTGCAAGGGCCCCACATTATCCGGGACCTTCTTTTTACCCCCTACATATTTAAAAAAGGACTTCTTATTGCCCTTGATCTGGGAAGCTTGTCCCAGTTCCATCTCTGCCTTGGCCTTCCTAACTACCACCCTACACCCCCGAGCAACTACAGAATAGTCCTCCCTGGTGATGACCCCTTCTTTCCATTGGGTGTAAGCCTCCTTTTTAGCAAGGAGACATTCCCAGATGCTTTTGGTGAGCCACGGAGGCTTCTGTGCTCTCCTGCTCCCTTTGATCCTCGTTGTGATTACCTTCCTTTGGGCTTGGAGGATCGTCTCCTTAAGGAGCGACCACTCTCCTTGGACACCTGGCTCCCCTCCCCTCCAGGACCTCAGCACTTCTCCAACTATCCTTAGCTTGTTGAAGTCTGCCCTCCTAAAATCTAGGGCCACTGCCTTACTGCATGTCTTTGCCACCTTGCGCTGGATGGTGAATTCCAGCAGGCGATGATCACTGTCACCCAGGTGGTCGAGCACCCGCAGCCCCTGACCAGGTCATCACCCGTGGCCAGCACTAGGTCCAACAAGGCATCTCCCCTGGTGGGGCTGTGCACCTCCTGGGTTAGATGGAGGTCCTGCACTCTGGCCAAGAACCTACATGAGCGTTCAGACCTGGCTGACTGTTCTTCCCAGCAGATGTCTGGGAAATTCAGGTCCCCCATGACTACCACATCCTTAGCCTTCACTACCTCTGTGAGCTGACCCAAGAATTCCTGGTCAAGCTCTTCTCCCTGGTTGGGAGGTCTGTAGTAGACTCCCACCGTTAAGTCCCTTTCCCCTTGACTGCCTTGTACTCTAACCCAAAGCACTTCAGAGTGCCCCTCCCCTGACTCCTTGCTAATTAACGAGGATGTGTATTCCTCCTTAATATAGAGCGCCACGCCCCCACCTCTCTTTCCTATCCTGTCCCTCCTGTACAGCCTATAGCCCTTGACATTCACCACCCAATCATGCATTGCGTCCCACCACATTTCCGTAATCCCCACTATGTCCGGGCTGGTGTCAGCCAGCAGGAGGGTTAGTTCCTCCTGCTTGTTGCTCATACTACGAGCATTTGTGTAGAGGCATTTGAGGCCTCCTGTGGGTATGTGTACTGACCCCCTAGTCCCAGCATTACCCTGGTCTTGCATGCATACCAGCCCAGCCTCTGGCTTCTTTACTTTTCATTCCATCCAGAAAGGGCACACACCAACTGCAGAAACTTCTTCAGCTTGACTAAAGCAGTCACTAAAGGCTAGAATCACAAAAGACTGAAAGCATCATCACACTGATTGTTACAGGGCCTAACTTTGATACATCTTGGAGTGAAGTGAACAGGGACAACCCCAAGTTTGAACTAGATCTACAAGGATATAGCAGGCTAAACATAAACTTAGTTGAAATTTGTAAGTCTAAATATCCAAATGTGATTCTTAACATTGTTATGTATCACTCAAGACCCTGATAACGTGTCTGCCTTACACTGGGGGTGGGTCCTGGTGAGGGCAGGACCAAGCTTGCCCTGACCCCATGTTCTTACCTACATTTGATGATGTGGTCAAAACCCAGAAATTTGCCAATGAAGCTACTTCATGTTTGTTCTTGCTGGGTCTTTTCAGGCACCCCAGAGATCAAGGACTTAAGACTAGATGTAGATCAAGAAGCCCAGAGTGGCCTCACCAATGTACTTTGAGATCTGAAGCAGGCTTGTGGGAGCGGTGGTCAGAGAGTGGTTAGCCACATCTGCACTGGGGTTTGTTGCTGGTGAGTTGTGGACAAATCCTGAGTTTTCAGCCAAAATGACGAAGTGGGAGGAGAACATAGAGTTCTGTATTTGTAGGAGGTCATGCAGTTCTGTTTCTACACTTGCATGGAAGTATCTCAGCCTTGTCAGCTGAGTAGCTCCTTGCCTTTGTCACTGTGCCAATCCAGAAACCAAATGATACTCCATCTGTGTCACCCCAAACTTCCCATTCAGTCAGTGTACATTCTTGTAGCCCAGAAAAGGTGATTAAGTCCTGGAGGCTTAAGACATATTTCTGTCCTCAGTATTTTGTATTTACTATATTAGACTGATTCCTATGTTGTGTGCTAATGTCTATGAAACCTATTTTAGGCAATTAATTCTCCCAACACATTGTATAATGTGGATAAGTCAAGACAGTGGATTCCACTATAGGTGTATATAAAAGTTTAGATCAACTGCTTGAAGATCATTTGGTTGAAGTTCAACTGATTTTTTCAAACATCTTCTCCTGCTCTACAGACAGCCTGAAATGATAAAAACACCCAACCAGAAGCACCCAGAGCATGCATCCCAGCATTCTTTACAGCTCTTCTATCCACCTAGATACAAGTGAGAGAGTCCCAGGGCGCATGTCAGGGCTGATTGGCTGTTGTCAAAGGGACCCTTCCCCTCTCTCCCCTTTCACCAAAGCACCCCCCCCCACAATTATCAGGCTATCAAACAGCAGACTCAGAGAAGATATGTGGGAGTTAGGAATGAAGGGCTAGGGTGGGTGGGTCAGAGTCCATTTGATGGGGATAAGGGGTGGCTTGGGGTCTCCAATACCCATGAGAGGGTAGAGATACACAGTGTCCATGCAGGGGTGAAGGTCTGGAGTCTCTGGTCTCCTCATGAAGAAGGGTGGTCAGTGTCCATGTAGGAGGGGAGGGCTGGGGGTCCCAGGTTTCTGCAGGGGTGAGGTCCCCACAGTTTTGGGCCAGGAATTTAGGAGAAATTCCCACACTTTGGGGGTGGGAGGGGAAGAGTCATTCTGCCAGATTCCAATCCCTCCTGTCTAAACCCTGGGACCTGAGATCCTTCCTTTCCCCTGCCAGCATCATTTGGTGGTTGACAGCTCCACAACAGTTGTAATGCTTAAATGGTTTTGTATGTCTAACCCCTTGGTTCATTAAAGAAAGGCTAGGGAAAATGAAATGTAATCCATAAACTCAATTGGATTACCAATAAGACACACTGAGGATATAAGGCTATGCCCTAAAGGCTACCCATCTCTAGGCCTTGGGTGCAAACATTGGGCTGTTGTGAGATGCCTACCTACAAATGTTATTCATAACCCTGAGCTGTCTTCTGGAATAAATAAATATGCATTAGGACAAAAGATGAGACCATAAAATCTAATGGTTAGGATATTTAGCTGGAAGAAACAAGATTCAGGTTTCAGGCTACACTCCAATGACTATTCCTGTGTTTTATACTACACAGTGGCTGTGCCTACATGAGACACTGAAAGTGCAGTAGAAGGCAAAAACTGTGCTAATTCACTAATACACAGTAGAATTAGTCTACTGCATATTATCAAAAAGTGAAAACATGCACAGGCTCTACTGTGAAGTACTTCTGTTTACAGTGCATTAAGTTAGTTCTTGTAATCATAGGTCCTAAACTTCTTGTGCTATAATTAAGTGCATTAATACATGTGTAGACATACCCAGTGTAGTTTTTGAAAAATCTAAATTTTTGGATTTAGGTGCTTACCATGATACCTAAGTAGTACTTAGGCATTCCATTTTAGCTAGTACATTACCTATAGATACAAGATAGGGGCTTCTGTAGTTTACAGAAGTTCCTGAGCTAGGGCTGGCTCCTGTATCCATTAAATTAAGTGCAAGGTTTCCATTGACATCAGTGGCTAGAACTGGATTTAAAAAAATGCCAGTCCTGATTATTCCCCAAATGCTCAACTAATGCAATCCAATTGTGTTAAATTCTCTAATTTGAAAAGGGCTAAAAGGAACCCTTTTCTTCTAAAAAGGATTTTTGTTTCGCTTTCAATTGCTGAACAGGTTATATGACAATTTCTTTGCAAATGGCTACTGTTAAAATTGTTAGTGAAAGAAAGATCAAAGTCAAGTCTAAGGTACTTGACAGCTGAGTTTGTTTAGATTAATATGTGTAAATCAAATGACCAAGGATTTAGGTTATCATAAATTGGTGTAACAATAAAATAGTATTTCACAAAATAAAATACAATATTAA
The DNA here is from genome assembly GCF_052110815.1 of Crocodylus siamensis. Lineage (NCBI taxonomy): Eukaryota > Metazoa > Chordata > Crocodylia > Crocodylidae > Crocodylus > Crocodylus siamensis. The sequence continues at coordinate 329,074,564 of NC_143395.1, forward strand.
TAAGAAGTAAAATATTTTTTTTTTATCAGAACCTTTTTCTATCTGGAAATTTGAATATGTTAAATTTAAATAATTTTAATTGTCAAAGTGTAAAGGATGTTAATCCTGTCTTAAATGAAATTCTAAATGATATTTCTATAATTCCATGTTATTTTAAACATAGATTTCCTGAGATTTAAAAAAAAGTCATAATATATTTTTTTGTCTCTTCAAATGCTTGAATAATTATGTGTCATAGTAAATGAGGATGTGGTACTACACATATGCCAAATACTGGGCTAATCTGAATTCACTCTCAGTTTCTAATTAGACATCTGTTAAAAGTCTATAACAGGAAATCTAATAGAGTTGTGTTGCAATTTGTCAGAATGATTAATGATTCACAGTGTTAAAGTGTCTTTAAATTGAGTCTATTATTTGAAACATTATACAAACTGAATTAAATGCTTGGTTTTTTAAAGAATCCTTCAAAATTCTACTTCTTACTATCAGTTTTAAGAAATACCTAAAAACAAAAATTCCAAAGAAGAGTTAAAATTAAAACAACTTTTGTTACCTTTCCTTAATAAGAATTTAAGTAAAATAGTCATGATACACACACAAAGCTAACATATATTTTTTCTCACACACACATTCCAGAATATTTATGAAAATAGGATCAAAAGCTTCTGTTTTCTCTAAACAGTATACTAAGGGTGTGCAAAAATGTTCAGAAAGCCTAGAGAAGAACCAGTTTAAGTTAGGTGGTTTACTCTGAGAGACTTAAGTTTAGATTCGGAATGCACTTGCAGCCTTGGGGGAAAGAGATGTGCAGTCAGCCTGCACTGGTAGAGGCCTGTTGACAGGAGACCCTTGTGTATACATCTCTTCTTGTTCTGAAGGTTCCTGAGGCTGTCAGAGATTGCTGAGCACAACTAAGTGCCCAGGCCACACCTGACTGGCTGCCTCCCAGTGAGAAAGCACACCCTAAACTCCCACCCCAGGGAGTTCCCCCTCTCAGGGTTCCTCCCTCTTACCCTACTCTGAGGCTTCCACAAGAGATCTGGAGCAAGTGCCTTATCTTGTTAATTGCATGGGTATCAGTTTCCCTGGAGGTACTGTTCCCTGCCAGAGAGACCTATTGCACAAACCCAAGCCCAGAGACCCAGGAGCTGCAGTGCATCCTGCTTGTGGTCCTGCATAACTCTTATTGAAAGATATGGAACATTATATGTGCCCATCTGGAAATAGCCCACAGATGGTCATGATGTCATGCACCTTCACTCCCATGAGCCCTCAGCCAGGCATCCCACATGCTGCTAAGCATGCTAAGGCTTCTAAGTGTACTAGACTGAGTCAACAACATCTACATGGCCGAAGAGGAGGAGGCCATTAACAATGCTATGGCCTCTGGGGAGCTCTGGTTGAACCTCCAGACCATCTGTGGTAGTTCCAGACCTGCAGCAACAGCGGTGACTGGTCAGAGCAGATCATCTTGAGCATTTGCAAAAATGAACAGTGGCTCCAAAACTTCCAGATGTGCCAGGCCACCTTCATGTATCTCATTGCCCAACTGGCCTCACCACATTGAGTGCCAGGACATTAGCATGAGGTGACCCTCACTCCTGAAAAGTGAATGGCCATAGCCATCCAGAAACTGGCTACCCCCAAGAGACTCCACTCTGTCACCAAACACTTTGGTGTGGGCAAGTGCATGCCTAGAGACCCATCTAGGAGGTGTGCCTGGTCATCCAGAGCAGCCTGGCCAAGTACTTCATCCTCTTCAACCCAAAGAAGTATGGGAGAATGAAGTAGTCATCTCCAGCTTCTGCCACACAGGTTTTCCCAACTGCCTAAGGGCCTTGGATGACACCTATATCCCCATTCTTTGCCTACCCCAAAGTGCCCAGGAGTTCATCAACTAAAAAGGCTTCTTATGTCATCCTGTGCAGTGGCATTTACCCATGTCTCCAATGGAAGGGTGGGCAGCACCCCTGATGCCATGATTTTATGGAATTTCACCCTTCCAGCCACAAATGATGGAGAATATAAACTATACACCTGGGGTCTTCAGCATGAATTCCTCCTCATCCTTCCCCTCATCAGGCAACTGGCCTACCCTCTAGTGTCCTGATTCATGAAGACTTGCACTAGGCAGCAAAAAACATTGCCTCTGTCTATATCTTCCACAACATCTGCAAGACAAGGGGAGAGGTCTTTTACAAGGCCTGGGCAGAGAAGCTATGGCATGTGGAAGAGGCCTGGCATGCCAAGTACATGCACTGCTCAGAGGCTGGCCAGAGCATGTCCTCACCAGGCAGTGCATGCCCCAGCCTGCAAAACTGGCATGGAGTCCAAGTCCAGGAAACAATGGCCAATTACTTCTCAGTCCATGTGGACCAGTGGTATTCCCTGAATCAGTAGGGCTAAAGGACCTCATGGGGTACAGTTCCCAAGTTCCAAAGCCCTAACAGGTGACATACCTCCTATCTCAGATCCATTTGGCACTTCAAGGCATTTGGGGCACCCAGAACCCTGGTTGACCAAGAGGCATACAGTGGGATACAGAGATATGCAGTACAAGGAAGAGATGTGCCTCACTTTATAAGTTCTCAGTTGCCAATTTTTTACCGTAGATAATAAAACCCATTGACCACCAAGTGTGACAGAAATTAGTTCCTCTTCCCATGGATAAAACAAAACAAAACTTAGGAACAGGTTGGTAGAAGGAGGGGTGAATTAGCGTGGGGGATGAGGAACAGGGTTTGGGGACAGAGAATGTTGGAAGGACAGCACCCAACACAGAAACTCGAAGGGGAGGGGGATTCAAAGTTAGTATATTAATCTCCGGATTCAGAACTGAAAACCAGGAGTTCTCTGGGAGCTGGACAGGTGGGTGACCTTCAACCTTTGTCCAGAGTGGGGAGGTGGGTGTAGGGTGAGATATGTCACCACACATGGGGCTCTGGGCTTCTCATGCTCCTTTGAGGGACCCAGACCCACTCATTGCCAACCCTTGGGTTCTAATAACCCTCTGCAGGACACCAACCCCACAACCTTCAGTCATGAATGGGGCCCACCTTACACTCTAAAACTGGGGCTGGCACATACTTATCCCCTCTGTGGCTGGAGTGCTTCCCTGCAGTAGGACTAGACCTAGGAGCAGGTTCACATGGAGCAGACCAACTCCCCTTGGGTCCCGTGCATGGTAGGTGGAGAAGTTGAGCCTCCTATGCTCCAGTGCCAGCTGCCATTCCAGCAACAACCTGGCATTATGTCCTGGTGGGCTGTGTTACCATCCTGGACCCAAGCACTGTGGCATCATCCTGGGGCTGTCCCAGAAATGTTTGGAGTACATAGAGTAAATGCCACGTCTGTCAGAAGCACAGCTTGGCCTGGGGAGAAAGGGAGCTCTGGAATGGCCCTACCCTCAGGCACCCCAGTCCCATTCCCTTCATTTTCCCCTGCCCACTGGAGATGACATTTTCAGGGGCCATTACAGTCCTCCAGCCCCAGGGTCACTGAATCCCTCACCCCTGTTCCCCTATCCCGGGTTGATCTCCCAATCCTCTTGCTCTCAGGCAAGGTGCTGCAGGGGCAGTCCCCTCTACCTGCCTCCAGGATAGACTATCAAGGGTAGGACACTATATTGTGACAGAGGCAGGTGACAGCATATCCTGCCACACATTGCCCAGGGGACTATGGGGTTTCACTGTTACCAGTCAGGGGTGTCATAGGTGGTTGCATAGTAGTCCACAACTGTGCCTATAAACTCTGTCTCCTGACAGTAGGACACTTCCAGCTCTGCTGAGGCATGGGTTTTCTCCTTAAAACTTCAGGGGGACACCTCACACCCCTACTCCTGCACCTTATCTTCCCAGGTGTAGACATCCTCCAGCCTCAAGATGTCCTCCCTCCACATCTGCAGTTTCTTTTCATTCCATTGTCTCAGGTCTCAGTGCCAAGAGTCTGTAGTGTGCCTGGGGTTCAGAGGCAGCTAGCAGGGCCTCCTGGTAGAATCTACTCCTTGTTCCTTTGATGCCTCCCCCAGACATCTCTCAAGCACTTTGTGGCTGTGCAGCATCCTGTCTTTAAGCTACCATTGCATCCTCTACATGCTCCGCTCCTGCGTATAGGTGTTATAACTGAAAATAGACAGAAACATTGATCAGAAACATTGTATCTTTGTGAAATGTAAGAAACTTTGATGATAAAACAGGCTATACGAGCAAAAGTTTTGTCCTTGCTGGGACTCAGCTGGCCGCAGAGATAGCAATGGTAAATCCCTTGTCTTGCCAATTTCCTGTTGCATACAAGAGCCTCTCCACTCAATACACTTCAGCTGATGTTCCCAGTTGAGCTGTGAGTGGGCAGTATGCTCTGCAGTGGTGCTGTGAGGGATGCCTTGAAGGAAGTATTGTGGGGGTGCCTAGGAAGAAGGGGGTGTAGTGGGCACTTTCTCTGCTCACGCTCAGAGGCTGAGCACTTAGGGTCCCATCAGGATCCCACCATTCCCAGGACTGGGCTGGAACTGTCCTCTTGTGGGATGCCAGTGGAGCTCTCTACACACCACCTTTCATTAAAGGAGGGCTTTCTCAACAACCCCCACAGCTTATCCTTACAGGAGCAGTGCTTTCTTCCCAGTGCTTCCCTGGTGAAAGTCAGTTCCTCCTCACTTACTGCAGGAGATGGTTCTCCAGGAGGAGTACAAATCCTCAAAAGGACTTGCTTCTTTGATGGCATGGACAACAAGCTGTGGTTGATGCTCAACATGAGAATCAAACTTGAGTGCTACACATGGCTCTGCTATGATGACGTGACTTGACACATGAGGGCCTTCTTGATCAGAGTGACTATTGGCATAGTGCTCAACTCTTGATAACATGCCTGAGAATCTTTTTCCCCCCAACCATTACTCTTGGAATACAGTCCTTCTGCATGCTGCTTTGGAGGCTTTCCTGTTCTGTTCCTGGGTTTAAGTTTCCCTGGGAGGTGGGCGGTCATTTTGCAAGGCTGTAGTGGTCAGGGCCACTATCCAGGAATGGAATGGGGCTGTGAATGAGTGTATGGAGGGGGGCTGAGCATTTGGTAAAATGACTGCTGGTGCTATGGGCCTTAGACTTGCTTCACTCCTGTGGACTTTTCCCTGGGATTAGGAATAGGAATAGGAATGCCTGCTCATGTACCATCTGCAAGCCTCTCCAAATGTGCAACATGGAGTAACCTTGGAATCTGGACCACACTCTGCCCTCAGCTTTTATGCTGTGTTCCTCTGCCTAGAATTTTTTCGGCGGGGGAGGGTTGTTTGGGGGCCTGCTGTCCAGGAAGGGAACAGGACAGTGTTGGTGGGGTAGGAAGTAGGGAGTTGGAATAAGGGAAGGAAGGATTTAAGTGTTCAGTACATTGACTGCTGGCACTGTGAGAAATGTGGGGTCTGTGGGGCTGTGTGTAGGATTCCATGTGAGGGTTTGGGTCATAGGCAGTGGTGCTGTGCCTGAGTCTTGGGGTTCTCCTTGCCATAGTATCTGGGTCTATGTGTAGATCATGGGGTGCTTCACGAAGGGGTCTTTGAAGAGTGAAGGGTAGCTAGGGTGTATGCAGGGTTGCAGCTGCCTTCACTGCCTCATGCCTATTTGTGGCCCACACCTAGAAGTGAAACAGGGGAGAGGGTTTGTGTTTCCTCAGCTCCGAGAGTTTGCTGGCATTTGGCTGGTGCAGCTGAATGCAGGCCAAGTGCCAAAGCACCACAGGAGGTGGGAGGCACAAAGCATGCTGGAGGATATTGGCCTAACTGGAATTGACAGAGCAACAGCATGAGTATTCTATAAACCTGTCTAGTAGAGCTGTGCAAGCTTTGGTCCCTGATTCAATTCGGTGGAGATTTGTCCTGATTTGGTGGCAGAATCTCTGAATGTGAATCCAATCTGAGGACCCTTTAATCTCTCCAAATTGAATTGAAACCCTCCAAATCAAGTTGGAGAAATTTGGAAAGATTCCGAGATTTGGACATAGACACAGCTTTAAATGTTTTTTTTCCACATACCTCTAGGTACTAGGTGGCTCATGAATCCTGCAATGCTGGAGTGCACGGAGTATCCCACAAGAGTGTAGGGGGCTCCCCAGTGCACTTGGCAGCAGGCCTGAAGTGGACCAGAAGCACTTCCAGTCCACTTCTGGGTCTGCTGAAGAGCACACAGGAGGGCTGATTGCTGAGCCGGGGGGGAGAGGGAGGGGTCGCAGAGGGTCCCCTGGAGTACTTTGAGTCCACTTCCAGATTCACCACTGAGCAAGTGGAGGGCCCCCCTGCCACACTACTGTTGGATGCTCCATGCACCCCAGTATCGCAGTATTCACAAGCTGCGCTGGTATCTCAAGGTATATAGAAAAAACATTTAAAGCAATGTACAAATCTCTGATTCTCTGAATCAGCATTGAATCTTCAGATTTGGATTTGGCCAAATTGAATCAGGGACAGTGATCTGAATCAATGAATCGAATCACTGTCACTGATTTAGGCTGAATTGAATACGGCTGGCTTAGCACCCCTACTTTCTACCCCGTATTGATCTAGACTTAGCACACGTTGGATCTGATCTAAGTTTAAGTTGTGCGTACTAGTTTTAGCCAGACCTAGGTGCTATGTATGGCTGTATTCCTATGTGTTTAGCTCAACCTACATTTGCTTAGACCAATTTAAATGTAATGCCTGTATATACCCTAATACTGCAATGTAATATTTATAAGTCAATGTCCTCCTAAGCCTGGCAGCCCATTGAGCTAGACTGGCTAAGGCACACCAGTTTCTCTAGTGAATTTCACACAAAGGAGTCACCTTTGTGTTAGCTCCAATAAACAGACGCTCATTTTTACAGCTAAATCAACCTTAGGCACCCTTTGGCATGAGTTCGAAGCTAGCTTGTATTTATACCTACAAAGTTATAATGAGAACTTCATCTACTCTTCCATTACATGCCAGTGATTCTAAGTAGTTGTTTTATAATTAAATAGGAAGTTCTTTCTGCATCCCATCCTCTGCACTACAAACAATGCAGTTTACATTATAAATTATATTAATTAACAACTGTGCATAGGACCAGCACAAAGCCACTAAGTAAATTTCATAAATGGCATACGTGAGTTTTCCTCAGGCCCTAACACTTGAAGTATTTGCAATGCTCATGAGTTGGTCTTCAACTTTCCTTCCAATCTCCCTGAATCTTTTAAGCATTCTACACAATAGGAACAGGATACATGGTTTGCCAAAAAGCAATTATTATATTACATTTTAGATAGATTTTTATTAGTTTTTTTTTTTTCCAAGCCCCTGTGATTAAGCAACAGTTTACTGGGTGAAGAAACTATGGCAATCTGTTTCCTTACATCAGAGAGGAAATCATTCACATGTACTCTCACATAAAATCCCCTTCCACACCTTCTCAAAAGGCAGATGGTACCCAGTCTTTTCTCCTGCTGCTCCAGGAAGCTCTTGTATTTTTTTCTCCATAGCACAACACTTACTGCACTTCAGAGCTTCCTCTCATTCCTCTCATTCACAGCCAGGACAACTTTCTCCAACCCTTCACTTGGCTCATATTGTGTCCCATATTCAATACAGTTTTTAAGAGGCAATAATCTTTATAACCTAGAGCATTATGTTTTCCTGGTAATAGGTACTGTACTTTACAAAAAGAACAAAACAATTATTTCTAATTGTCAGAGTGCTTTCTGAATCAGTGAGAGAATACTGTGTACAAAGTCAAAATCCCCACTGGTTTCCTGGAGAAAGCTAAAAAAACTGGTGGTGCATAAAATAAAATCAACAACTGCTTGTTTGTGTATTGGTTCACTTGTCTGTTGGGCTTTTTGGGGGGGGAGTTACTTTTTGGTTTTTGTTTTGTTTTTTTACTCCCCACATCCTTTAGATTAAAGGGAACTATAGAAACTGTCATTCTTGTATCAGTTTCTGCAAGAAAAATATAATGAATAAATGGGTAGCATTTTACATGCAAGTGTGTGTTTATGTTCTTCCAACATTTTTCAAGAAGGTTAACATAAACAATGTTAGGACATTATGTATGTCACTCAAAATATTTCCGAATTCAGAATAACTTAAGAGATGAGGATGTGAAATAAATATTCTGAATTAGATTCATAACAGTTATGCTTATATATTTCTGTTTGTGTGTAAAGCAGAAGTGCTATATTATATATTCAGGATGGGTTCAGAGCAGAACAATACATCTGAACATGTACCTAACATCAAAAAAAAATTAGAGATGACATCCATTGGTATGCTGCACAGTATGTCAATGGCTGCTTACAGATGTGGAACCCTGCCTCCCTCCTCCAGCACTTTAAACTCGGTGCACTCTTACACCAAGCCCAGCACATGCCCAGAAGAAGCATCACATTAGTTGGACCCAACTCACTCAGTGTCTATAGAGAGCAGGTGCTTAGTGGGGCTTTTTGGGCATTTTTATGTAATAGCTGATTTAATCAGCTTTTAGATAAAAGTGCCAAAATGTCTTGTTGAAGTGTCCAGTCTATACAGATGCTGCACAGCTGGGTCAAAGTAATGTGCTGCTGCTTCTGGTAAAGCTTGGGGTTCTTTTTTTTAACCTCTGTAAGCAGCCCATGTATCTTTTACAATAATGTAATAAATGCTGTGTTAACATATTAAGCAAATATTTTCCAATACTGGCTCCTAATGTTAGGGATCTAATTCTATTATTTGATTTTCAGAATATCAGAGCACTTGCAGCACCTAGATGTGATGGAAGATTTTCGCTGAATATTTTATGGTAATAAAAAATTTCAGCTACCGTATTTACAGAAATCTAAGATGACCCTAAATTGAAAGTGACTTCCCAATAATTGGATTTTATATATAAAAATGTATAAATTTGTTATAATTTTCCAGGTACAGAATCTAATTATTAGAGGATTGCCTTAAAGCCATCTGTCCCCCACTGTTACAGAAGTGAAAGTAGGGCCTGGTGCGGTGGTCAGGTGGACCCCTTGCCTTCTGCTCCACCCCAGTTCTTCCCCCTGCAGCCTTCCTGTCTCCCAACTTCTTGCACCCCTCACATCTCCAGCTTTGCATAGTCTCTGTCCTTCCCCACCCACTCTCCACAATCTCTGCCCCTCTCTCCCCAATCTGGTGCAGATGGTAAGTAGAAGTGGGGTCAGGAGGTTCCTGTGTATCTGACTCTAGCCCTGATCTAGCCTCAGAGCCAGAGCAACAGCAACTGCTTTCTTCCCCTTCCATTTTGTATGTGACTCTAAAATGAGGGGATCCCCCATACTGATTAAGGGGAGAGGGGGATCTTAGATTTGAGTAAATACAGTAATTCTAGGCACTGAAATGCAAACTCATTTTTCTACAGCAAGGGCATGAGCTTGAAAGAAAATGTGTATTTGTTAAACGCTTATGACATTGAGATGGAAAAGGATTATATACAATTTTTAAAAAGGGAAAGTACAGAAACTAGAGGATTTAAAACTGGTAATGGCTATCAGGAAAAGTTGAGACGAAGGATTTTCTTATCGTTTGGTCATAATTAAGTGTATGTGGATTGAGTTCTTCACTTCAGCATACTTCTCATGTGATCTTGCATCTCTGCGTCTTAATCTCTCTCTACCTTAATTCCCCATTCAGGATGTGTTGCTTGCAAGATCTCTGAAGCAGGGACTGCCTACTACTATGTATGCAGTGCATGGTACAATGAAGTTCTGAACTCAGTAGTAGCAAACTTGCCAGACACTGAGCATATTGCACAACCAACCTGCTATAGATTTATACAAGTTTGAATCTTTTGCCCTCTGTTTCTATTATATAGATCATAAGGATTTGTGGTTAATTATTACTACTCATTTCACTCTTTTGGATTCATTGAAAAGAAGGCCGAACTCAATAGTAACTTTCCTACTTTTCTGTATCACTGCTAACTTACTGCATGTACTAAATTCAAATATCTCATAACAGTGCAAAAATGTATTGAAAAGACATCATAGTTAAAGCCAAAGGCTAGTAGACAAAAGCCACCATAGGGCAATTTCACTTACACTGATGAACAAACAAGGAAACATGGTTAGGACAAAAAAAAGGTAAAACCATACATGGAGGGAAATCTTCTCTATCAAATTTAAGAGAAAGATTCTTTTGATTTCCTCTTCCCATGAACCCCTGGAATTCTATTTTAATTCTGTGAGAGAGCGTGCTCAAGCCAAATTCAGCTCTCAAGTAAATTCCACCGACCTCAGTCAAAACTGCTTCAGTTGTGAGGGGAAACATTCAAATTAGGAGAAGGGAAAACAAAAACAAACATCCACTGGCTCAAAAAGACATTTCTAAAAATGTCTTCCTGTAAAAAGAGCAGCTTGCTGGTGCCACCTGCAGCTGTGCCAATGAAATTCTTAGATACCTTTTTTTTTTTTTGGTTATAAAACCTCTGGATGCAACTTGGTAGAATTACTTACCCACAGAGTCTTAACTCATAATTAACCAGTGCACTTACTCAGAACATGTGTATACTTCCCCCTCCCCCCCCCCCGCTCCCATTTTATCTCTAAAGGTTTACAGGCATTTCAATCACCAAGAGAAATGGGTCTTAGACCACAGTCCATACCTAACCTCACTCTATCCATGCAGTTCTATTCATCAATCTTTAGTTTCCTCTTTTCCTGGTCTCTGTAGTAATAGAAGATGCATGGAATCATCCTCCATAAATTTCCATGCAAATATATGTAGACTTATTCCAGGACTTCTTTTACAAGCTATTATTGATGATATTGTGATTACAAATAAGCTGAGCCTGTGGCGAGCACATATGCAAGGCATATGCACCTTCTCTTTTTCATTGCAGTTACATTTTGGTTATAGTTACAGGCTCAAAGAATGATTGCTATTCCATTGTGTGCAGGGAAAATTATGTGAAATATGTAGTGTCACAGACTGAGCATGTGCAGAAGCAGTCATGGCAAATACTCCTGCCTCTTGTGGATATGAAGTGAACTTAGATTATCTTAAAATAGAGTTGATCAAAACCCATGACTACTCAATTTAGCCTCAGGAACAAGGAAGTACTGTGTGTATCCTGGACTTTTGCCTCACATCTCAGAGACTGGGAAATTTAGGAGGTCAGGGGTCCCATGCTTTAGGTACCTCTCATACAAAACTGTTTTGAATCAATGGAAGAAAGAAGGGACCTTCAGAGGTCATCTAGTCCAAACACTTGCATGAGTTAGAATCATCCCTATCCAAACCATCCTATATAAATCCATTGTTTAATCTCTCAGAAAAACTACACAGTTAGCCCTGACAAAACCAAAAGTCATAACACCTTAACCTGCCAGAGGTAAAGAGGGAGGACCATAGTGGGCAACATCCTGCTGTTACAAGGTTGTTAAATTATGCTTGAGAGATAAAAGAAGACAGTCACACCCCATGCTACAGAAGAAGGGAAAAAACCCAGAGTCCATACCAATCTTACCATAGGGTAACATTTATTCCTGGCTCCAAATATGGTGATCAGTCTGCTCCTGAGTGAAAGAATCAAGGCACATTAGCCAGGAACCGCTAGGTTTAAGTTCCAGTAGGAGCACTGACACACTCCTGTCACAACCCCCAGCTTTGGCTGCAGCCAACACCAAATCGGATTAAAGAAGGCTTTTTTTCGGTGGGGAGCAGGTGTTATTTGTTTGCTTTTTACCATAGGGTAACACTTATTCCTGGCTCCAAATATGGAGCAGCAAGATAATAGTTCATTCCAGGTCCTATGTGGCAACCAGCAAATATAGTCACTGGAAAAAACAGAGGGCAGGGCAGGGGGGAAGCTTCTGTTCCTTTGGGGACAAGGGTAAGGCAAAAATTCAAGCCCCCTGCTTTCCAGGCCAGCAGCAACCTTGCTGAGACAAACCCCTTGTTTGTTCCTGGTCTTCTGGTCCCACATCTTTGTAACAGACCTCCCTCTTATGGGTGCTGGGACCAGCTCCAGGAGCATTGGAGAAGTTTCTGTTTAATGAGTTTCCTATGTGGGGAAGTAATAGATACTTAGGTTCAAAGTCCCTGTCCCTAAGAAGGGGACCTAGAGCCTCTGGCTTCTCGTGAGAGTGCCCTGGCCACTTAGCATTTTTTTTTGTTGCCAGTTTGCATGATTATATAGCCATCCATAAATGTCCAAGAATAAAATTGTCCTGGGTATGTAGGCTGCCTATACACATGCTCACTAGCATTTTAATTGGCATGTGTTGGAGAAGATTTGATTAACTGAGTCTGCTCCATGTTCTAAATAAAATGTTCTAATGTTGCCTCATCATCATATCTATTAAGCCTCTATGGGCACGTCCACACATGCAAGCACATGCACTTCTAGCAGCTCAAATAGAAGCAGTGCAAATTTGAGCCGGGGCTTTTTGCCTCAGTGCACATGCTTGGACATGAATTTTGTTGAGGAGCAAATTGTGCCACTTGTGGCAAAATAACCCTGCCTGGTTCCTCCCGGATCTGCAGCCAGGGGGAGCTAGAGCCCAGGGCCAGCACCTGTGCTGTCCCCAGCAATATAAAGAGCTGCCCTGTCCTGGCCTCAGTGGTACAAAAAGCTTCCCTGGCAAATAGCTCAGAGCTACTTGATCTCAGGAGTTTCTGGGGACAAGTAAATTGGTGCTTGAGGACACTTCCCCTTGTGCCAGCTGGACTGCTGAAGCCACCCTGAGAGTTCCCTGTACTCTCTACCCACTGTAGCAGTCTGGTAGTGGGGCTGCTGCCTGGCTGTGACCTGCTGCACACCTAGCAGACTGAGATGAGGCATCTGCCTCTCTGGGCCAGCTGCCAGTGGGTTGTAGCTTCAGGGTTGGCCTGTGTGTGGCACTACTGCCATGTATGCCCCCTGCCTGACCACCTGGAAAACTATCACCTGGAAGATGTTCTGGATGTGGTGGCCTGCTTTGAACTGTTAAAGCATGTCCTCCTGGCCCCATTTGGCTAGGAGGTCAGCCACAGACAGCTGGGTCCAAGGTGCCAGCTCTGAGCAGGCAGGGTCCTGCCACTGGCCTTCCTAGAATGAATTCTGGTGTTCCCTATTGGAAAACTGAAAAATCCCTGATAAAAAAAATCCCAGTCAGCTTGTAAAATACCCGCAAATCTATGTTCCTCCACAATTAAAACAAAAGACCACTATAAAGAGAGAAAGAAAGTGAGAGACAGAGAGACAGCAATCAGTTGAGTAATGTTTTATTGATATACCCACAGTGTTAAAGCACTGGCTGTTGGGGGGCTATGGCCAAACAGGCGTTATGGCTCCCCAACAGGGGCTAAATGGTCCCTTCAGGGGCTACTTCCCCTGCAAGGCCCACATGCCCCACCCCAGCTCCCTGATTGCTGGCCCACCTGGCCCCATCCCCCACCAGCTGCTGCAGCCCCCCCGATGGCTGCCCCACCCAGCCCCACTCCCCACTCCCCCAGACCCCGCAATGGCTGCTTTGCCCAACCCCACCCCCACTTGTACACCCAGGCCCCCATGGCTGCCCCCTCAACCCCAGGCACTAGCACTTTGAAAAATAAGCCAGAAAAAAAACAGAAAAAAAAATGGGAAAAAGCCTCTACTTACCCCAGAAGCAGCGGTGGGGGGGGGGGGGGGCTCTGGGTCCTCCTGGCAGAGGCCCCCAAGGAGCACAATGCAGGATGGCCTGGGCTGGGGCTTCTGGAGCTGTCCCTCTGCCCCCTGCTGTGCGGGCAGGGCTCCAAGTGATCCTGATGGCAGCTGGAGCTGCCGGTAAGTGCCAGGGTTTGGCTTTTTTTTTAAGTGAGCATGCTGGGGTGGGGGGCAGGGAGTGGGGTCCTTGGTGGAATGGGGGGGATGGGGCTGGGAAGCCAGGGGTTGGGGGGGCTTCGGGGTAGGCAGGGGGTGGGGCCGGGCACCATGAGGATTGGGGGCCTGGGCAGGCACTACAGGGTTCAGGGTCTGGGGGGGTAGGCAGGGGGTGGGGTAGGCACAATGGGGATCAGGGGAGTCAGGGAGGCTGGGGGAAGCTCGGGCTGGGCACCACTGGGATCAGGGTCCTTGGGGGCAGATGGGGGGTGGGGCTGGGTACTGTGGGGATAAGGGGGCTGGAGAAGTGGGTGGGGCCAGTGCTTCAGCACCAGGGCAAGGAGTCAACCATGGAGACACTCTGGCAGACAGAGCGTCTCCCTGGAATACCCAACCTCTGTTTTCCACAGGCCATGGTTGGGGACCGTGCCCTGTCCTACTTTTTAAAACTTCATTTTTTTTTTTTGTCTAATTTTCTCCCTGCGCTGCAAATTTGCAGCGTGGGAAACATTTTTTTTATTTCTGTACATGCCTCTTGCCCCGTCTCAAAGGGGTTGGAGGCAGGGCAAGAGGCACGTGTGCGCTTATCAGGATGCAGTCTATGAGTTTTAAAATAATTGTAGGCATGTTTTATCTAAATCTCATCAAATTAGGTTTAGCTAAAGCATCCCACAGCCATTTTTAAATGAGTTGGGGTGTAATAGATGTGAAGGTGAAGTGTTTTAATTAGAATGGATCTCCAGAAACCTCTATAATTAAAATGCCTCCCTTCCCTCCACCTGGAGTATGTGTACAAGCAGCTGTATGTGCTAAAATAACTTGTAGCTGGCCAAGAACTGGCCCCTTATATGACCAGGGAATAAAAGAATGTCACCCTTGTTTTACACAGATGCTAAATATCTTTAATTTGATGCAGAACCATTGAAAATATTGATCAGGAAGAGATAAGTCAAATTATTAACCCAAAGAATTTCCATAATAGCCACTTCAAACCTTTACTCATACCTGAAACACCAAAAGGACCTTAGTATAGGGCATATTACAGGGCATAAGTTTTATATATATAATATGTTCCATTTATATATTCCATATATATGTTCCATGTATGCATTCCTCTCATACCTATTATTCCACCATGCCCTTCTTATTCCTGTGATACTCACTTTCGTATCAGACACCAGTTCCTGCATGTATTACTTACCTAGATTCCTCACAGTGTGTACAAGCATTTAGTGTACAAGCATTTAGGTTGTTTCTACCTATTTTTACTCAAGTTTCCACTTAAAATGTGTATGACCATGTTAGCTTCAATATGCTGATGCCTTCCACAGACTTTTTAATCTATTGGCTCCCTTCCTTCCTGGGCCACCTCTTTTCTAGACTATGAACTTGTTATACATTTATTTTCAGTGGGAAGATTTCGAGGAATTCTCTTAGCCATCTCCCTGAACTCCTAGTTCAAATTTCTTCTATATTAAGTGGGTCAGACTTGATCCCAGAAATATAACCCATTTTCTATTGAATTGGTGCCCACTCCTGGAAGCATTCCCTATCCCCAAATATCTAACAGTGGTTGTAAACACAAAATCCTTCCCAAGACTATTAATCCCTGAACCAGAATTTATCTTTTCCTACATTCTTCTTTCTCCTCATGGGACACACACTCATGCTATATGGCTGGATCCATCTGTGGAGTCTACTAACTTGCCTTATTACTAAATCATAGGTAGCACTGGCCATCCATTTTTATATACAAATGTATCTTATATTTTTTGCATAAAGTTTCAATATCCACTCAGAGAATAGAAGCCTTACACCCATTTTAGATCAGAAGTTGCCAACCAGGGGTATGTGTACACCCAGGGGTACTAGATAAGGCCCTAGGCGGTACACATGGGTAGGTGGGGATGGAGCACTACTATGCAACATCCCGTGCTGCTGCTCATGCACCGTCTGCCCAGATGGACATGTGGAGTGAGGAAGCTCACATGCGGTACCTGCCACCACTCCGCATTCAGCTGCACACTACCCTCCCCCCTGCCCCACTCTGAGTCTGGATGCACACCACCCCTCTGCTCCACATCCAGCCATGTGCCACCCCACCCCCCACCCCCACTCCGCATCATTCCTCCAGGAGTACACTGTACCATGTCTGGCCACTGGGGGTACACTGATCCAAAAAGATTTTAAACCCTTGTTTTAGATGACTACTCACAAATTGCAAATCATTTATTTTATATATCTAAATGCACAGTTAAAGCAGATAGCGTGCAAATAAACCATATGAGGAGCTATTTTAGCATAAAATGTTTGAATAATTACTGTGAATCTGTAAGTTTGAAAATAAACTCTGAATAAATTGCTACCATTCATTAATACAGTTTCACATATTGTGGCGGCAAGAAGCTCCCGCAGGCTCTGTGGGGGCCTAGGAAAACAGGCCCCAGCACAGGGTAAACAGACCTCCCACCTCCAGGAAAACTCATCTGCAGATGTGCAGCCAGAGCAGGAACCAGCACTGTGGCCGTGTGAGCCGGCATTTCACTGGCTTTTCAAAGATCTGCTCCCTGGGTGAGGGAGCACTGAGCCAATGGCAACAGCAGAAGATGCGCCATGGGAAGATTTAAAAACCCCACCGGAAGCTGGCAAAGGAAACAGGAGAGAGAGAGAGAGAGAGCCAGTGGGGAGCACACCAGGTGTGGGGTGATTCCAGCTGCTGGCAGGGACATTGCTGCAGGCGAAGAGCCTGCACCCACAGCAGGGGAGTTAGTGTCCCTGCATTAGGCTGGAGAAGATCTGTTTCCCCCCCAGCTACTATCCTTTGCAAGGCAGTAAGAGGCGTCGCCCTCCCCCGCACTTTGGGGAAAAGGAGGCACATGTGACATCACGAATCCAGCCCTCTGGCACCAGGGTGTGGGGGATCCAGTGGCTTTGATGGAAAAAAAAGAGAAAAAAAAAGGAAAAGAAGGGGAGAAACTAATGGAACCATAGTTGTTGCCTGACACCTCAGAAAAAGGGGCTTACAGGGGGACAGCAGATCTACACTGGCAACCCCCAAGTGGCTGGTGAGTGGACAGGGTTGTAGGGGAGGCAGAGCCCCGAGGAACATCGAGACATGACTATAAGTACCTCTGTCTCCAGGTTCCCCTCCGAGAAGAAGAACACCACTGAACCCCTCCTTTCACCCAGTAACATTGAGTCGTGGCAGGAGAGATGAGGAGCGGGGAGAGGTCCTGGTAAGAGAATATCGCTCAATGTTAAAAAAACTCTTCTTTTGTATTATCAATATTGTATTAAGATACATTCATTGCAGTATCATGGATAGGGCAAAGTGAAATTGAAATTGAAAATATCCCACTTGCTTATAAGTCATCAAAATTAAGTCTGTAAGGGGCCCCAAATGACTCTTTTGCCCAGGCCCCAGCAATTCTAAAGTCACTGGTGCTTGCCGTTTTGCCCCTGTGGGAACTCCAGGACAAAAGTGTCAGTTCACAGAGAGTCCAAGGCTCTCCATGACCTAGCAGGTTTGCTGCCTTCTCTCACATTTGCAACAGGGCAAGGCACCAAATATGCCAGGGAACTGGGTGCCCTGGTCTTTGGATAGGGAAAGGGGTATTCTAAGGTCTCTGATTGGGTCCTATAATTACCTTCTGTTCAGTGTTGGGGATTGGCCACAGGACATTTGTGTCCTAGGCCCAGGAGCTGCTCCTGCCAGATACTATATCTCAATATTTATATATATATAAAATATATAAAATAAATATAATATATTTCAATAGGAAGTCCTTCTTCAAATACATAGGGGGTAAAAAGAGGGTCCCGGGTAATGTGGGGCCCCTGCAGGACACGATGGGCAACTTAGTCATCACGCCAGATGACAAAGCTAACATATTTAACGATTTCTTTGCCTCTGTCTTCCTAAGTAGGGACCAGTTCAGCCACCTCCCTGCTGGGCCCCCCTCGGCCCCCGAGAGAGACACGCCTGGGCCAGGGGTTAGCGAGGAGTTAGTTAGGGTACTTCTGGAGAGGCTGGACGTGTTCAAGTCCGCTGGTCCGGATGATCTTCACCCTAGGGTTCTACAGGAACTGGCCGAGGTCATTGCGGGACCCCTGGCGCGGCTCTATGAGCACTCGTGGTGCTCTGGCGAGGTGCCGGAGGACTGGAAGAGGGCCAATGTGGTCCCTATCTTCAAAAAGGGAAAAAAAGAGGACCCGGGAAATTACAGGCCAGTTAGTCTTACCTCAATCCCGGGTAAGCTCTTTGAAAAAATTCTCCTGGCACACATCCAGGAGGGCCTTGCGGGGGAATGCATGCTCAGGGGCAACCAACATGGGTTCATCAGTGGCAGGTCTTGTCAGACCAACCTGGTGGCCTTTTACGATCAGGTCACCAAATCATTAGACGCAGGGGTTGCTGTGGATGTAGTCTTTTTGGACTTCCGGAAGGCTTTCGACACTGTCTCTCACCCTGTCCTCATCAAAAAGCTGGGAGACTGTGGTGTCGATGCCCACACGGTCAAATGGGTCGCCAACTGGTTGGAGGGCCGCACCCAGAGGGTGGTAGTGGATGGGTTCTTCTCGACCTGGAAGGACGTGGGCAGTGGGGTTCCGCAGGGCTCGGTCCTCGGGCCCGCACTGTTCAACATCTTCATCAGTGACTTGGATGAGGGGGTAGAAAGCACCCTGTTCAAGTTTGCTGATGATACTAAGATATGGGGGGATGTGGGTGCACTAGAAGGGTGCAATAGGCTACAAGCTGACCTTGACAGGTTGCAACGGTGGGCGGATGAGTATAGGATGGGGTTTAACACTGATAAGTGCAAGGTGTTGCACATGGGGAGGAAGAACCGGCACCACACTTACAGGTTGGGGAACTCCCCTCTTGCCAGCACGGAGACGGAAAAGGATCTTGGAGTCGTCATTGACTCCACGATGAACATGGGCCGGCAGTGTGGGGAGGCAGTCAAGGAGGCCAACCGTACCCTGTCATGCATCCACAGATGCATCTCGAGCAGGTCCAGGGAGGTGATCCTCCCCCTCTATGCGGCACTGGTCAGGCCGCAGCTGGAGTACTGCGTCCAGTTCTGGGCGCCACACTTCAAGAGGGACGTGGACGATATGGAAAGAGTTCAGAGGAGGGCCACTCGTATGATCAGGGGGCAGCAGGGCAGGCCTTATGAGGAGAGGCTAAGGGACCTGAACCTGTTTAGCCTCCACAAGAGAAGGTTAAGGGGGGACCTTGTGGCCTGCTACAAACTGGTCAGGGGGGATCAGCAGGTATTGGGGGAGTCCCTGTTCCCCCGTGCGCTGCCAGGAGTGACCAGGAATAACGGTCACAAGCTGGCGGAGGGTAAGTTTAGATTAGATATTAGGAGGCGCTACTTCACAGTCAGGGCGGCTAGGGCCTGGAACCAGCTTCCAGGGGAAGTGGTGCAGGCTCCAAGCCTGGGGATTTTTAAAAGGAAGTTAGATGAGCACCTTGCCGGGGTCATCTGACCCCGGTGCTCTTTCCTGCTCAGGCAGGGGGTCGGACTAGATGATCTACCTAGGTCCCTTCCGACTCTAGCTACTATGAAACTATGAAACTATGAAACTAGTGATCAACTATTTGCTCAACCTATCACATATCTGTAAGATTTTGGGGGTGAAGCATAAAATGCCTTGGTCCCCATTGTACAACTGTCCTTATGTCTGCCAGCTGCCATATTTTACAAATATTCTACACATGAAAAATTTGGCAAATGGAGAAATTATGAAAACATTAGTGAGTGAATGTAATCTTTACACCTTGATTTTAATATCTTAAAAACCCTTTATATGACCTGAGTGGTATATGAGAGTGTACTAATGAACTCAGTTCAAGTTTATCCAGATAAACATTTGGAAAGCTAGTAGGAGTGCTCAGTTCAAAAACTTTTTAACTTCAGTCCAATTTTTATTACAATATTTCAGTCCAATTTTCATACAATATTTGTTATACATCATGTCATTTTTTCACTATTAACAGAACATTGGTGCCATGAGTCTCTAGTAATAATGAAACCTTCCCCTCTTCTTTTATCAGACAATAACTTTTAGTTTTATATTTATCTCCCATGTTAAATGTTTTTTTCTCAGTATTTCTGTTACAAAATAATTTTACCTTCATACATTTATTATGGACTTTCAAGATAAACACTTTGGTCTGTTTTTTCAAAGAGCAATAACATTGTAACCCTTTTAAGCCTAGTTAAAAATGTTGGTCTTTTACCTATCATTCTCTTCACAGGGTTGGATATATTTTTGCAATGTAATGAACTGATGAGCAGCAATTCAGACTGATTTTGACCTTGGTATCCTAGTTCAAGACTGAAGGTGGAGGCACAATAGCTTAACACTGCCATTACAATCTCGTCATAGTTGCTTGGGTAGTTTCAGTGGATGGTTAATCAGGACATCTGTGATATCACATTTTTCTTCTGTTATTACCATTATTGCCAGGTCTAAGGCGAGGCAAGAAAAAAAAGAGAAAAATTTGAAGAACCACATCACCATATCACATTGTGCACTTAGCTGACATTATCCTTCATACAGTGATGAAATGATACTAAGCTGCAGAGTCATGCCTGGCTGTACATTTGAGGACTAGATTTGTTCAAAAAATATTGGCTTCCAAAATGTGTCACCTGTGCCCTTATAAATTCTATTCAGCCGCAGCATCACCATTTATTTCTGGTAGTATTTTCCAAGCAGAAATGAAGCATGCTGCCTGTTTCAAGGATTTTGCCATTAAAAGGTAAAAAGTCAGATAGCCAAATAGTCAGAAATTAGAGCGTGGAAGTATAATTGATAAAAACAGAGGTCTAGCTGGAACTTTTAAAATACCTATTTCATAGTTCAGATGATATTTCATTCACTATAGAGTTCGAGGATTTTTCTTCCTTCAATAAATATGATTATTTAATTTGTTTAAAATGTGGTTTCAATCTTTAACTTACAACGAGAAAGAGCAACAGCTTACTTGAATCTTAACTGGTTTTATCCATTACATTATGAAAGAGTAAAGTTTAGGTGCAAGTGAGTTTTTTCTGTCCTCTCCATAAAGTACTTTGCTACCATAGAAGAGAAATAAATCCCATGGCCTTACAATTGAGGCAGAACCTTTCTTCATTATCCCCAATTGTATAATCAGATAGGTTTCTTACTATCTATAGGTAAGAATAATTCATTATTTAATAATTCAGATTTACTATCTTT
This sequence comes from Crocodylus siamensis, assembly GCF_052110815.1. Classification (NCBI taxonomy): domain Eukaryota; kingdom Metazoa; phylum Chordata; order Crocodylia; family Crocodylidae; genus Crocodylus; species Crocodylus siamensis. Next base: position 329,095,587 of record NC_143395.1, read on the forward strand.
GGGCATTTTCAAAAGTCATTTTTTACTTTTTTGTATGAATATTTTCTCTACTTAATTTCACATTTTCTTAGAGAAAAACTCAATCTACATTTTCTCCTAAGATGACTAAGGTAAAATATTTCATTTATGTCATCTGTAAAATTATACCATTGAATAGTTTTCTTTGATAAAAATTTATTTGACATAATTCATCTTGGGACTTGCTTAGGACATTACATACAGTATTCAATTAAGCAGATTTATCTTGGGGGTATTTAGATGCTGGGCAGCTATTAATTTTATAGGGTCACTCCTTCCTTCTCTTTTCCTTGTCCTTGTGACAAGGTATTTAGCACAATTTGCAGATGCATTGGAACCTGATATGGCCATGTCGTGTGCACTTCAGCTATGGCCTCAAATTTGCAACTTCTGGGCTGTCAACTGTGTCTCTTAGTGCCCACACACCAGCCCCCACAGGCCTAGTTATTCTAACAGTGTATGTATTACCAATACATTATCATCTTGAGATTGCTTCTTTTGGCTTGAACTCTTGTATTATTATTATTATTATTATCGTCATCATCATTTAATAATGACTTTTCTTGGACAACAGTGGCACTTGGATAATAGTGTTATTCCAATTGTGTGAATACTTTTCAATTAGTTCTTAGTTTGGGGAGTATGAGTTGGATTAAAAAACTGGCCCAGATTAAAAAATCAATACATGTAAAGTGACAGCTCATTTATAATATTTTTCAAAAGAAACGAATTTTTGATACTTTTGCACTTGCATATGTTTGAATATTGAACATAAATATTTAATTGCATTAAAAATAAATGTTAAAAAAACAAACAGGATGCAACTCAAGCACTGAGAACCTAAGACATTCCAGAACCAATAGTTACTAATCTACTTTGACCTCTTTATGTATAAGCATTACATGGCATGTAATTATAAGCCACATTATTTTTGCACAAGATTTTAGCTCATTCAATAAATGGGTAGTTATTTTATCTTTCTGTAGTCAACATGCAGCTCCATGTCTTGGTTAATGTATACCATCCAAACCTGCCTTAAATACAAGATTAATAAATTCTTCGTGGGCATTTGTATAAACCTTTTGCCAACATGTATCAAATTATCTTCTAAATAGCTATGCGAAAGTAGGTATTATTGGCTTCTTTTTAGAAGTGAGAAAATCACAGAAATAGCAAAGGCAAAATTGTCAAAAGCAACTTGAAGTTTGATTAATTGACTTGACACACCTAAGTCCTCATTTTTCAGAGAATTTTGCAAGACTGTAACTTGCTATAAGTTCAAAGCACAACTCCTATACATGGAACTTGCAATTGTGAGTATATAGCACTGCTGTAAAATGACTAATACACGAATAAGGGCCACAAGTGGCAAGTTTAATTTAAGAAACCAAACTTCTACATGAGACACTGGTTGCGCAGCGGTTACTGCACAGTCACTTAGTACTTGCATAATTTGTCACACTTTGTGCCATGTGACACTACTGTGCAGTACTAATGAGCTACTGTGAAGTCAGCATCTCATACAGACATATAGATGCAGCCACTATCACTTACCAAGTCTGTGGCAGACAGGGGTACAGCCCAATTCTTAAGGGAGAATTCTGCTGCTTTAAATATAAGACCATCTTTTATCTTACTAAGCCCACTTCCTTATTTAATACATGATTTCCAACTTCTGTAACATGTGAGGCAGTATCCTCACAAGCAACAGAATTACTTTCTATACCAGCCTGATTTTATTCCCAGAACAGGCCATTGCTATGCACTGAATGAGGCAATTGTTCTGTGGAAAAAATAGTATGTGGTCATGTACTTACGGAATGCATCATAATGCGTACATGTAAAGGGAAAGAGGAACAATTATTTTTAAATGATAAACTATACTTCTGGAATGTCTTTATTTTTTGAGTTTTTTGACTTGTAGCCATAATATTCTCCGAATGAAGATTGTTTGATCTAGTTTCCTAGTGTTTAGAAGCAAATGAACAAAACCATGAAATGTTATCATATTTAGTTCCAAGCTGGGTAACCTGCAGAGTTTAGAGCATTCAGGCAACAATCCAGACTTCTTCTACTTCATCTGATGGAATATTTAACTACAGTAATAGGTTATCATCAGTGATGTGGACCAGCAAATACAGGGAGATGAATAAGGTTTTTCCCAGTGGTTTTTTGTTTGGTTTGGTTTGATTTTTTGGGAGGGTTGTTTACAATTTTCTGACAGCAGTAAGGTCTGGAAACTATAAGTGCTCACTTCAATTCCAGGTTCTGGAAGATAGCATGTTTTCTTGGTTATAATTTGTTTTGTTTCTGTGCCTACAGCCTGTCCTTGTCCCGTCCTCTTCTCCAAGCTCCTTTTCCTTTCCTCTGCTATTCCTCAATTCTTTTAATGTCCTGAATCCTACTTCTCTCTATTTTTCCCAACCTAACGTATCTCATACTCAAAGATCTATTTCCCTTTCCCTTCTGCTCCTCTTAATCATCTCCCAGTTCCTCTGTGTCCCTTCCCCACTACTCTTCTCTCCACATTTTGCAGCACAGAGCCAAATTCAGGTACCAGGAAATCCCAGTATCAAAAAATGCAGAAAAAAGAAGCATGGAGTCACACATGACAGCAGCATGTATGCACCACCCAAAACTGGAGCCTGGACATCCAGAGCCATGCTCCAGCTATCAGCCAGGCTCCACACATCCAGATCACCACTGCTTCAGTCCTGAGAGGCCTCCAGAAACCCAGGTAAGGCTGCTGGGGCCAGCCCAGGTGCTGGTCTCACCCTCCCTTACCCCACCCAGGGCAATATGCCCTGCACCAGAGCACATGTGCATGGGAATTCCTCTAGGACAAATAGCAGTGTCACAACTGTGCATCACTGTCATTTGTCCCTGGGGAAACGCACATGCATTCTCATCTGGATGCACCCCAAGGACCTACTATGGGGGGAGGTCCCTCCTCTCAAATCCTGTGGTCAGCTGTGGCCACTAGGTGGTATAGTAACAAAAATAGTTAATAAAAATAATACAATATAAAAATAAACAGCCAGGAAAAACAATGTCAGAGAAAGCCCTGACTTGAAGCATGTTGAACAGCTGCGTAGAGATGTCAAGTGTGCAGTTAGAGTATAGGCAGGAACTCTGTTAGGCTGGAGAATGAATACAGATGAAATTTCAGGATATCTACATAGAAACTCTAGTTTGGAAGTGACTCTGAGAAGGAGACAAATAAGATATTTCAGAATGTTAAAATCCAGCAAAGTTTTCACAGGGAAACAAATGCCACAGTCTTAATGCAAAGATTATGTCTTGCAAGATTTCAAATCTTAAATCCTTAGTCCACATCCTGGATCAATTCTTCCATGAAATGGTTGATGGCAGGGCAAGGTACCACCTTAAAGATGACCTGGTTCAGAAACACATGAGCTTTCATAGGGTTCATCAGAGATTCAGTCCCAAGTCAGGGCAGCCTGCCATGAGTCCCTGTGACCACTGGAGGAGTTCCAACCTCTGGTCACAAGGCTGCCAGCACTTGCCAACACATGGCAGCCATCTTAAAGGCTGATCCCCATGTGCACAGCCCTGAGCCTTGTGCCCAGCAGATAGCTAACATGCAGCAGCTCCCTCCATGACCACCTTGCCTCCTCATGCCACCCTTGCCCCTGCCCCAACCCCTGTCAACCAGCAGCCCATGCTGCTTCTGGCCATGGTGCTGGCCCCATCTCACCTTCCCCTGCCCTGCCCAGGCCACAGGGCAGCCATGCACCTGCCAGCCAGGCCCAGGGCACCGACTGTAGGAGGCTCTTCTGTGCTTCCTCTCCAGTCCACCTGTCCTACTGCACACATCCCTCCTCGCTCCCCACTCAAAAAACAAACACTTTCATCCCTCCCACTCCCACACAGTGCCCTTCCACCTCTTTCCCCACCCACCAACAATAAAAACCTTGTTCTCAAACCTTCAGAGATACTTCAGGAGTCTGGCCCCATTCCCAAGTCCACCTGTGAGGGGCTTAGGGGTGCAACCATCCAGGGCAGAGAGCCTGGTGGCAGGCAGCCAGCACCAGGAAGTGTCACTGTGGGTCTGGAGGCCACAGTGGAGCCCAGGGATGGCTATGGCTGGGAGGCACCACACCAGTACATTGAGGGTGCTGCTGGGGCCCTGATGTGGGGCAGCAGGCAGGACCCAGGGGGCATCCCAGGCAAGGGTCTCCATGTGCCATCCCTGCTGGTCCACCAGCCAGCCCTCCATGGCCACCACCAGCTGCCAGAGCAGGCAGGTTTTATCAAGGATATGGTGGTGGTGTCACTAACACCTCCAGGTGGCTCCAGTGGCAGGTGGTGGTGTCCCTGTGGCAGTGCAGTCTCTCCCCCATGTCCAAATGTAAACAGAAGGCTTTTGTGAGATTGTGCAACATTTGAGAGATAAGATTCTCTGCTCCAGGGATTCTACAGTGCCTGCCTCAGATCGGAGGGCAGCATCGTATGGGCTCCCAGGGACCATGGTAAGATGTCTGGGCAGGCCTGGGCTAAGGCAGGTGATGCCTGAGCCCCCTGTCCCTGCTTGCTCCCCAGGGACCAGCTGCAGGCCCCCTGCCTCTGCTGCCCCCTTCCCAAGACAGGTCAAGCCAGGTTGCTGGCAGCACCTGCTGTCACAGACCCAGCCCCCACTGACCCACACCTCTGCCCCTGCAGGCCCTTCTCTGTGCTCCACTGCCACCTAACTCATTCAGGATGCATGGGGCTCCTAGATGATGGAGGTGAGAAGCTGGCCACATTTCTGCCTTCCCTGCTGGGGGCCTCTCTGGGGAGGCATCCCAAGGCTGGCCCCCTGTCTTACTGCCATTGCTGTGGGCAGTGAATAATGGGCTGTTTGTGCAGGCAGAGGGCTTTCCCAGAAACTACTCCCTGCTGCTGCTGCTGAGTCTACTGGTGTGCCAGGAACACCTGCACTACTGCATTAGGACCCTGAGCTATGACAGCATGGGGAGGGGAAAACCAGGCCTTCCCTACAAGGTCCGCCACTGCCTGGAGGGTTGTTACCTCTTGCTGAGCTACACGTTCCTGCCCTTGGCTGCAGAGCAGGAGATTGGTGCCAGGATCAATGCATTCCTCAGCATGGGAGGTCTGTGCCTGATAAGCCATGGGGACATGGTCTACTCAATAAAGTTCTAACCCATCTCCCACCTCCCTGTGTACTGTGGGGTGAACCCTGAGAGCAGAGGAATTTGGCCCAGTGCAGCAAGGAGAGAGGGCAGGGGCAGGGGTGGGGACTGGGCTTGGGATGGCATGTCTCCCACTGTGGGACTTACCATGGGTCCAGGGATGGTGAGGCAGCACTTCAGCACAACACTTCCCATGCCAGGCAGCATCCAGCTTTACCTAGTGTCTACAGCCTGTGATGGGTTAGGGGCTGGTGCCCAGCCAGCCCCCACCCCCTAGGGGGAGCTGGTGCTGCTGGTGGCCAGCAGTGGTGTGGCCAGCTGCTCCTCATGGCCAGCTGTGGGGCAGGGCCAAGGCCAAGGCATCCACTCCCTGGGCTGCCAGTGGTCACAGTTCCTGAGGAGTACAGGGCAGGGTGCTGGAGGCCCAAGGTCCCCTTCACTGGTGATGAGTCACTGGAGGTGTCAGAATGGAGTGCAGTCGTGGCCTCTCAGGGTGCCAAAACACAGGTCAGCTTCCACATGAAGGGCATGGTCTTGGGGGCCCCACTGGACTGGTGATTGTGGCCACTCATGACTACCTACTGGGCCCACAGGGCTTTGACCTTCATGCAGCACTAATATACTGACTGGGGGTGGGTGCATATGGGTGGGGCCAGGGCTGCACACAGGGGAGGTGGGGGACAGTGTAGTCCCCACACTGTCTGACTGGGCCCCTGTGCAGCCCAGGAAGTCCCAGCCACATGACTGAGGCATTTCACTATGGTCCTGCAAAGAGAGAGAGTTGGGGGGTGAGCAGCAGCTCTGGTAGGATCACAGGGCTGGGTAAGAGATGCATCACACTGCAGCCCTTTGCAGCACCCACCTGTGATGAGGCAGCAACTCTGAAGACATACCTGGCAAACACTGTCTGTGGGTTGTCCAGGGGAGCACACGGGACCTGCTGGGCTTTGCCAGTGAACACAGGCTCCTGGAGTATGTGCCTCACAGAATAAAATGGCTACAGGCTTTTCTGCCCTGCAGCTAGGAGCTGCCAGAGAGCAGTCCAGCCCAGCAGCAGGAAAGCGGGGCAGGCAGGAACCGTGGGGCTGGGCTCTGGCTGGCCCCTGGTGGCTAGACAGATGCAGCCCAAAGGCTCCCATGTTACTGTACATTAACATGTATACAAGTGTATTACTGTGCAGTAACTAATCTGCTATAAATTTGAAGCCTGCATCATGCAGGTATCAAATTTATGTCCAAGTCAGCCTAAGTCACCATAGTTACTGTACAGTATGGATGTGCATGTGTAGACACATGCATGTGCAGATACACCCGAAGTGTTCTTTAACAAGTTAATGAAATCATTGCAAGTATTTTTCCTTAATTTTTTTTTCTGCTGTAGAGAAACTATTTTAAAACAAAAACTTTCCAAAAAAAGTCAGCTTGACACAGAAAATATTGCATGATTATAACTACCACAGATTTTAAATAAGTAACTGAAAACAAGACATTTTATTGAAAATGTTTTGGAAACCTTAACTATAAGTAGTGCTACTAACTCATTTATAATTACTTTAGAAAGTCAAATTGGCTTATTTGGGCTATAATATACAACTTGTTAAAAATGTCTTACAATAACATTCAGAAGAAACTCATGACATTTAATTTACATTTTGCATAACAGTATTCCACAAGGATCTATCAGTTCCTACATATGCAGGTGACTTTTCCATGTCTTTATTACTCATTTTACAGGGACTTTGAAAAACAATATGTCCTGGGGTGAAACACATGAAGACTGGTGAGTGTGAGGGTGTCAGGATAGCGGTGGATTAGTAGTGTTTGTATCTTCTGTTCAAGATGTCCGCCTAATTTTTGATGCATTATTGTTGTAAACATCAGAGAGAGGCTCCTCCTAATCAGCGATTCTGGTTGAAGAGAGAAATAGTTTTTAAAAAAAAAATTCTCCTTTTCAATGAAGTTCCCATAGTAAAAATAATAATCAGGTACTTCAGGTTCTCATCAATGTTTACACATTTTTATTTCATGAACAATACATTCTCCAAGTCACTATTTTGTTGAAAAAAAATAATGTTCCATAATGATTTCAACATGTTTTTAAAGCTTAGTCCCTACTTTATTTGTCAATAACCCTGAATAATGCAAATAGAATTTTGATAACTGCAGGAAATGCTTTTCAGGTTCACCCCTGAAATTCATTTTTCCAGAATTACTGATTCATTATTCCTTTAGTATTATGAATGTAACTTTTCCAGGAAAAGTTTAGTGTTGGATCTTTCCAGGTAAAGTATGCTTAGATACTAGATACTATAAAAAACCTTCACATAGTTAAGAAATATAATGGATAGAAGTAGAATTTATTTTATATTTTCTTTTACATCAAAAATATAATATCTTTTTGTTTTTCAACTGCAGTAAAATTTCCTTCTTAATTCAAAATTGAAACTTTGAGAACTGAATTAAAATATTACTCAAGTTGTTCAGTCATAACAAGCAGAGTTTTTGTAGACAAATGGAAGTGGAATATACAACTGAATTATTTTTGTTTTGCTTATTTTTTCATATATATACATACACACATTACATACACACACACACACCTAATAAAGAACCACTGCAGTATAAGAATTATTTCTACAAACTCTTCAAATCAACCCTGGTTTAAAAGACTGATAAAACAGATTCACTGTTCAAAATACCTTTGGGGTTAACAGATGCAGGCTGCACTTTCTATTATTGATTCTAGAACAAAGTTGTTATCTTAAAGGGTAAAAATGTAATGCTGAGTGTGCTCTAGATCATTTTTACTATTTTAATGGGACTATGCCTTTTTGAACTTTGTAAAGTACCTAAGAGAAAGTAGTTTGCATTTTCCTGGTATCTTCCATAACACAAGGAAAAACCTTCCTAAGGAATGGAATATAAAATCCTTGCATTAAGTTTTTGAGACGCCCCTGGGAGATGCTCAGAGGCCTTTATTGTCTTTAAGGCAAATTCTATTTTACTCACTAGATACCTAAAATGTATCTGACAGCAAATGTCTGATGAAGAAAATCAGGGCCATAGAGGCATGCCACTTTGCCTTTGTAGATGTGTAGTTGTCCTATATTCTTAATTTTAGAGTATACACCTGCTCACCTCCCAGGTTGTGAAATCTTCTTTGCACTGCAGAGGCACACAACCCTCCCATTCATGGACACAATTTAGATACCTCCAGATAAGGATTTTCAGTTATTCAGGAAGCAGGTGTCTTTCCCTTCACACTGACAGCATATTGGATTTTTACTAAGCTGCTTTCAGCTGTTCAAAATCATAATTCCCTATAGCCACAATGGCATAGGCCTCTGTCTCTTTCTTTTTCCCCTTTACCCTGTCAGATAGATATCTACATGAGTAGCATAAGAATCCTCTTTTGTCTCTGTAAATAGGCTGATGGTGGAGCACCTGTGCAGGATATATGACATCTGGATTCTAGATCCCTTTTAACTTTAGGAGTTTTGAACCCACAACTTCTATATGTCCCAGTAGAGTGCCATAACCATCAATGTATGCTAGTGCAGGTATAGTTGTAAGCACGCTTCTGGGCTTGAAGCTGGCCTACTGGACAGCCAAAAGGGAAAAATAATTGTTACAAGATGTGTGTCCAGAGGGGAGGCAGATAAGGAAGAGGAAGCATAACTCTGAGGTCTGGGGAGATAGCACTGCCCATGAAGGGAGGAAACCTTAAGTCTTGGCCTCTGTTCTAAACATTCTTACTTAGTTTTACACAGTGACTACTTCATTTTAAGTGACAACTTAATGTTAAATACATCAAGTTCATTTTTAAAGGTTTGTTTGTCTAACTTTTGTTGTTTGTTGTCTAACAAATACTGTGAGGTCAGGGAGCTTAAAGTATTCTGCCACAGGATTGTGCATCTTTCTGAAACTGATGTCAGATTGGTGTTTGCTTATATTTGCATGTAGGGATCACCCTGTCTGTCTAAGGTATATCTGGACAACAGGAGTTAATTACTTTCAAGTTAGTTACTTGAGAGACACTGCTTGAAGTTGAGGGTTTGTTTGTAAGCCAGGACAGGTTTGAACCCTATGACTGCCTTGAAACAGTTATCCTCCTACCAGGGTAGGTTGGAGGTCACTAATGTCCAAGGTGGTCAAGCTGGGGGGTGTAGGTGGCAACTAGATTGATTCTGTTGTCCCAAACAACAACAGCCACCGAACTCCTATTCTCACCAAGGCACCAGGCTTTGCAACAGACCCAGATGCAAGTTGTGTCCCCTCATTAATACAGACTGCAGATAATAACTGAGTCTAATTCACCTGCGCATCTACCAATGTCATATACACCATTGCCTGCTTACAATGTCCCTCTAATGTCTACATTGGACAAATAGAGCTATCATTATATTTAAGAATGAATGCAGATCTGACATAAGCTTTGGAAAGATGCATAAGATAGTGGCAGAGCCGTTTAACCTCCCTGGCCACGCTATCACTGACATCAGGATAGTTGTGATTGTCCAACAAATCTTTAAAGATTAATTTGAACAGAATATTGCAGAAAACTAAATCTTTAACAGACTGGATTGTGTTAAGTGTGATCTAAATAGAGACTATGGATTCTTATCTTATTACTTGGATTAGCTTTTGTAACTCCTTGGACTATGCATTTCTTTGCCCCTACACCCCCCGCCCCCGACACACACATCGCACACTCTCCCCTCCTTTTCATGTCATTTGTATTCAAAGCAATCTATTTAACACAGTGCTCTGTGCACATCCTTTCATAGCATTCAATGCAGTGAGCTCAGGTTCACAAAAACTCAAGATATATATAACTGATTTAGTTAGTCTACAAATGTGGAAATGTACCCTATCTTCTGTCCAACTTCAGACTAACATGGCTAACTACTGTAACTACCAATTCTCTGGGCATATACATGTACAAATGTTCCGGGGTGGGTTTATTCTAGAGTAACTTACTCTAGAGTAAACCCACCCTAGGCAGGCATCCATGTGTTTGGGGAACTGGGAGCAGAATTTCTGCTCATGCCAGCAGTCTGCTCTCACCCCTGCCAGCCCTGCATTGCCTCCCTACAGC